>NC_081408.1:330074622-330674622 GCF_030272615.1 Cryptomeria japonica
ATGTCATGAAGGTACTTGATTTTGAGTGGCATATGCTGGAGTTTCAGATGGAGTATGGTTTATGGTAGGGAGATGAGCATGAGGGCAGAAGTATTCCAGCCCTAATCCATTGGTTTTCACCTCATACAGTGTTGATAGATGGCTGTCCTACCTTGCTGATCATGGAGTTTTCAGGGTATATTTTAAGGACAGCAGCTGTTTGGGTGGATTGGAGAGGTTGGGATGACTACTTCAGAGTTGGAGGTTGGCACCATGATGAGATCCTATCATCATATGACATTGGAGGTATCTTTTGCACCATCATAGGGAATGGCATAATTTTTACACTACTTCACAAAGATCATGATGAGTTGTTTCACAACTCTTGGTGTGGTGATGATTGTACTAAAGTGGAGCAGCGGAAGACTTGGTACCGGTGGTCGTGCTTCAGGGATCCTGGTATTTGAAATTTGGCATGCAGTGATTATGAGATTGATATGGGATCCTGGTATTTGATTTTGGCATGCAGATGCAGATTGCTTGAGGGCAAGCAATCCTCGGGACAGGAGGACTGTAATGTCCCCAATTAAGGCTCGGTAGGCCAGACTCTTTGCCAGCTATTTTAATTATATAAAGTAATAAAATATTAAATAAAACCTGGCTGACTCAGTCTTCCTAGCCGACCTACTTTTTGAAGAACATTTCAAAATAAAATAAAATTATTTTATTTTCTTGGCACTTAGTGGAGGGCTATAAATAAAAGATGTTTGGTAATATTGAGATATCATTTTTCTCAGAGTTTTATCTAAGTTGGCTGCAATATTGCTAGCCTTCATTCCAAGAATGGAAACCCTTAAGAATGTGGTGAGTTGGACGAAACCCTAGCCCATCCTTGTGGAGGTTTCATCACAGAGACCTAATCATACTTCATTGGTGTCATTTGGAGGAGAAGAACTACAATGCATATTCAAATTTGAAGATCTATTTTGGAGAAGCACTGTGGGTGGCATTGTGGAGTTTGTTGCATTAGGATTTCACCCTACTCAAGCGCCACACTTGGGCAGATTTGGAGTGCACATCTTTGAGGGCATTTTCACTTGTTTTGGAGGCGGTTTGGAGCAGCAAACCCTAGGCGCATCTCTTGGAGACTTCACCCAGCTAGGGTTTATCATTTGCCTTCTCATTTGCATGTACTTGGTATGCAAAACCATTCTTTATAAGTCTGATTTATAGTGCAGAAATTCTGGGCATTATTTGGCAGGTCGTGCCCTAGAATCTGTTGTAAAAATCAGATTAGAATTTTCAGTTTGTAGCAGCAGGGTTTAATTCTGGAAATCAGATTTGTTGTTTCAAATCGGTTGCCCTACATTGTGTATCAACTTGTATCACTTGCCATCATTATTTGTCATTTTTGGGCATGTTCATGTTTGCTGTAATTATTTGTTTAAGGGCAGAAAATAAAATCAGAAATTAGGGTTTTGAACAGAAATTTAAAGTGCGGAAATCTAGGGCAGAAATCAAAAATTTGATTACAGAATTTTGGGGCAGATCCCATTGGGGACATTATGTGTGTGTGTACAAATATATGTATATATATGTACATATATATGTATGTTTGTACGTATATATGTATATACGCATACATATATACATACATATATATATATATATATTGTTGTACCATATATATATTGTTGTACCATATATATATTGTTGTACCATATATATATTGTTGTACCGGCATTCCCGTATCCTCTACCTGCACCCATATTCGAATTGGCAACTTAGAAACATTATTTTAAATGCAAACATGAGCAACGTTCTAGAAAGGGGCATTACAAATGTCTTGATGTGCTTGTCTATCCCAGCCTCCAGGTACATAGCAAGAGCTTTGCAATGTATCAACACGACACCTTGTTCTCTCATTTGTTATCATTCACTTCAGCAATACAGTGGGCAATCCAACTTATGCAGACTTTTTGTGCTAAGTAAACCCAACAACATGCATGGCCAATCCATGCGTATCTGAACCTCTTGATCAAACATCAAACAACCTAATATCAGAGCATTGACCGACTTGGTTGTCAAATCTTCAAATGCTTCGTGTTATTTCCTTCCCTATGATAAATGGATTGCAGTCTTCGTCAAGTTTACTAGTAAAATAATAGTGTAAAACCCTAAATGAACCTATCGTTATAGCCAACTCATTTAATTAACCTGTCACTACTTGGAGCGTTTCTCACTTTATTGCGTCATCTTGCACAGGAGACATGCTAATCTTCTCTACTTGGTTCCAATTCTATTGGATGTATCCTAGCCTGGCTTTTCTGCAACTTCTAAAAGTAAGACAATAAAGAGGTAAACAAAAAAAATACCAACTTTAACAAGATGAAGGAATATAGAGTCATGCAATAGTTAATATTGATGATGTATATCCTAACTTCAAATCAAAATGTACCAGGATGGCTGCTTCATCATACGGTTGGTTTTCTAGCACAACACGGGGGTATGAGGCAAACGCCATCCGAACCCCCCATTGAATGCGTGGATAGACGCAGATCATTCTAACTAGCGAGATATAACTCCTTTAGAATAACCTTAAGCCATATAATTCAGTGTGCAGGGTTAGCAGCAGAACATACTCTATAGCACAAGGGCTTGAATAATAAGCAGGAAGGTATTGTAAACATACATAAAATGCACTATAAAAGAATGTAAAAGTGGCCCACAATATAAGGTGCACTGGATGTTAATCTTTTGGTCAAAAAGCATGTCAATGAATACAAAGGACTCCAATGGGATCCGGTTTTATTTCTGATCAAGCATTGCCCATACCTCAAGGGGGTTGCCAAGCCCAGGGAAACATTTTCAGAGCATACCCACTGCCCAAGTTTTCTGTCTTGGCCACGACCAATCCGGTCCCTCTTCTTATAGTTTATTGAGAGTTTATGTCCTTATCCTTGTAAATTTCTGTCTGAAATTTGATAATGCTATATATGGTATCTATTGTCAGCTATACATAACTGTATATGATATTTTAATATGCAAATTATACTTCTTGGTTGGGCTCGTGAATAAGTCGATCTTAACCTTTTCAGACTTCACTCTGTTCGAAGATAAAATGGGGGTAAGAAACGATTATATTGTTCGCGAAGAATCTGTTTGAATTTTATCCATTCATGTTTCAATTTAGCGTAGCTCTATCATCAAGCAGTGTGAAATGGGTACCTGAAGAGAATGTAGCTGAGTTTGGCGGATGCAAAGGGAAGCCATACTTGGTAAGGACGCTGCTAACCTCGGAATAGAGATGATATTCCCCGCCATGTTTGAATTGCCCTGCTTTCAAATTGATTGTACATACATTATAAATAGTTCGTCTTTATTAGATAAACATGAGTGCCTTTTTCCGTCTTATTTAGATAAAGATGAACATCTGTTTCCACTCTTATTTGGTGAAAGATAACTTCTGTAACAATTTAACCTCCCCCAAATGTTCTCGACAGCTGTGGCGTTCATAGAGTTCTCGCTTGGATTGAACTCTATTGGATTAATATACGATGGAAACTACTTATTATATAGACTAGGGAAGAGCACTAATAGATAACATAGTTTCAATAATCGTCACTTTATTGTCATGTTGATCTCTAATATACTATGGAAACTACTTATTACATAGACTAGGGAAGAGCACAAATAGATAACATAGTTTCAATAACCGTCACCTTATTGTCATGTTGATCTCTAATAGTCATAGTGAAAATATCATTAATAAATTTGTTTTGTATCAATAGTCGATCAATTTTTGTAATTTTTTGTTCATAATTGACCCATTTGTGCACCACTATTGGAGCATTTGTGCACCACTATTGGGACATTTGTCAACAAGTACAAGCGATTTTGAGTTGACAATTACTGGAACATCTTTAGTTAGGTATTAGGCGACACTTTGAAATGTGTACTTTTTGACTTTTGTGCGCATAACTGATTCCACAGCGTGCATCGTTACTACCCAGAAGCCAGATCAATAGCTATAAGCAGTTAAGTCGCATACGAAGACAACTAAAAAAAAATCAAAATTCGATGTACTGTTTAGGATCTGTGGGTGCACGAAGTTAGCTATGACGGCTACTGGTGTTATTCCCCTAGTACTTGGAAAAAAACAAATTGCAATGGTTACGTTGAGGTCATGTGAAAAGAATTAAATATAAATTAATACAACTTAATTTAAACTAGTATATTTTGTAAAATTTTATAAGATTGCTTACATACAATATATTTGTTGTTAACATAGATGAATGTGAGTAGATGTAAATTAATTTAAATTATCTTTTGAAAAAAAAATTATAATACATTTTTTTACATTTTTTTTTACAACATGTGAAAATGATTAACTTAAGAGATTGAATACATTTGTTGTTGGTTGTTGAGATATTTTCTATACAATTGGTACAATTCAAAAAAATACAAAATTTGGTGTGTGGTTAAGGTGGAGATCATGTGCACCTATTCATTATATCCCATTGTCCAAAATATTTTTGCCTTCTTTGTTCCTTCATGTTAAACAAATGCTTCATTATAATAAAAAATAAGTATATTGGTTGGCAAGCCTTTTGCGACATATTCAAACATATCATCATCTACAATCTAAGTGTATTGGTGACAATAATTTAAAATCTAGAGTTAAGTATAATATACAATACATAATTATCTTTCATATATCTATTGATTTCATAATTTTGAAAGCAACAAATTAGGGTTTCTCTCTATGGGAAGGGCCTTGAGCATCTTCTTTAAGGTTGTTATGGGAGGGCATCACATTGACTTGTTGAAATTGAAATTGATGTTTATTCGAAAATTATTAAATTTTATAATACATTTTAAAAATATTTTTTATCAAATTCAAATGGATCTTAAATTGAAACATCGATATGAAGTTAATTCTACAAGCTTTCAATATTTTGTTGGGTGTGCTCAAATTAGTTTGGTCTTCAATATAATGTGGTGTATTTAATGTTCACCTTGAGATGCCATTTTAAGTAGCTAGTACAAATAAAAATTCAATTTGATATTTACTTGGAGATACCATTTTGAGTAGCTACTACCATGATAGTGTGTATCTACTTCATGTTGTATAGTATAGTTTTTTGATGGTGTGTACTTCCATTTAGCTTTTATGTTGTATTCTTACAACATGTAGTATAAGGGTTGTTAGCACAAAGGTCCTTATAGTTATTATTTATGTTTCTATTTTTTTGTAGGTTGGGGCTCAAAAAATAGATTCTCAATATTATATCTAAAAAATAAAATTTCTAAAATAGTATAGTTATCTCAAAAAAATATATATTTGTTTGATCGGTAAAAGACCGAAGCCAGAATATTTTATTAGATTATAAACAAAATTATATTACATTACATACTCCGCTCAGTGTGGGCATCGGTAGGAAAGAGCGGAGAGGAGAAAACCTTCGGCCTTGCCCGGGACATAAAGTCCAGTTAGATAATGACCATTTATGATTACATCATGACAACTTAACAGCATTAATGATTACATCGTGACCATTTGAATCTATCTTCCTGAACTAAGCATACACCTGCAGGCCCAAATGCTTAACACATTTTGTAGTGATGGTCCTCCCTCGAGGGATTGCTTCTATCAACATTATATCATCCCTTTCGTTGATGCCTTTCCTCGGTTATCTGGACACCCAGAATTTTTGCAATCTCTGATACCTGCAAGAAACTCTCAACACTGCCCTACAGCAAACCACTTCATGAATTGTTAGCCAATAAACATACAACTTTCAAATAACCTGGCTTGCCTAACATTTTCCACAACTGCTACTACAACCATGGTTTTATATTGAGACAACACAGAAGTCCTTTTGATGTTGACTACAAGATGAAAGATTACCCATGTTACAATAGCATTGTGGGAAGTAACCCTACCCAGATCATTAACACATCATATAAGCTCCAAGCTATCATCTTTAATATAATTAAGTCAAACAGAGAAATAACAGAGCATGCATCTGAGAGGAAAGGAAAATCTATCCTCCTAAAAGAGCTTAAATTCATATCACTCCCCATAGCAAATTTCAATCCTATTTTATTTTCATAAACAGATTCAATTTCCTTCCCATCAGCCTATTTGAGTCATCGGGAAAGATTTTTAAACAACTATTCACCCTTATACCAGAACCAAGCATAACCAAAAGAAGGAAAGATAATTATATAAATTGATATTCAAAATTAGCCAGACATTCATCGTGAGATATGTCTGCTATTTATAAAAAAATGAGTCTCAGTCCTAGGCTTTTCAAACCAATCTTAGAGAATTAATAATAGATGCGGCCAACCCCGTTTACCTTTGCCTATATATTTAGATACATTTGTATAATTACTGTAGGGAGCTTTGTTTTCAAAAAATTATCTGCTTCACCCACAAGTGGGACCTATTAAATCATGCAAAATTTATGAAGATGCAATCAATTCAGAGCAGACAGTGAAATAAAGAAAACCACCAAGCTAGAAACAGAAATAACATATCTAAGCTAGATAAAATATTAACCTAATCACCCAAATGTTTGTGTAACTTATGTCTAAAATAAAAGTTTAAACAATTTTAAGTATCACAGTAAACCATTCAGAAAAAAACACAACAACTATCATGTCGTTAGGGTTCATTTCTTAGGATTTGGGAGAGGCCCGACACCTTCTCGATTGTGCCTTACTTTCCACCATCTCTGAGCTAGCGGGGAGATCATCTGGGCTAGAGGCAGGGCCGGAAGGGATATCCATATCATCAGGAACAACTTCAATGTTTTATGCCTTGAGATAGTTGGCCAGCCACCTATTACACGACGGTTTTCTGACATGCAAAAGCCACATAAGAAAGGGAAAATTCCTCTGCCTTATCGGATTGTAGGCCGCAAAGGAAGCCTTATCTTCAATTTCCAAGATTGGAAATCTAGGCACCGGGTTGTTTTTCCATATGAGTATGTCATAGTTGTGGGGCTTAGGAACAGTTAACTCCTTGTCCACGTTGAAGACCACCCTCTCCAGTTCACCCAACGGTTCCTTCTTAAAGACGCTTCTACATAATTTCATCACCACCTCCTTGTCCCTCTCACAGTGCAAGGCCATCACTAAGAACATTGTTGCTATATCAGAATTGGCCCTAGTGCAGTCCTCATTCTTAATATACTCCTCCCCAAGAATTTTCTTGACCGCCTGAATAACCAAGACATTTGGGAAGACCAGAATGCCTTTCAATATGTCTTCTTTGATGTCCCCTGTAAAAGCCATTTGACGCTTAAGCCCTACAAGCCTTAGTGGAGTATCCATAATGAGCTTAAATTTCTCAGATAACCAACTACTTTACAAATAGAGCCATTACTTATACTAATTGTGTTTTGAAAGGCGTCGTAAGATACGACTCAGCTATCTCGGAGAAGGACCGATTTGATCGCTTAAGAATGTCAAAGGAGCAAGAATGAAGGGTCGCGATGCAGGGAAAGTAGAGATAGACGATCTCCAACATCAAGGTTATTAATACCGTCGTTGTTAGTTGAGCGAGATACTTAGTTATAACTGGCGCATGCGGAAAGGAAGGTCACATCATCGACTCTGAGTATGCCACCAAAAAAAAAGAGGATTTAATTTGAGTAAGAGAAAGGCTATGTTCGATAAAATGTGCTGACAAGTCAATGACATTATAAATATATATGTATGTTTATGTATATGTATATGTATATATACATACATACATATATATGTATATATATATGTGTGTGTGTGTGTGTGTATGTATATGTATATGTATATGTATACATACACATATATATACATATATATATACATATATATATGTGTGTGTGTATAGGTATATATACATATATATATATGCATGTATGTATATATATGTATGTATATATACACACACATATATATATATGTATGTATATATACATACATATGTATATATATATATATATGTATATATATACATACATATGTATGTATATATGTATATATATACATACATATATATATATATACGTATATATACATATATACATATATATATATACGTATATATATGTATATATGTATATATACATATGTATATATACATATATACATATATATATACATATATATACGTATATATATATATATGTATATATGTATATATACGTATATATATATATATGTATATATGTATATATACGTATATATATATATATATATACGTATATATATATGTATATATACATATATATATATATATACGTATATATATATATATATATGTATATATATATACGTATATATATATATGTATATATATATACATATATATGTACACACACACACACACACACACACATATATATATATATGCGGAAGTTCGAAGATCTGAGGAAATCAATATTTATTTATATATGAATATGTATTAGCACATGTATATTAATTAATGTATATGTATATGTATATATGCACATATAATAATGATTCACTGTGTATTTATCCTGAATACGACAAATATCCACAATCAGAAAATTAAGAAGAGGACCATGCTCTAATATCCAGCTTATCCCAGTTCATTCAGAAAATTGAGACTAAGTAGAGATCTCCAAGATGGATTTGGGATGGTCATCTAGACAACAAAGAATTGTTCTCTACTAACTGAAGCCTAGCCCTTACCATCTGACACTAACATACCTACCTTCATTCTAAAGGGGGTAGCATAGTTCGTAGGAAGAATCCCCAGAGAGATACCAATTCCTGACTCTTGGAGAACATAAATCCTCATAAATCTAAACCTTACAACAGGCTCATAGGACAAAAAGAAGTGACCTATCTAACTTGGAAATCGCCCATCAGCCCCTACATTAGCTAATTCATCCACCCTAGAGTTACCTTCTCTGTAGATATGATTGAAGGTTGTTTTCTTGAATACGTTGAGAAGGCTTAGAGCCCTTGATAAGATCGCATTTAGCTTCCAATTAGGAAGAAAACCTTTTCTAAGGCCATTGATAATAATAGTCGAATCTCCTTCTATGGTGAGCTTACTTATACCCATTTTTTGACATAAGAGGAGGCCTTCAACTAAAGCTAAATTTTTTGCTTTATTATTGGATTCAATACCCCCGAGATGCTCCATCAAAGTTAAGCTTAGCCCACCCTTTTTTGGGGACCTTCCATTTCCAAGCTTCTCTTAACTCCTTTTTATTGGAGTTGCTCACTCCTACGAAGGGAGGAATCTTTAGACCTAATTACCTACCTCTCATTTTCTCATCCCAGTATGTCATCTCAAAAAGTTTACTAGGAAATTTAGATGTCTTGCTATTAAGAGTTTCTACTACTGAGGCCTCAATTTTATTCACTAGTTGGAGCCATTCCATTTTCTTTTTCTTAAAGAGTCTCCTATTGCGTTACTTCCAAAGTTCCCAAATTACCAAAGAAGGGGCCAATTTCCATAAACCTCCAAAGAGGGAACGTTGATGAAGAATGGGCAATGCCTAAAACATAGCTAGAATGGAATTACGGAGAGCTGAGATCCATCCTAATTTGTTACATAACCAAAGCCAACATTTGGAGGCATAATTGCAATTTAGGAGGATATAATCCTTATCTTCTTCTGCCTTTTCGCATAAAGGGAATCTAGTGGGTCCCTCAAATCCCATTTTCCTGAATCTATCTGCAGTAAGAATCTTATTTTGGAGACCAAACCACGAGAACAACCCTGCCTTTGGCAAACACATCTTGTCCCAACACAAGACTGAGGGGGCAGAAGTGCGTAAGGAGAGTTGTTGACTAAGGAGGAGACTATAACCATCTTTAGAGGTGTATTCTCCTTATTTCAATCCATCCCAAACAAGAGTATCTGACCCCAAGTTGAAGGAGACCATTCTATTCTTAAGGATGTCTTGGAGCTCCTGTTTCTCCATTTATGGGATATCCACATGATCTAGAGATTTTCATTCCCAACCCTTAGCTAGGTCCTTGTCAATTGGCGTTATGTAGTCCCTGACACGCCTACCCCATGTGGATTCGAGCACTGTTCTAGACATCTCTAGATTAGCACTCTTATGCAGTGCCTTGAATCCTCCCCAAGAATCCCTCCAAAAAAGGGCTTCCTCACCATTGCCCAAGTTCCAAGATAATTTATCTAAGATTATTTTCCTGCAATCCAACATAAAATTCCAAATGCGAGATCCTTTCGAAGGCTAGTATGGTCCCTACCACTAAGAAATTTGTGGAATAAGATTTGAGCCCACTTGAGGTGGGGGGATCTAAACATTCTCCAGACTAATTTTGCCCCTGGCGCTCTACTCTGTTCCTTGATATTCTTAATCCCTATACCACCTTCTGATGTTGGCTTGCAAATCTTATCCTAAGCCATGAGGGAGATCTTCCTCTTATCCCCAGTACCCTGCCAGAAAAAAGACCTTAGATGTCTACTCAATTCTTCCTTTTTGGATTGTTGAAGGTTAATACATGATAGCTGATAGATTAGCATTGATGCCAGAACTGATTTAACCATGGTCTCTCCACCTACAGAGGATAGCCACTTACCTTTCCAAGTTGCTACCTTCTTCTTAATCATATATGTCACTGAATCCCACAACTTTGAAGATCCATTTCCCTTATCTAAGAGCAAACCTAGATATTTGCAGGGGAGCCTACCCATATTAAAATTCAAAACTTTGCAGATGTCTTTTTGTAAGCATACCTTAGTGTTAAAAAAGAAGACTTCAGATTTAATTGGGTTAATTTCTTGTCCAGATGCCTTAGAGTAAGAGTCTAGGGTCTTCTTATAAGCTCTCGCTTCTCTCATATCACTGAGCCCATATAACATAGTATCATCCACAAATTGTTGGTGTGTGGTAGGATCTAGGTTTCTAGTAATTATAATTCTTGAGATCTGGTTGCTTTCCCTTTCTCTAGAAATAGCTCTACCCAGTGATTCTGCCATGATGATGAAAAGGAAAGGGGATAAAGGATCTCCTTGTCTTAGACCCCTAGAAGAGCTAAAAAATCCCTTTGGAGTTCCATTAACTAACACTAAGAATTTAGGTGTCGAAATGCATTCAAATATCAAGTTAATCCATGAAGAGGGGAATCTAAAGGCTTCTAGGAATTTGCACAAGAATCTCCAGTCCACCTTGTCGTCGGCTTTTCTCATGTCTAGTTTTAGGAGCATACTAGGGGTTCCATTCTTCTAGACAAAATGTATGGCCTCCTGTGCTATAACAACCCCATCATAAATAGACCTTCCAGGAACAAAACCCGTTTTTTCCTCACTAATCAAAAGAGGAAGGATTTTTTGAAGCCTATTAGCTAATCTCTTAGTAAAAAGCTTATAGATGGTGGTACACAATGCAATTGGTCTGAACTCATCAAAATATCCAGGCTTTTCCTTCTTTGGGATGAGGGCCAAGAAAGTATTATTGATTTCTTTTAGAATATTACCTGAGTTTCTCATTCCCTCAAGAGCACCCATCACCTCCTTCCCTATGAAGGGCCAACACTTCTGAAAAAAACTAGTCAGAAAGCCATCCAGACCGGGGGAATTATTCGGATTCATCTGCATTAGAGCTGCTTCTACTTCTAATAAAGAGAATTTTGCAGTCAAACTATAAGTTTGTTCCTTACTTAGTAATTTGGGTATAAATTTTAGAAACTTGTCTTGGTCTGAGTGATGAGGACTCAAATCTATGTTGAGAATGTTGGAAAAAAAATCTATTGCCTCCCTGGAGATGAGCTTAGGATCTACCACCTCAGAGTCGTTACTAATCTTAATCTTAGAGATTTTGTTAATGATTCTCCTATGTTTGACACTATTGTGAAAGAATTTAGTGTTCTTATCCCCCTCATCTAGCCACGATTCCCTAGATTTTTGTTTCCAAAAGACCTCCTCTTTTGCAAGAATATTTTCTTGTTCAAGGAGTTTCTTTTCTTTGTGAAACAGAGCTTCATCCATCCCTTTCAACATGACAGCTTCATTTACTTCCACTAACTCTGCTTCCACCTAAGCCTTCTTGTCAAATATATTATCAAAGTGTTCCATATTCCATAGTATGAGCTTCTGCTTTATTATCTTAAGCTTATTGACTACCTTAAAGATCCCAGACCCAAAGACCTCTACCTCCTTCCACCATTCCCCTAAAAGCCTAAGAATATTATCATCTCTCAACCACATATGTTCGAATTTGAAAGGACATCTTCTTGGTCCTGAATCCACAAGAATGTTAAGTTGAATCGGAAAATGATCTGAGCTTGAGAAGGGTAAGATTGCGGCTTCCAAGGTATATGGAAAGTTGATGAGACTTTCTGATACAAAGAACATATCTAATTTTTCTACGATATTACTAAAACCTAACGTTCTGTTATTCCAGGTAAAGGCATCCTTAACCATGTTAATCTCTACCAAGCCACTGCGATGGATCCAATCTACAAAGTCTAAAGTAGCTCTAGAGGTTTTGCCTTTGCCTCCTCGTTTCTCAAATTGATTAATAATAGCATTGAAGTCACCTCCTATGATGCAAGTTTGTTCCTAGGCACTACTTATGAATTCCTTGATTTCCTTCCAAACCCTTCTTTTGTCCTCATTTAGTGTTGGTCCATAAACATTAATAATGAGAAAATCTAGTTTATGTTTAAAACTTGTGACTCTGCCACTGATCCAATTGCCATGAGTTTCTAATAATGAGAACCCAATATTGCGAGGATCTCAAATCATGGCCAGACCTCCAAAGGCTCCAATGGTTGGTGCTCCTGTAATATGTCTAAATCCTAATTGTTTACCAAAAGAGGCTAAGTCCTCTTTCTCTAGTTTGGTTTCTTGTAACATAACTAAATCGGAACTATAGTTAGACAGACAATGTTTAACAATTCGCTGCCTGTTAGGGGCATTTAAACCCCTAACATTCCATGATAATACTTCCATGGTGCTGTGGGAAGGACCTTCCCCTTCCCTGCATGAAACATATCCATAAGTTTAACCTGGCCTTCAGTTATTCCATCATTAGCTCTCAACTCCGATAAGGATTTCCTGCCTCTCTTCTTACAATGTTTTGCACAATCTGGTGTAACCTTCTCCCCAACCCATTGTTCAATTCCTAATGCTTCAAAAGTTTCACCATTTTCTTTGCCATTTAACTCCATTATAAAGGCCTCCATATTCGTGACCTTTGGAGGATTGATAAAAAAATTTATCCCTTTCATCAACAACCTTTTTTGTAATTCTAACTCTTCTTTATCTACTATTTCATCCAATAAATTCTCCAAGATGTTGTCAGTAACTGAATCGCATAAATAGTTGATAATGCAATTCACCTCCTCTTCTTTACGAACCAAGTCCTCCTCTTGTTCAGCCTTTTCCAATCTGTCAGGAGCCTCAAACGATTGGGGGGAACCGTTTTCTTTTAGACTACCCGAGACTTTCGCACCAACATCTTGTTCAGGGATAGGATTCGAATCCCCCACCTCACCCGCAACCTGACAATCAACGTCAAGATTGATTTCATCTTTATTATTATTAGATAAATTTTTTAATTTTCCCATTCCTACCTCTTCATGGGCAGAACAACTCTTCTCCTCCTTTGTGTCAGTATCCCTACCCTCCCCATCCGTCAAAATAGCCTTATGGGATAGAAAGGGAGAGGAATTCACCCCCTCAGCCATGCTCTGATCACCCACAATTTCCCCTTCTTCTACCTCATTAGACTGCCCTGCCAGGGAAAAGCTATCCTTGATCACAAACCCTCCCTTTTCTGTATTGAAACAAATATCTAGCTTAGGGTCTTCCCTAGGGTTTTTTTGAGAGGGTAAAACCCCTGAGATCGGTTTGACTGCTAAATCTAGATCTAAAATCCCTCTATAAATTTCGGGCTAAATTAGGAAAGTCGACTCCCTAGTTCTAATTTCAATAAGGCTGAGTGAATTAACATTAATATCCATATTAACTATCAATACACAGTTTGAATACATCTGGCCTTTGTCACTAATTTCTACGAATTTTCCTAAATGATTACCTATTTTCCTAATAATTTCTTTATCCATTAATTCTATTGGTAAGTTAGGGATCAAAACTGGTCTATCTACTTTAAATGATTCCAATTTACTTGGATTGAAAGCAGGTTGCCAATCTAAAAATTTAAAACCAAAGCCTTTAAAAGTTGGAGATTTACCTGTTAAGAATTCATTCTTATGCTTGGCATTTCCGCAATCAATATAAAGAAAACCTTCAGACAAGATAGCAATACTCACTATCCGGCTGAAGGAAGATTTGAACCAATCCGCTATTACCTCTGTCGGGACTCCAAGTCCACACCATTTAGCAAAAACCCCAAATGTTTTGCATGTTTGTTGAATCCTTTCAACCAGACTATCATTGATTTCCAATACATTTATATTTTTTGATTTAGGGTTTGTTTCCAAATTTGACTTCCCCTCCGTGGGTTTGGAAGGAAGCAGAGATTTGGGTTTCCTACATCCCTCCTTAGATATCTGAGGTCTAGCATTATTAACCCCCGATCTCCAACTATCCAAGTTCTCGATATATATTTTTTTGGCTTGTTCCGGGGAACCGGTTTTGAAAAACTTCCCTCAAGATTCTACAAATGGGTGAATCTATTTGAGATGGTCGGCCTAAAAGAGCCTTCCAGGCGGAGGGTATTATGTTTACCATTGAATCTTCCAGCCCTAGAAAACGGTAAGCCCTTCCTCACTGCCCTCTGATATCTCCTGGATTTCACCATCTATGATTCTGATTTCGTCTGAGGAAGGGGAGCCCAATTCCCCGAATTGCAAGCCGAAACCGCATATTTTATTTGCCCAAAGAACCATTTATGTTGCTCGATGTCTAGATATTTTCACGGAAAAATTCGCAGAGCCATTTTTTATAGTTATCTCAAATTTTAAGAATAGATATAAATCAAAATCATTTTAACTTTGCAAAATATATAAAGCATATATATATATATATATATATATATATATATATATATATATATATATATATATATATATATATATATATATATATATATTAAAATAATATTTTGAATGAAAATTAAAGTTAGATAAATGGAAACCAGCATCTATACAAAAATTAATCAATCAATTAAATATAATATAAAATATTAATACAATTTTTTTGTAGCTTCATTTAATTTTCTTAAAAAAACCTTACTCTCTAAATTAAAATTTTAAAAGTATTACTAAATATTTTGAATTTAAATTTTATTACTATGTTGCAAGTAGTTAATTAACACTAAGACAACTTGTTTAATAATAAGCTTATTCTATATAGTGATAAATGCATGACTTATAAAAACATATTATCACATACTAAATGTACGGGTGATTAAATCTGCATAGATTTTTTTCTTATAGTTGAACATCTCTTTTACACATTTATTATAGTGTTGAGTGTTGTTCAAGAAATTTAGATTAAATGGTTTTGGTTGCCCACTGAAAGTTAAATTATTGTTATATGCTTCACACATTGTTTAAGTTTAAGGATGCCCATAAAGTTCATTAGGTAGGTGTACATTCATGCAACTATAATGCAATTCAATTTGATATTTACTTGGAGACACTATTTTGAGTAGCTAGTACCAAAAATTAATCATTATCATTTGAATTGAACTTCTCATTATCATATTTGCAGTTTGTCGAATATGGTTTTGGAGGAGAAAAATTTCCAACAACATAATTTCTTTGCATTGTTGGGCAACCAATTTTATGTTTAAGAGGAGTCACTATGTGAGGAGGAGATGAAAGTATGTAACCTAGAAGTATGGATTGCAATATTAAATTCCTTTTATGATGTCAATGTTAAAATTTTTAAAAAAATATACTTCAATTAATTAATTTTTTTTTTATAAATCAATAAGCTAAAAAAGAGACAATATGGGCCCCTGAAAAACATGAAACATTTATGTTATTGATCAATGCCTGTTTATTTTTCCAAGCTTCTGATGTTTACCACGGTAGGGAATATGAAACCAGATAATATTTACTATTTTGAGAACTTTGAGTGCATGTACGCTATCCCATTTCTGACAAATTTTCTATCAGTACTGACAAATGATGGACATGTTGCAAGACGAATGGTACGTTCTTGCAATGTGAGCAATTTTCCAAAATTGTGAAAAGTGTGAGACACAACTTTGAAAATCAGGCAACTTGAAAATGATTTATCGGCTACTCAAAAATGGTTTTTAAGCATGAGACATCTTCCCGGTCAAACTTTCTCACATAATATAGCCTATCAACCAATAACCCCCCAAAAAATATTAATCATATTATAATATTTTATGTGTATATATTTAAATAAAAAGTCATATTCATTTTTTTAAGTAGTCAAATTAGGAGCATTTCATTCTTTAAAGTAACTCACGAGTCGAAGGTGGTTTAATCTTTTTGTCAAGGGTTTGAATATTGGTGGATGGCATAATCAAAGAAAATATTATCACCCTCATCAATGGTGTTCAACCAATTAAATTATAAATATTTAATTGAGATTAGTGTTTTTAATGATTGTGAAAGGAGAAAATGCATGCATTTGTTTAGCATTAAGTTTGTGAGATTTTAACCTACAAGCTGACTGAAATCATTTTTTTGAACTTTCCCCAAGTCAACTTTTGTCCAAATTTAGACCACTGCCCATCGACTTGTGCACATTTTTTTTTCATGAACTGCATATGGATTACAAATTTCTTGTTCATTCTAGTGTCATCATGAGACCAATAAAAGCTCCTTATGAGAAAACACACTAGAAATCACCTATGGATGACCAAGAGTCACTACTTAGAAATCCGCTTTTTATTTCAAAACCACCTCACCAACTATGAAAGACCAAGAGTCACAGCTTAGAATTCCACTTTAGATGTCCCTATAGGGAATTTAACTCAGTCTCCATAATGAAAACCCAATGTTTTAACCAATTAAGCTCATTCCCTTTTGCACAAATAATTTCAAATTAGCCCCTTTAAAATGAAAGCTCCTAGAATACTTAAGAATAATCAATTGCAAGCATCACATAAAGTTCATTTTTGAATCATCACAAGGCCAACCTAGAGCATTCAAATCATAGCATTTTGCATTAGCAATGTATTATGCATCTTGTATTTTGTGTGTACTCTTAATATTTTCAAATAAATTAGGGTAACAACAAGGAGCTCGACTCACATTCAAGGTAATCTAACACTTTAATACCAATAAAAAAAGCTCCAAAAGACATTCTTTGACACTTATATGATCACAATTTAGTTGTTGTTTAAAAGACAACAAATTTAAGAGCAAGAAATTGATAGAGAAAATATCATATGATAAATTGAATAAAATTGAGAGGAAAGCAAACAAGTTACAATCACACTCATGTCCAACTACAATGTAATATCCAAAGACTTGTTTAATTCAATAATGTTATTTTGGGTTTTGCTTGAGACTTGTTGATATAATTGAGAGAATGTTGGCAATGTATGTTGTCATTGATGTCAACACTGATGTCAAGCAATATGTGTTATCACTTAGTTTTGACAGATGGAGAATGTGTTATGGTTACTTGTATTCTAGGTGGTAGTATGTTGGAGATGTTTTGATATTGCAGATGCATTGACAAGTTAGTCATTGATCCAAAAGTCAATCAATCTGGAGCTTTATCAATTGACAACATATCAGTCTGGATGTTACCATATGTGTAAATTCTTATAGTATAGCTTATGTTCGTGCAAAGTCCTAAAATTGCACCCCTCACAATTTTCGACTACATTTGGGTCTTCACCTTGGTGTTTGTGCCCCTCAACTTGATCGGGGACCTAAATATGCTCATAAACACCAAAAACACCTTGCAATTCAGTAATGCACTCAAGGGCTACCTTGATCCTGCCCCGAAATAGGGCAGGACCACGACGTGGCACCCTGGGACCCCTTAATTAGGGCATATCTTGATCCCCTCCCTTGGACCTAACTCAAATTTGAAGCGGGAAAATCCCCCCCCTGTCCGCTCAAGTCAAAAAATTAGTCAATTAATCCTACTGGCAAGTATATAAGAGGGATTTCCCCTCTCATTTGACATAATAACAGACAATTTGACGATAATCATTATCAAGCATCCGGGCATTCAAGAGATCAAGCATTCAAGAGCAATTGAGCATTTTTAGTCTTCCTTCAAGCTTTGCAGTAGCAGTAGAGTCAAGATTTCAAGCATTGAAGAGGAGATCATCATTCTACCTCATTAAATCATAATTCCATGTGGAGACAAGCAAAACTTTACAAGGAGGTATAAGCATTTCATTTTTCAAGCAACTCAACATCCCCTCGAAGAGGAGGATTTCTAATTTCAGTCCTTTCATTTACATTATTTCAACCACTTAGTTAATCCAAAATTGAGGTTTGACCTGAAGGTAAACCCCTATTCCCAATACATTTCCCTTTCTTTCTATGTGCAAGAAATAGGTACGCAACTGTACTTCTGGAATTAAGCTTTATTTGTAGAGACAGGAAAACCCTTTTCAATGCGTGGAAATTCCAGAGGGCAGATTGGAGGGCACCCCTGTCCGAACACACGGTCCCTACAACTTTTGCCCGATTTCACAAAGCAACTCCGAATCATCTCAAACTTCTCAAATCCAGGTGCACGACTAAATCCCAAATCTATAGCTCGTTGTTTTCGCATACTTTATCTTCATTTTCAACACTTTGCCCTAATTCAATTAATCAACTTACAAAAGAGGATCAATTACATTCCAATTTCAACCAATCTACTTAGTATTCAGTCCTTGCATCCTTTGGGATTGGATCTAGTAGATTCATTCCCCTCTTTTGAATGTAAAGTTTCCTCAAGTGAAAATTGAGCTTAGTGAATCCTCTCTTCCCACGTGGAGAATTTTCTAAGCTTCCAATTTTCCACTTTACATTTTGGTGAACTCAACTCCTTACACCTTTAATTCTTATTTTTATTTTCAGATTTGAGCGTATGTAATTTAAAATTCAAATTTTCATTTACAAGTTTAATTTCCTTACAATTTTTTAAAATTTAGAGGTTGAATTCACAGAAACCCTAATTTTTAGATTCAAAATTGAGCTTGGCATTTGTGTAAATTAGATTAATTGTTTAAGATCTAAGAACTCCTCATTTTTACAATTCAAGTTTTCATTTACACTTTCAATTTTCAAAAAATTTAAAATTAAGTGGTTCAATCACAAAACCCTAATTTTTAATTTTAAAATTGAACATCTAGGTTCTATAGATCTTGAATTAATTTTCAGATTTGGGTCTTTGCTTCAATTTCAAATTTTATTTTCCCTCCTTGCAACATTCAAATTTTCAAATTTAAATTTTTAAAATTAAGCGGTTTATGCAACAAACCCTAATTTTTAAAATTAAATTAATCTTGTGCAATTTCAAATTTTCTTTTAAGCATTTAATTGAAGCCTCTTGTCTTACTTCTAAACATCATAAAAGTCGACCCTTAAGTGTGCCCTTTTTGTTGTTCTTTCAATTAATCATTTTATCAAACATTCTAATTGAGTCCTATTTCGACCTTCAAGGCTTATTTTCACATATATAGACATCTCCAATTCCCATATCCTTTTGGAATTCGCATTAAAATCACAATATCTTGCTTCCCCAAAAATTTGGTAAAAAGTTGGTCGGACTGTGTGTTCGGACCGTGCTGCTACCAGATTGGTCCCAACTTTTTCTGCTCAAATTTTAGGAGCTTGTTTTGACTGTATTTTACTGCACAATTCCAAAGATTTGTGAAATTTTATTGATTTTAGGTCACCCTAAGGTCAAAAACAAATATGAATTTCAACATCTCCATTTTCAAATTAAAATTCCAAATTAAGTGGTTAATTACACATACCCTAATTTTTAAAATTAAATTGATTTCTTCAATATTTCAACATTTCAAAATTTTAATTAAGAGGTTAGATTTGGACAACCGTAATTTTAATTTTGATTTTCCCTCCTTTCAAAAATTTAAAATTAAGAGGTTATTTTAACAAAGCCCTAATTCTAAATTTCAAATTCCTAGGAGATTGCATTTCTCTTTCCCTAGTGCATGAGCTTTACTACTATTAGTCCCACCTATAGTATCCCTGTTAGGAGAAGTTGTAGAATTAAGGTTGCCCAAGGTTTAATTACCGAGGAAATGGAGCCTAATTTGACTAGTTTTTTCAATGAGGATATTGGTGCTTCTTTTAATCCTACAGATATTCCTTTTTATCCTCTTGATAATTCTCATAATGAGGAGGAATCACTAACTAGGGTATTTGTTGATCAATTGGCAAAGATGGGCAATAAATTTGACAATCTTCAATAATGGATGAGTCAAGAATACCTGGAAAGTGAATCTCTCCCATTGATTGAAGGATTAAAAAGAATGATTCAAAGTGATAAACATGGTGTTGACATCTTGCGTTCATGCCTATGAAGAGTTGTGTCAAAAACCTAGGTTATACACAACCTTCTAGTCAAATTAATCATTCCATTCCTTTGACAACTCTTATGACTAGTGTTCCTACCTTCACATCAAACATCATGGCTACCTCTACACAAAATGTTATACCTACAAATGTTAGTCATGGGGGAAGCACCTCTTCTTTCATTTCTCCTACCATGAGCCTTGTTACCCAATCACATTCACCACCTATAAATGTTAGTCAAGGGGGCAACTCTTTCAATCACAATTCCTTTATTCCTTCTATGAGTCTTCCATGTGTTACCCAATCTTCTCCATTGCCTACTTATCATAGTGTCCCACCTCCTTATTCTCAATCTCTTCCTTATTTCAACAATATTACTCCACCCTCTTAGTCCAACATGTCTAATTTTAATCCTTCTACCGAAGCTACAATCAATAATCTAGCCCAAACAATGTCTTCCTTACAACAACAAATAGCTTCTATGAATCAATCCAAGTATAATCTGCCTACATTTCATGTAGCGAGCCCATTATCCAATGACATTGTTAGAGTCGTCCCTCCTAAATATGTAGAAGTCCCTCAATTGGAACTTTATAATGGAAAAGGTGATCCCTTAACTCATGTTAAAACATTCCAAACTTTGTGTAGTGACTTTGCTCATGATCAAAGGTTGTTAGCAAAATTGCTTACTAGAACATTAAGGGATAGAGCTTTTCAATGGTATTGTTATTTGCCTCCTTATTGTATTACTTATTTTCAACAACTAGCTAATGCTTTCATTCAACAATTTCATAATAACATTGGTCCTAAATTTACTTTGACTGATTTGATGCATTGTAAATAAGGAGTTAAAGAAAAAGTGACTGATTTTATTGGTAGATATAAGCATTTGTATTCTCAGATTACTTTTCCTGTGCTTGATCAAGATATTCAAAAGATTTTCATTGCTAATTTACAAAAAGATATTAGGGATAAACTTCTCTTAATTGAGTTTACTTCCTTTCCAAATTTGTGCATCGTACTTCACAATTATCAACTGACTGTGAGTCAATTGGAACAATCATCTCCTTCCATGACTTCGAGTGATAAGGGTGATAGTGCTCAACAACCATTTACGAAGTTCAAACCAAACAAAGGATTCATCAAATTCAATGACAACATCAACAACAAAACACAAATAGCAGCCACTTCAGGTGTGCCTCATTTGTCTAAATTCTTTAAAAGAGAAAAAGAGTTTACTCCTTTGAATGAATATTTGCATAGCATTATGTCTCAGTTAATACAAAGGAATGTGTTAAAACTTCCCCAAATTAAACCAATTGATCCATCTAAGACAACTTCACCTTACTTTGATGCTAATTTTTTTTGTGAATATCATCGCCAACCTGGTCATGATACTAAAAAAGTATTTTTCATTAAGAAATAAGATTCAAGAATTGATTGATAACAATACCATTATCTGTAGCAGATATGAATGATAAAGGAAACAAATCGGTAGCTCCTCCTAATCAGAATCTTTAGATTTTCACTGATCCTTTACCATCCCATTCCACTAATGTGATTGAGACTAATCATCTTACTTTCTCCCAATGACGTTGGCCTTGAAACTAATAACATGGTGAACCTTGTATATTAACAAGAACCTCCTAAGGATTTGTGCATAACATTTGATCCTAGTGAGACCATTAAGGCACCTGATGGCCCATTATACATAAGTGCAAAAATCAAAGGTATACCTTCTATAGGAGTGCTTATTGATTCTTCTTGCATGGTTAATGTAATAATTGAAGAATTTATTTATACTTTGCAATTGCATCAAGTGATATATGATGATATTGATGTGATAATTAAATTTTTTGATGGCTTCTCTTTTCCTACTATTGGTTCTATAACACTTCTTATTGATGTTGGCACTAAATGCTTAGATGTTCAATTTTCTATCATTCCTACATTCGATCAATTTCGTGTGAAGTGAGGACATCCTTGGCTCTCTTCCATGAAAGAGATTGCTTCTACTATTCACAAGTGTTAGAAATTTCCTCATAAGTTGAAATCATAACTGCTAATCATAGCATATTTCAACCTACAATGAGGCGTGGAGATGTTTGTCTTGATTATTTTTGGTTCGAGCAATTCAAGCCTCTTTAACCTAGAAGTGATTATCTCTTTAGATCATATCAAAACTGGAAAAATGAAATTAATTTGTCACTGAGTAAACCTATAAATCCAACACTTAGCATTCCTCTCAATGATCATATACCCCTTCTTGAAGATAAGATTAATCTTCCTCCTAAGGAACGAAATAATTTTCTTCCTAAAGAGGCACCTATTCCTTCCCCTAAAGAGAAGAGTATCCTTTCTCCTAAGAAAAGAGATATTCTTCTTCCTAAAGTAAAATATATTCCCTCTCCTATGGAGGAGTCCACTCTTCCTCCCAAAGGTAGAAAAAATATAACTCCTAAATGTCAAACTATCCCTTTTAAGGCTAGACCTATCCCTCCTCCTCATGATGGACCCGGTCTCCTTCCTACACCTCCCATTCCTCCTTTATATGGTGTGGTTCCTCCTCCTTCATCTTATAGAGAGAAGTGACCGACCTCTCCTATTGTCCAACCTAAAAGACCTCAACCCATTCATCCTTACCTAAAATAAGAGACAAAGCCTATATCTGATGAACCTAAACCTTCTCAACCTTCAGCCAAAACTAGACAAAACCATTGTGCGAGAGAACACCAACGGAGATGTCGTGCTAGAGATCGTGAGATTGCTTCCCAAACCATTTCTTATCCTAAAACACCAACTGTTGACATTATTCCATTTTCTCCTGAACAAGATGTTCAACCTAATTCTCCAAGATGCAAAATGCTTAAGACAAATGATGGTTCAAGTTCTATTCCTGTTAGAGCTCCTATTCTTATTAATCTTGATGAAGAAATAGGTGAGAATATTCTTAATGATGAAAATGTTGATCCTAATATTTCTAATGATGAATATGAATATGTTGATGTTGACAATGATTTATCTGCGGAATTTTCAAAATCGTTAATCCTAGCTCCTAGTAACGAACAAAGTGACTCAACATTAGAGTATGGTCCTTGTTTGGAACTTGTGATAGCTCCATCTATTATGCTCAATGTGGCTCCTCTTGCATTTTGTCCACCTTTCTGAAATAATGATCAACAAGATCGAGGGGAGGACGACGTTCTTGATTAGCTTCATTAGCACCGTAGATTCTCTCTCTCTCTCTCTCTCCTCTTGCTGATTTGTGACACTCTTCTATTTTTTGTCCCTAGTGTTGTCTACTTGAGGATGATGCAAAGTGTTGAGATCTCTTTTGGTGTCTCCCATGTTGACTCAAAAGACACATGTTTTCCCTTCTTCCATGGTGGTTTACTTTCTTTGGGGGATGAGGACGATTCTATGCACATATACATATACACGAGTTATCATAAAAAGCATATTGACTCCAAAGTTAGGTGAAACCACCTCGTGTTTTGTGCTTTGTGCTCATTATCCTTTGATTTATCCTCTCTTAGAGGATAAACTATTGCAATAATGTGTTTGTCTTCTTTGGGTGTATCCTACCTTAAAGCAATCACTCCCGATAAGGTGTACACAATCGCTTTAATGTGGGAGCATACACTACACTCATGATTCTCTCTCAATACTTTAAGTTACTTAGCGAACTTTGTCTTGGCTTCGTAATTTCTGGTATTCTTTTCATGACTCATAGTAAGAGAACCTTACTAGTTGAATTCATGGTTCTCTTTCTCTCTCATGATCTTTCCTTTTACCTTATCATTGAAGTCTTAAGATCCTAAAGTCCACTGGGGGCTTGGTGAATCTTGCCTCCTTAACGTGGTGAAAGTCTTTCAATATAAATTCCTTGTACTTTACCGACAATATTTATTTAATCTCATACTCAAGCTAAAGTGGGGGCTAAATGTAACGTCCTAAAATTGCACCCCTCATAATTTTTGACTGCATTTGGGTCTTCACCTTAGTTTTTGCGCCCCTCGGCTTGATCGAAGACCTGAATATGATCATACACACCAAAAACACCTTGTATTTCAGTAGTACACTCAAGGGCCACCTTGATCCTACCCCAAAATAGGGCAGGACTAGGGCGTGGTGCCTTGAGACCCCTGAATTGGGGCCTATCTTGATCCCCTCGGAAAAGTCCCCCCTATGTCGGCTCAAGTCAAAAAATTAGTCAATTAATTTTACTGGAAAGTATATAAGAGGGATTTCCCCTCCCATTTGACATAATAACAAACAATCTGACTAAAATCATTATCAAGCATCCAGGCATTCAAGAGCAATTGAGCATTTTCAATCTTCCTTCAAGCTTTGGAGGAACAATAGAGTCAATATTTCAAGCATTGAAAAGGAGATCATCATTCTACTTCATGAAATCATAATTCCATGTGGAGGCAAGCAAAAATTCACAAGGAGGTATAAGCATTTCATTTTTCAAGCAACTCAACATCCCCTCGAAGAGGAGGATTTCTACTTTCAGTCCTTTCATTTACATTATTTCGACCACTTGGTTAATTCCAAAATTGGGGTTTGAACTAAAGGTAATCCCCTATTCCTAACACATTACCCTTTCTTTATATGTGCGGGAAACAGGTGCACAATTGTACTTCTGGAATTAAGCTTTATTCGTAGAGACGGGAAAACCCTTTTCGATGCGTGAAAATTTTAGAGGACCGATTGGAGGGCACCCCTATCCGAACACACGATCCCTGCAACTTTTGCCCGATTTTGCATAGCAGATCCAAATCATCTCAAACTTCTGAAATCTAGGTGGACGACTGAATCTCGAACCTATAGCTCATTGTTTTCACATACTTTGTCTTCATTTTCAACACTTTGCCTTAATTCAATTAATTAGCTTACAAAAGAGGGTCAATTACATTCCAATTTCAACCAATCTACTTAGTATTCACTCCTTGTATCCTTTGGGATTGGATCTAGTAGATTCATCCCCCCTCTTTTGAATGTAAAGTTTCCTCAAGTGAAAATTGAGCTTAGTGAATCCTCTCTTCCCACGTGGAGAATTTGCTAAGCTCCCAATTTTCCACTTTATAGTTCATGATAGAGACACTTTGGTTAAAGGTTACATGCTTGGGGATATCTTGGTATTTGTCTTGGATCAAGTTCATGACTGTGAGTTTGGAGAAAAAATTAAATGTTGAGTCAGTGAATTTTCATGTGATTGTGGGTCAATATTTTTCTCTGTATTTCTCTGTTGTATATCATTTTGTTGTGTGGATCTTGAGTTAGTTTTGGTAATATTTGTGTGCATATTGTCAAGTTTTCAAATGACTTCATTACCTACAAAAGAAGTTATATGTGTTTGATCTTTCAATCCCAATTTGAAAGAGGAATAATTTTAGGTTATATGGAAAAATGCTTCGCATTCTCCCTCATTGACAAATTTGATAGTGTAATTTTAGGGACATGTCAAGAATAGGTCTTTGACTTATGATAGGGATTTCAAATCTGTTGGTAAAATGGTGAATGATTTTTTTACTTATTTTTGTTATATAACCTATCAGTTCTACATAGTGTTTGTCAGATCAGTGATCTATGTCTTGTGCATCAAATTCTAGTAATCAATTACTTCAGAGGATAAACGAAGATTGGTTGTCTATGGGTTACATAACTTCTTTGGTGGTCTACATTATGTTTTGAATAACAATTTGTGTTGGGATCATTTTTTTCTATGTAGTTTTGATATGTAGGGCCAACCTAGTATGTTCCATTGATTGCAGTTAATTTTAACCTATTCCATTTTGGTTAAAGCATGTTTTGGAGGTGTGTTATCATCTTGTTGAGGACAACTATGATTTGGGTTAATCCACAACCTATCTTATTGATGTTGTATCATGTTTAGGGTCGACTTATGCCTTGTCACACATTTCATTTATTGGGTTCTATTAGACTAACCTAATAACAATGTTTGAATGTTGCAAAGGATATATAAGGAACAAATCATTTTTGATTGAAGTGAGAAAGTGGTTGATAAGAGTTATGTGCAAATATCTGCTTTGATATAAGAGTTGATGTGAATTTTATGAAGTGTGCAAAGTCAATGTGACAAATTCAGATTTGAGCTTCAGAGAGGACTACACTATTACCATTTATGATGCTTCTTATACAACAGTTCACCTAATGTTGTGATAATGTGATATTTGTATTTTCCCCTGGAGAAGTGATCTTCATCCTGCAAGTCACTGTATCTTGCTCTAAGTAAGTATGACTTAGCCTACAAGTCTAGGTAGCAGTGAGCTTCCTTCGTAGTGTGCCTAAAATAGACATTGTAACTCTTGTTTTGATATATTATGAGTTGATCCTCACTGTGTTTTTTCCCTCATTAGGTTTTTCATTAAAAAATCTTGTTGTGTTTCTATGGTGAATGTTCTGCTCTTTTCTTTATTTCTACAAATGAAAATTTAATGTTTTGTGAGTTAATGAATGGATGAGTTAAATAGTGTATGTTGATTCACTCCCCGCCTCTCAGCATCCAGTGTGTGTTCAATAGGTATGATATTCATAATCAAGGAGAAATCTTAGAGTTCATCTATAACCCAATTTCATTATAATCAAGTAGAAGTAGAAGTAGAAGTAGAAAGGTAGGAGTGGAAGCAAGAAGTAGAAATTGTGAGATCAACCCACAATGATGAGTCCCACTTTTTGGCCAAATCAAAATAGTGAAATCAACATTTTTCAATAGATCTTCACATTTTGATACCTATAATAGCCAAATAATTAAGAATTTCAAGATGATGCAAACTATTGATTGGAGAGATTTTGTGTGTAAATTCTAACATATTTTTATTTTTTTTAAAGACAAAGGGCAAGAGCTCATAATAAATATATTAATATAAGAAGACAAATAAAGAGAATACATATAGAGAAATGATATGTTTGAGGGGAAAGACCACACTCTCCATCAAGAGAACACCAACCCCCACAAAGAATTCCAACGATGGAATACAAATTGCAAACCCTGTGACTAACAGAGAATGAGACCCTAAATCAGAACTAGTCACGAAAATTCCTTAAAGCTTTCGAGGCCACCAACATCTTAATGAGCATTGGTTGATGCATGTGAGTCCTCCACAGAAAAAGAGACCCCAAAATTAATTCCAAGGGGGAATTCATATTACAAGACCAATAACAACAGAAGATCAAGAACCCCAACCAACCCCCTCGCAGAGAAGGGAGAACTAGAATACTCGGAGACAACTGACATGACAGCTGGGAACCGAGTCAAAAAATACAAGGAGAGAGATATACTCCCATGAGGACGATGTTATCGATCGGAAGAGAATTTTACAAAGAAATTTGGAATCCGGAGAAGATACGAGGATAGGCAAGAAGATATCCTTCAAAAAACATTGAAGCCTGCAGGTGGAACTGGCAAAAAAGAGCCAAAAAGTAGTCAAGTCTTGATAGACCAAAAACTCTCACAACTACCAGCAGATTAGAGACCATTCGTAGACTCTTGAGATTCTTCAATGTCCATAGGGAGAGGAAAAGATGCAGGGTAGCCATGTGGGTCTACTAGTGCATGAGACGAGTTCCCAAATGGCCATAAATTTGTTGGTTGCAATTGAGAAGAGAGGCTCACCAATTTGAGACGCATGGGTGAAAGCCCAATCCATGAATGGCACATGGGAGCCAAATTGTAAACCATTCGTGAAAGACAGGAAAACTGACCTGGGCACTAAATCTTCGAGAAGTTTCACCTTATTTAAGAAGCCTCCAATCCACGCATCACCATCGAATACATTGTATGAAGTCAACTGGGAATTCAGCTCATCTCAGGAAAATAAGGAGGGATGAAAAAATGAGTTGACAACAATTTTTGTGAGGTCTGCCGACCAGGATAAATCTATGAGAATTGACGCCAACCTTGAAGTCACAACACCAGGAGGAGAAAATTGACTTGCCCACAGCCAATCTGCACCCAACACAGACCGTAATGCCCAATCCACATTAGCACACGAGATGGTGAATGCCTCAGACAAGGATAAGGGGTGAATAAAACCCTACAGATGGAGAACATGAAAGTTGCCATGAAGAATAATTCCAAAAGCCATGCCAGAGAGAGAAAACTGGAACAGAGCGATTGATGGAGAGAAGTTTGAAAAACAAGCCATATGTGATGAAAGATACAGGTCAATGGCACATGTGATCAGTGCAAAATTAAGAAGCAAATCCAGGCGAAGTGTGTGAGCAAACAAAGAGGGGAAAACACCAGTAGAGGGCACCAAGTGTCTAGCCCACATATATCCTTCCAACGGAGCAAGTCATGTCATACTGGCCTCAAAATCATGCAAACTGCAGAAAACTGAGATGAAGTACCATATGAGGTCATCAGCCAAGTGTGAATGACACCCATCACACCTCGGTAAAAAATTAGCTGCCAGAAAGAATAATAAATATCGATTAGCCCCAAGCAGGAAATGCAAATAAAAAAGAGCCACCAATAGTACGAAGGCCTGCACATAGACATGAGAGTTAGAAGACTTGTGCTAAACAAATTAATCAAAAGATGTGCCCTATTTTATTATAGCTACGAGCTTTGGAATGAGAGATATGTGAGCCTGCATGAGAATTTCCCATGAAGGATTAGACACCCTACATTTGCAAGATGATCTGCTACCTGATTAGCTTCCCTGTAGCAGTGATTGATCGAGTATTCCACGAATTTTGGCCCTAGAATTTGAATTCTTGAAGGATATAGTCTACCTTCCAATTTTGAGACTTCATTTTTGTGATAGACCAGATGGTATTCATCGAATCACCTTCGATGATCAACTTTTTCAGTTTTAATGAAGATGCAAGTTTGATACCATGTAAAAGGGCCAAATATTTGCCTTATTATTGGTGACATTCGGGATTCTGGCCATGCCCGCCTTAACAACTGAGCCCTGATTGTCTCTGATTACAAAACCAACTCCAGAAACCCCCAAATTCCCCTTTTAGGCACCGTCAAAGTTAAGTTTCCAGAAAGAGGGGAGGAAGGTCTCAACTTGATCTCCTTCCTATTAATGGTGCTGTGGGAATTAACCATTAAACTACCCTTAAAAGGGAGTTTAAGATTAGTCCATGAAGACATTAAGCTGCTATCCCATGAAGAGAAGGAAGAGTGGAGGTGTTTATGCTTGGATACATGAGCATTAACTGATTGCACAATCGAGAAGTCCAAACTGGAAAAGATAGAAGAAAGATTGTCATATTCCTTTCTGAATATTCTTTTGTTGCATTCCCACCATAATTTCCACACGAGAATGACAAGATAAATATTCCAAATAAAAGCAAGAAAGGAATCTAAAACAATGGAGGGCTAGGAGTCAAAATTTGATTTCAAATCTGATTGGAGAGGGGTGTACCACTTTAATTTCAATTGTCGCCATATCCAACATTGATATGCAAAAGGATAGTTAACAAGGAGATGATCAGTAGTCTCAAAGATGTCATTGCAAAACACACATTTTAAGGGTTGGGAAATGCCAAGAGAGACCAGTCTTTCGCTGGTCAAGATTCTATATTTGAGAGCAAGCCATAAGAATGACCTGTTTTTTGAATATTTTCACCAACCCAACAAAAGGAAAATCTCCTAATAGGAGGAGCCCTATTTGGATTGATAAGTGTTTGTAAACCTTGCTTTACTGAATAGCAACCTGAATTTGAAGGAAACCAAATGAGGTTATCCTTCCTGTCTTGGAAGTGAATAACCCTTTCCTGAAATATTTTGTGGAGGGATTGTTGTTGATGAAGAGAAGCAGCCACAGAAAAGACATTTTTCCAAGAGATTTTAGTAGTTCCTCCTACATAGGAGAGATTGAAGTAACCCTGAACTTTGTTTGCCCAAGCCAATTTGAGAGATCTCTTAATATCTACCAAATCCAAATCATCTGCTAGAGGGGGAAAACCATTCCACGAGTCTTCCCAGAAGCAGGTTTTCTTACCATTGTGAACAACCCAAGATAAATTAGGGAGGAAAGGATGCTTGCAAGAAAGCATAAAGTTCCACATTTGGGATCATTTTGGAGGATCTAGGACAATAAAAATTCTCTCATTTTGTTTAGATTCAAGGTACTTTGCTTTAATGATGGCTGCCCAAAGGGAGTTGTTGTTTCTATGGAGCTTCCACAATAATTTGGCCCCTAAAGTTGTGTTTCTCAACCCGATATTATGAATGCTTGGTCCTCCTACATTCTTGGCAGTGCATACCTTATCCCATGCCAGCATATGGATTTAATGTTGGGGGCATTTGTTGCCTTTCCACATAATATTTTTAATACACTTTCAATCTCTGATTCGGCTCTGCATGGCATGGGAAGGACATACATTATGTAATTTGGAATGGTTGACAACACCACTCGGATCAAAAGAATAATGCCTGCCAAGGAAATCCATGTGTTCTTCCAGGAGGAAATTTTGTTCTTGATAGACAAGATTATATTATCCCAGAAACCCTTCTTGTTGGAGCCTGAAAAAAGGGGGATTCCCAAATATTTGGATGGGAGGGAACCTTGTTTGAAGCCTAAAACCTCCGACAACTTTTTAGACAAGGGGGAACAATTGATAAAGAAAACTTTTAATTTAGAAGTATTTACACATTGGCCCAACACCTGATAATACAAATCTAGAATTGCTTTGATAGTTCTTGATTCCAACACAGAAGGATCTCCAAATAGTAAGGTATCATCTGCAAATAATATGTGAGTAACTACAAGATGTGAAGGTGGGATTCAAATACCTTTCCAAAGCCTAGCAGAGTGCTGAGATCAATCTGCTTAATGCCTTGGCCATAATCATAAATAGAAAAGGAGAGAGGGTCTCCTTGCCTAACCCCTTTAGAAGAGAAAAAACATAAAGGTGTGCCATTAATTAATACTAAAAACTTGGCACCAGAGAGGCAAGACATGATCCATTTACACCACCTTTAACTGAACCTAAACTTACTAAGAACTTGGATGAGGAAGTCCCAATTAACTCTATCATAGGCTTTCATCATGTCCAACTTTATAATCATGTCTTCCATGTTGTGGTGACCAACTAAATGAATAACTTCATGCGCAACCAAAGCACTATCAGAAGTTTCTCTCTCCCTAGGACAAAACCCCCTTGTTGCATCGAGATGATGTTGGGAATGAGATTGGTTAATTTGACCAACATTGATTTGGTGATGATTTTGTAGTTCATGTTGCACAGGGAAATGGATCTAAAATATAAAAAATAGAGAAGGGTCGATATCTTTCGAATGAAAACAATATTAGTTATGTTGAATTGTTTTAGCATATTATTGTTTTTCTTGACTCTTCAACCACTCTCCAAAGATCATCGCCCATAAAAGGCAACATTTTTAAAGAAAAGGGCAGTAAACCCATCTAGTCCTGGGGATTTGTCTAGATGCATAAATAAGACCACTCTCCTAATTTCATCAATGGAGAAAGGTCTCATTAGATCCAAATTATCTTGATCACTCACAAGGAGAGGGATGTGTTCAAGGACTTGAGAAGTGAGTTGGACCAGTTGATCACTTGTAGACATGTTATCAGAAAACAGTGAAGAGAAGAACAACTCACCTTCCTTTTTAATGCCATAATCATCATGAATCATATCACCCGTTGAGTTCTTTATTTGAGTTATTGAATTGGAGGCCCTCTTCATTTTGGCAGAAGCATGAAAAAACTTGGTATTACGATCCCCCTCTTGCAGCCAAATTTCACGAGATTAATTTTTCCAATATATTTCTTCCCTCTATAAAATCTCTTCTAGTTGCAGATTTAGCTCCTTTTGCAACTTGAAAGAGGAGTCATTTATGCCACATTGAATAATTTCCTCATTAAGATTTTTTATCTTAATCTCCACATCTACTTTTTGATTGAAAATGTTTTTAAAGACTGTGAAATTTCAGATTTTGATCCAAAGCAATTTATGGTAGAATTGATACATTCTTGAACCTTGGAAGAAAGGGGCATTAGACCACTAATCTTTTAGGGAGGAGAGAAAAGAGACCTCTCTGAATCACATTTGTTCAATTTTGAAGGAATGAACATGTTTTTTCCTCCCCCAAAAAAGAGGAAGTGACAGTTAGATAGCAAAGTGGTCAGAACTAGTCAACGGTAAAATCTAAGCCTGAGGAGAACCAAAGGTTGAAAGCCCAGTAGGATTTACCAGAAACCTATCCAATCTTTCAGCAATATGCAAGAAACCATGACACTTATTACTCCAGGTTACACTAACATTAGAAGGACAACAATCTTCCAGGGCATTATTGATGACAAAGCTATTAAAATCCAACATAGTTTTTTGGGGAGGGACAAGACCTCCAGATTTGTCCCATAAAGATAGTATTGCATTAAAGTCTCCACCCACTATGGCGGGCATATCAAGAAAATTTTCCAGGGAAGCTGAAATAGAGAGTCCTATAGGAGTTTTTTCCCCATTGTTGAATTTGTGCTTTAGGTTGAAATCAGGTGAAAATTTGTGTTTGTACTAATAAATTCAACTTGAATGAAGTTTTCCTTTATGCACATAGGAGAGATATGAACATTTGAACCCTTCCACAAAACTGCCAACCCACTAGAAGTGCCAATAGACTGAGAAGCCACAAATTTCCAGTTCTTTCATAACTTAAAAGGTTGATCCTGGGGTAAATCTGAAAACTTGGTTTCTTGAATGAGAACTACATCTACCCCACAACTCTCAATTTGAGATTTTATGAGGTGCCTTTTGTTAGGGGCATTTAAACCCCTAACATTCCAAGAGACTATCTTCATAGTTTGGTAGGAGAACCACACACTCTCCTGGGATGAAATTTGTCATCCAATGCAGATTGGGTACCAAGATGAACCTCCTCTTTAGATTATTTAGCCAAGATCTTCCTTTTTAGAGGTCTACTGACTCTACCTTTTGGTTTCTTACAGACCACTTCCTTTTTCCACCGGGTTTTCATAATAGAAGCTTTAGAAGTCAAGATATCTGAAATGAGAGATTTTGGAACAAGAGGAAGCAAGAGAGAACTAGGACTACATGCTAGCTTACTCTCTATGGATCTAACAATATCCCCAACCTCAATGGATGCATTGATACTGTAAGAGACAAGGGGGAGTTTATTTGAGCAGAGAATGGCCTTATGGCCTGATTTTCCCTAAAAATAAAGACTCAAAAAATCAATACCTCAGGATACCCTGAACGGAGAGATAGTAACGGGAACAGATGTCTTCAAAAGGTCACTCTTATGCGAGAAGAGGAGAGGACTAGGAGAAATTGGCCATTGCAAATCAACCTCTTCATCAACTATTTTATAGTAGATCAATATTAACCGATTCTCCACAAAGTCTTCAAGAAAACCTATTGGAAAAGTAGCCTCTGAATCTAATATGGGAACTTTTTTTGACTGGGGGGCACCTAATAGATTTAGAGAACAAACCAATCCCCTGAATTTTTTTAAGGCAACTAAAGAAATGATGAAGAATGGTCCAAAAAGATAACATCTGAGCAACCATTCTAAAGTCACGAGACTGGTGATTCACTATCTGAACAAGAGACAATGGGAGAGGATGGATACTGCAAAACAAGGGGGTTTGAGGTGTGGTCATCACACACCTTAGTTTCAACTTCCGCTGAACTAGAACATTGGAATGAAAAATGACCCAGATGTGGGGAACGCTTCTCTACCATAATCGAGTCATCAATCAGAATTGATTGAGACTGGAATCCATATTTAGAAGTGATGGCCATTTTTTTGGAGCAGGTTTTTTGAGATCAACCAAAATGTACACCTAAACAGTGCACTCTGTCAGCTCAAAAGGGATAAGATCATGTTTGATAAAACTACCTAACTAATTTGCAAACGACTCAATGAGATCTAAGTAATTGTACTCAAGAGGTAGGGCATGGAAAGATATCCAAATTGGAGAAAAATTTAGGGGTGTTGTTTTTGGGTTGAGATTTGGAACCCAAAACAATGTGGAGAGGCCAAAACCTCCGCAAAACCAGTCTTTTTTTATGTACCTTATCCCGAGTGGACTGAGAAGAAAAAATAGCAATGAAAAACCCATTCCCATTGTCTATGAAGAAAATATCATTAACACCAGCCCATGAGTGAAAGCCCTAATTTTGCAGAGATGAAAGAAGAGGAGTCTTGCCAGCAAACTTATTGATGAGAGCTCTTTCTCATAACAGAGAGACCTGGAGACGAAGAGCATCCTTTGGAAGGCTAATATTATAGGAGCCCGCCTTGTCTCCTCTCCCACCATTTGCAAGAATCGAAACAACTTCAAAAGCAGGAGTCAAAAGGGGTTTCTTGTGCACCCAAACCTTGAGAGACTCAATCCTGCTCTTATCAGAATAACCTTGCTGAAGAGACTTACTCTTATTCTTGGTAAAAGATTTTTGAGAAGCTTTGACAAATGCATGTCTGTTATTAGGTCTCCCCTGCGGATATGGTTGCTTTGGTATGAATGAGAATCCAAGATGTGATGAAGAATGTTGCATAAACCCTTGATTAAGTCGAACGTTATTAGGGTAAGAGATGAAGGGAGGCACAAACAAAGGAGTATCATTTGGAAAAGAGGGAAAACCCTTGCTCGACTCCCAACCAAAATGCTTCCCCCATGCATTATCCATTGTGAATTCATAGGAACAGTATTGGGAAAGGTGAGTGGGTTGATGGTAGATTGTTGATCGAGCCTGTACCTACTAGAAAGCCTGGAACTGTACAGAGAATTTTGAAATTTTTTCCCTCCCGAGGTCCAACCGCCTCTACTGGAGCGCTCCATTTAATATGTTTTAAATATTAGTTTTTCTGTGCTTCAAAAGGGTAGTAGTAAAGTCTAGTCCTATACCTCGAGTCAGGGGAGAAGGCACTAGCAAAATATTTCGTTAGGAAACTGACCCCCCACCTTTTCCACTATGAAGTTGAGTTGAACCCGTGACCTCAAGGGAGCAGAACCCAAGTCCCAACCAGCTGGGCTACAAGTGGCAACTAAAAGGGTAGCGGCAAAGTTCAGTCATATACCTCAGGTTAGTGGAGCAGGCACTATCACAATATTTTGTAAGGAAATTGACCCCCCGTCTTTTCCACTACAAAGATGAGTCAAACCTGTGACTTTGAGGGAGAAGACCCCAAGTCCCAGCCAACTGAGCTACAAGTGGAGGCTAAAAAGGGTAGCGATAAATTCCCGTCCTATACCCTGGGTCAGTGGAGCAAGCACTAGCACAATATTTCGTAAGGAAACTAACCCCTTGCCTTTTCCACTACGAAGATGAGTTGAACTTGTGACCTCAAGGGAGCAGAATCAAAGTACCAACCAACTGAGCTACAAGTGGCGGATAAAAGGGTAGCTATAAATTCCAGTCCTATACTCCGGGTCAGGGGAGCAGGCACTAGCACAATATTTTGTAAGGAAACTGATCCCCTGCCTTTTGCACTACGAAGTTGAGTCGAACCTGTGACCTCGAGGGAGCATACCCAAGTGCCAGCCAACTGAGATACAAGTGGTGGCTAAAAGGGTAGGAGTAAAGTCCACTCCTATACCCTGGGTTAGCAAAGCAGGCACTGGCACAATATTCCATAAGGAAATGTTATCCTCATTTTTAGCGTTAGCAAAGATGAGGGACCCCACAAAATTTTGCTCATCTGTAGTTTTTCCAGCTCTATGGTTTGCATTTCGAGATGTTTTGTGTAGTTGAAAGTGTGTTTTTCCTTGTTTTACCCCTTTTTCGCTTTTTGTGAAGTCTAGGTGTAAATCAAGTATGTAAACTCGATTTACACCAAGTTTCACAATTTAGGTGTAAATCGGGTCTGTAGACCCGATTTAGACCTCTTTTGGCTAATTTTACCTTTTACGTGCAATTCAGGTTTATAGACTTGAATTACACTTCATAGGTGTAAATCGGGTTCATAAACCCAAATTGCACTTATTTAATGCACTTTCAGTCTTTTGTGGGATTTTTGAAGTGTTGGATTAGGAATCTATTTTCCTCTTTTAAAGGCTAATTTATCTCCTTAATTTCCATTTTAATCCCTCTAAGATAAAATTTGTGGCTAGAAGGAGAAGGATTCTCAACTTCCATTTCCGAGTATGAATTTCTTCCCTTTGATTTAGGGTTTTTATAACCCTTTTTGTTTGACTCTTTTCATGGATTTATGTGTTTATTAAATAGTTTTTTCATAATTTTTCACTTGATCGGATCTTTGATCCAAGTTAGGTTTTTGTTTTGATCCATTGATTTATATCAGTATGGTGTTGTGATGGGGCCGTAGGCCTGCTATGCACTATTGATTGGTTTGTGGCGGGTTTGCGACCTCGCCAGGGCACCAAGTTTTACCTTCATGTTGTATTTTTAATACTGTGAAGTTGTGGAGGGTCGCCGACCCATCACACACCACAGTGTGGTGTGTGGCGGGTCAGTGACCCGCCACATTGTTTTTATATCACAGTCTTCATTGTGGTGTTGTCAAGGCCTTTAGACCGCCATACACCACAACATGGTGTATGATGGGTCGGAGACCCTGACCAGCACCCCTTCGTGCACTAGTTTACTTGCAATACTCTTGTCATGGTTGGTGGGGCCATAGGCGTCGGGTCTATGAACCCGCCTGACACAACTTCAAAATGTTTTAAGTGTAGTGCAGGCTTATGAACTTGCCCTACATTATATGATATTTATGCCATATATTAAGTGTATGGCAAGTATATAGACCCGACCAACACTTTGGTGCTTTTTTTTTAATGTGTATTTCGGATCTACGGGTCCGAATTACACTTGTTTTTGGAGATTTTTTCCAAAGTATAATTAAATTATTTTTAATGAATTTTAATTACTTTCATTTTTTCTACACTTTTATAAATGGATTTTTTCAAATATTTTTATTTGAAATTCATTTATTTGCACACACGTAAATGGTGATTTTTCATTCCATTTACTTTGGAAATATTAAGTTATTTAAAAATAAGTTTCTGGAAAACCTAATTATCTCAAATGTACTATTGTCAGAGTTTGTTCAAATCATATGAACAAAAATAAATTGATCAAGTGTATCATGTTGATACTAATGAATTTCTCTTTCTCTCAGTATTGTTATCATAATAATGACAGAGGTATCTTCAAACAAAAGAGGGATGAAATTCAAGAAGCAAGACCTACATTCAGTTTTTCCTTCTTCTTCAGTTACTTCTAATATTGATCATATGAGAGACACGGAGATAGGTCATGTTGACCTAGAATAATTTCTCAAAATAATCAAGAAACCACCTTCATATCGGGATATGGAAGCAGTTATCAATAGTGGTATACACTTAGTTGCAACTTTTCCCTTGTCAGTACAGGATCCTGAGTTTGTGATGGCAGTGGCGAAGCATTTTGATCCTGAAAGCAGAAGCATGAAAGATGAATCTGGAAAGAAGTTAATCAGGCTTGATGAAGAGTTCTTTGATTCAGTGTTCAAGTGTCTGAGTATTGAGAGATATTTAGATATCACTATTCAGTCAATTGTAGCTTACTTTGACAAAAATTCTAACAAGTGTAGGTGTAATATGAATGGCAATTGGCTTAAAACTCCAAGGCCAACTATTGCAAGATGGCTAGAAACTCTTCCTAGGTGTGATTTCATTGAAGAAGTCAATGATTTGATAACTCTTTTAAGTAGAATTAAAGGACTCCCCACTTCTAATACTTTCCATAAGTGGATGTATCAATACATCCATGTGATCAGACAAAATAAAGAGAAGATATTTTGGGGAAAGAAAATCAGTGATGCCATTTGTGAACAACTCACCAAGGTTCCCACTACTCTCAAGTTATACATGACTTCTTACTTGGTGTACTTTGTGGCTTCAATGAGACACTTTCCTGGCTTAACTACTACAGGTGACAAAAGGCAAGTTGAGCTACATGAATACTATACCCAGTTGGTCTTGAAAGAAAGTCATAGTCATTTTCAAAGAGTTAATGATGCATTCTTTGGTTATTTTATGGTTATGATGGATAAAAGCCTATATAATAAGAGAGTGTCTGATCACGCATGGGAAGTTTTTAATCAATATGGATGCATGTTTCTTCAGTTTCCAACTTTTACCTATATTAGGGTTGGATGTTTCAAGGGTGAGCCCTTCATTCTCCCTGTATATCCTTCTGACAAGATTATGCTAATGGAGCTTGCTCATCAGATGAATGCAGTAAATGAGTCCCATTTTAGTTCTCATAAGACAGGTTTGAAATTCTCTATCTCCATTGGAAGATATTCTATCCATTATATTTTCAAGGCCAGATCCATGGAGGATGAGATGAGAAGAGTCACTATGAGATTCTTCAAAGCCAGGAAGGAATTTGACTATAGGGGTATGAGAAACAAATTGAAGAAGGCCTATGTGCATGTTCATTGGATCAAAGATGTTTGATTTGATTGTAGATCCAAGCGTGATATAAGGAAACTTGATTATTGTCGCTTGACAGTTGAGCAAATTGAGAACTTTGATCTTGCTGATGTTCCTGATGATCTGGAAGAGGATGGTGATATCTTGGATCCTTTATATGAAAATAAAAAGGTTTATTCTACTCCTTTGCCTCTTATTCAATGGTCGCAAAAGGAGTGTATTTCCATTAGAGCACGTTTTTAGAGTATTCTCATGAATACTAATATTTGGTTATCTTTGCATGGTGTTCCTCTATAATCTTTCTCCTCTGGTTCTGATGATGACACTGTTGGCCCAATGGGAAAGAGATCTGAGATTAGAACCAAGAACAAGCAGGATTTTGCGGTTCCAACAAAAGCTCCTAGATTAAAATTCATAGTTAGATCCAAGAAAGGCAAATCTCAGAAAGAGACTTCAAGTTCTAATGTTCAAGAGATATCAAAATTAGATGTACCAAATGAGCAGGAGGAGGGTGAAATTCTCGATGAAGAGTTAGTTCATGAACAAGAGGTTGATCAGGAACAATATAAAATTGAATGTAGAAGAGTTGCCACAAACAGATGAACCTTTACTCCAAGTATCTTCTCCTACATCTACATTGCAAGTTTTTGTTTCTACTTCCGATCCTGAGCCTCCAATATTTGCAAGTGTTGTTTCATCGAGTGTTATTAATGTATCTTCCATAAGTGATAGTGAGTCAGCCCTAGACACACCCCGTGATAATATTGAGAATTTTTTCTATGCTTTTCCCACGTTGTCTGAAGTGTCTACATCTATATTAGATGATTTTGATAAGTTCATCAATGAGTCAACTCTTAGGTCAAGTGAATATTCATTAGAAAATCCCATCAATAGGATCACCATAGCCTCTCCTTTTGTGACTACAACCATTCAGAACTCTATCAATCCTTCCTAGGATGTGGTGGTTGGTGGGGAAGATGATTCTACCTTGCCACCTTGGTTGTTTTATAATGCCATAAAAAGGAAGAAGCAAGCTATTTCCCCCGAAGATTTTGATTTCAATCAAGTTGTTCATGTCGAACCCAAAAATACCAAGAAGGCTAAGAATTTGTCAAGAGTTAAGGTCGATAAGGATAATAACAAGTATGTTGAGGTTGATGTTCCTCCCCAAGATGCAATTATTGGTCAAGTATAGGATATTGATTATACTATTCAGAGGGTTGAGTTAGGAAAACAAACTCATGATTCTGCTTTGGGTGATGCAATATCGACTTTATAATGTCTTGTTGCTAGATATGATGAGGACAAGGTCAAGAAAGACCAACTCAAAGCAAGGATCGCGCAACTCACTTCGATCTTGATGAAGGTAAATAAGTCTTCTGAGACTATTGAGCCAATAACTTCTTTCTTGGATAAGTAGGTTGTTAAAAGAGCTGAGCAAGCAACATCTCGTAGTAGAGCTATGGCAGAATGGATGGATCATATTTTGAGTCAAGGCACATGACTCATAGGTTTAGCTAGTACCATTGTCAAAAACCTTGATACTGTTAGGACAAAGATAGATAGTACTATATAGGTCTTCTCCCAGGAGCTCGAAACACAAGAAAGATACTTTGAGGCTTGGTTGAAATTTGAAGATTATGATCTTGATGAACTCAAACAAAATAATATCAGTCGTTCACGACGCATGTATGTGGAGCAACGAGAAGCCTTAGAACACAAAATGAACATTCTTGAGTGTCTGGTCAAGGATATGAGGAAGACTTTAAAGGAATGTGTTGACAAGAAGGAAGAGATTATTACAAAGGTTTCAGAAAATCCATGCGCGTTCCTTTATCAAGATGGGAAAGTGCTACTAGTAAATGAGGTTATTAAAGAATTCAATTTTCTTGTAATTGTTGAAGTTGACAGAGAGGATTTATCTTTATCTTCAATAGATAAGTTGGTTGACCTTCAGTTTGTCTTGGATTTCCTGGACACTATTCTGAGGAAGCATAAGAAATGTTGTACTGATTTAGAGAATTCCATTACTAGAGTCAAGATCATCACCAGTAATACCCAAGGACTTGATGGAATTCAGATTAAGCATGCTTTCCAGAAGTTTGAGGAATTTCAGATGAAGAATTCTACCTAAGGAAAGTGACACCTAGTCATTTTCGTGATTCTCTAGTGGCTTTTTGTTTTATCCAGCAACACTTTAAGTGCCTTTTTTTAATTTCTCTTGTGCACATTCTGAGTGCACAAGTCCTAAGTCAAATCAAAATCTTATTTGACTTAGTCATAGTTTAGTTATATTTTCCTATTTTCATGTTGCACCCCTCTTCTATATATATGAGGGTTATTATTGTAATAAAGATCTTTTTTCATCTCTAATTTATGCAACAAAACTCTGCCCAAGTGAAGAACAAATTATGACTTTGTGCTTTTTGTGAATTTATAATTTAATCAAGAACGATTGAAGATTGGCATTCAAACTTTTCTTTGAATTCATCTTTGTGTGACATTGATGTTCTTGTGTCATTTAGTATCATATGCTCTCAATTAATTAAAGTTGGTGAAAGTTATTGGTGGTAGATATTGAAGAACTTTGGATTTTTACAAGTAATCTTCGAGTTACTTTGAAGATTCAATAATTGGAATCTGGTTAAGATAATATTGTTTCAAGTCTTTGTGCTTTTGCAAATTATCCCTCGAGTTAAATTTAAAAAGATAGAAAGTGAAGTCTTTGTGTTACGTAGACTATCTAGTTAGAGTAGAATATCTTTCAATATATCTGTCAGTCTTTGAGCTAACGGTATATTTGGGTTACAGTGATCGATAGGAGTTATAATACATAAAAATAATCTTTGAGTTCTTAAGTGTGCGAGTTCCCGTCCCTAGGTCATTTTCAAAAGAGGAAAGTAACGAGAGACTTTATTCTTTCATGGACACTTTACTTTCCAAAATAATTAGTTTAAGTATTACTGCAAGTTTTCAAGTTGTTTAAATTAGGGAAAAAGTCTATTCTTATAAGAGAATTGGTTGGATCTGGTTCTAAAAAAAGAGAAGTAAGTTGTTGTTGTACCTTTGATTAGTGTAAAGTTAGCAGGTAGAAGAAAGTAGAAAAAATGCAGTAGAAAAGGGGAGCCTTCCCTTATAATTAGGAGGGAGTGTATCTTGCATTTTGAGAGATATTATCCTGTGTGCTGTCATGAAACATTCTTTTTGTAACCCTTAAAACTTTACAAAATTTTCACCCAATAGTTTTTGGCGACTCTGCTGGAGAAGCGAGCTCCAACCAGTTTCTAGTATGGTTGGACAAAGTTATACTCGAGGATGAAGAAATCAAGGTGTTGTTGATCCTATCTTTGAACTTTTACAGAAACATAAATTTGATTACTTACCTATATATGCAAGTTCTTCTCTTTAAAGGAAAAGGAGTTTTCCACCTACAAGTTAGAGATCTCCTATTCCAAGTGAGGCTTCCAGTGCACCAAGAGATTTGGTAATCCCACAAGTATCAAGGTTTGTTATTCCTCCATTTCCACCAGTACCTCTTGCTGCAACGACCGCATTAGGACCGTGGGGACAAAATTTTGGTCGTCTAAATTTCAATCCACCACTTCATTCTCTTCCTCAAGGGTCGAGGAAAAATATTCCCTAGTTCTTTGGGGATGGAAAACAACACCCAAATGAACATATCATGTTGGTGCTGGCAGGGGGAACTCACAATGTTGGTTCCCACTTTTTGGTACATCATGATTTTTGCTGAAATCATACATTTTTTAGAAAATATAATGATTTAAGCTTTAAGAGGTCCCATTTGAAGTATTTAATTGAAGAGAGTTAGATCAAAGGCTCTTAGATCAAAATTTATTGGATATAACCTCTCTACTTTTAATTCATAATTGCAATAGAGTCTCATTTGCATCTATCAAATGCTAATAGAAAACCAATTTTACATTAGCTTTTGGGGGGTCAAATGAATTCATTTATAAGTTTTGTTTTTTAAACTATTTAGTCCTTATTAGAAGCTTTCCAAATAGTATAATTTTTAATATATTTAATTCCATTAATATATTTTTATTTTATTTCTTATGAATGTAAATTTTTCACCGAACATGAACTTCTTTGTTCAATGCATTGGGAAAAATAGTAAACTTATTCAATTTTTTTTTTAAAAATATCTATGCACTAGGTATTGATGTCTTCTTTCTAACAAAAAAAATAAAATTGGATTTTGATATATATAGAACAAGTTATATGTTCAAACGTACACCTATATCTAAATTAAAATTAGTTGGACTTCAAAACTTAATAAAATGAAAAATATTCAACATATCACTATCAAACCAACTGCATGCCCTGAGTATTGATGTTACAAACCAAAATTCAAAAGAATTAAGTTTTTATCATTTATAGAAAAAAAGTTATGCGTTTCAAGATGCACATCACTCTTTAAAAATGTTGTTTGCTGTAAAAAACTACTTTTTGAGGGAGATGGAAAAATTAATAAAATTTTATTCAAAAAAAATTGAAAAAAATATATCTTCAAATTCTTAATGGTTTAAAATTGGTTTACATTATCTTCAAATTCTTAACAGTTTAAAACTTATACGTGTCGGAAAGTGAAGGTTTTTTTCAAAATGTTCATCTAAGTGTCAAAGTTGGTCAAAAAGTGGGAACTAGTATTGTGAGTTCACGTTGCAGCTTTCCATTTTGCATGTGGAATTCTTGGTGTAGAATATGAAGACGCAACTATCCGTCTTTTTGTTGAAACTTTACAAGGTGTTGTTGTTGATTGTTTTTATCATTTAGAACCTCAAACCATTACAACTTGGTATGTGCTTAAACGTGTTGAAGATGTGCATGCTCTTTTAGCTCAACTCACTTCCATGAGGAAAGAGTCGCATGAACCCATGAGGGATTTCATGGTTAAGTTCAATAAATTGAAGAATATGATTCCCACTAATTCTCAACCTACCGAAGAGAATTTAAAACTTGCTTGTTTATAGATGCTCAATTGCCAAAAGTCAGTTTCGTATTAAGAAGAACACCACCGACATATTTGACAACAACCCAGTCTCAAGCCGTGGAAACGGAGGATCATTTAATCTTAGCTGGAAAGATTAAAAAAGATCCTAACAAGGCGAAAGTAAGTTTTTCTATTCCAGAAGTTGTTATTCCTTCTTCAAATACTACTGACTCCATGGTGCAAAGGCTAGCTAATGAAGTTCATGCTTTGAAAAAGCAAATCTCTCAGACATCTTTTCCCACTCCTAAAGATGTTCTGCAGAGAATTTACCAAAATAATGCTTCTAGATATACAACTAGAAATCTGAATAAGTTACCTCCTCCTCCCGAAAGATTAGCTCTTGAAGAACCTCCAGTTAATGCTTCAGTGGGTTAGTATGAAGTCGAGCAAGGAGACAATATTGTTGAAGATCTTCCACTTTAAGTCATAGTTAATTCCTTTTAGAAGGATGAAGGATAATTAGCTGGCGACTCTAGTATCCGGTTTTTGCAGTACCGAGAAGACAAATTTGAACATGAAAGCGAAGCATATGCCGTTTTTATTCGTTCACAAGTTACAAACCAACTTGATTCGCAACCAGGTGACAAGACCAAAGAAAAAGATATACCTCAATTGCCTATTACTCTTGCAAAAAGAGGATTACCTTTGCCTAACCTTCCCAAAAATCCAGTTGCTAATCATCAAGTAAGTACTTTTGACTCTTCTTTGTCTAATTTGTCAAAGAATACGTCAATTAGTCCAAAGGCTCTAAGTGATGTGGCTAACCCTTTGCTTAGCCTACAATACCAACCTTTTGATATTATTGATCATGCTAAAAAAACCAAAATCCAAATGTTAGAAGTTGAGTATCTTAAGGCCAACCCTGAATAGTTTGATAGGTTGGCTAAATTTGTCAAACAAGAGAAAAATCATCATGCTCCTATGGTTTCTCAAAATAACTTAGTTGTTGTCCCATCTTCCATATCTGGTAGGATTGAACCTTTTTATATTTCCCCTCTTATAAATGGTTACAAACTAAGTAATTGTGTTATAGGCTTAGGAGCCTCTGATAATGTAATGCTTGCGAAAGTGGCCAATGCTTTAGGTCTTACCCTTACTAAGACTTTTGGTAAGTGCTTTTCCATGGAAAATAAACAAGTACCTTTAATTGGGCAAATTAAAGATGCTCATTTTTTCTTTTGCTGAATATCCTGACAAGAGGATTAAGATGATTGTCCTAGTAGCTGATGTCCCTGCCTCTTATGGTATGCTTTTGGGAAGAAATTTCTATAAGGATGTTGGAGGTGAGATTAATATGGATTGGTCAGAAGCTACAATTCTTGTGAAAGGAGAAATGCAAAAGTTGCTCCCATAAAAAGAAGTTAAGTATTCGGTGCTCAAGTCAGATGATCACAAAGCTCAAATCCTATTCGAGTCATCTGGAATAGGTAATTACTATTTACACATTGATGAAGTTTCTAGGTTCATCGAAGATTGGGTCAAAGTTCCAAAATGTTTCTCATCTGATTCTTCTAGTAATGATGATGGTGTTCTATCTAAAGATTTTATGTCTGTCTCATCTTCTTATGGGAATTCAGAACCTATGTCGATCCCTTCCTGTGAGAAAATTTCTAACACACAGCCTGTTGTCTCAAACACTAATGATCAAGTGTGGTTAATAGAATTTTATGGTAGTTGTACCGTTGATAGTTCTGGTGCAGGTGTAGTTCTTATTTCTCCCCAAGGTGAAATTACTCATTATTCTTTAAAACTTTAGTTCTCCAATATTAATAATACAACTGAGTATGAATCTTTGCTGTTGGGTATGGAGGTTGTCATAAGAAGAGGCATAAGAAATCTGCATGCACAAGGAGATGCTGAATTGGTGGTTTGCCAAGTCAGGAATATTTACCAAACACAAAGTGATCAGTTGAAACATTACCAAAATTTGGTTTGGGAAAATATTGAAAATTTTGATTCTTTCAATATTTCAGTGGTTTTACGTGAATTCCATTCTAGAGATGATTCACTTGCTCAATCAACTACTTTGTTAATCCCTCGTAATGATTTTTCCCAGGAAGTTTATTCTATTGAATTAATTTGTAGGCCAAGTGTTCCAGATAATTGGGATCATTGGTAAATTTTTAATGATGATAAGAAAATTGTGAACTTCTTAGAGACCAATGATTGTTTCAATAATTTGTATTTTGAATGGAGGAATTGCTCTGATTCAATGACAAGTGATGTCTCTTCTCATGATGAAGGTTTATTACAACTAAAAGAAAACAACATTTCAAAAGGCCTAGTGTCTTTGGAAAAAATATTTGATAAACATGACAAGTATATCAGGCAACAACAACAAGTGTCATCCAATGATGCTAGGGGTTATGAAAAATACAATATTGGGTCAGATGTTGATCCAAAGATTGTCAATATTGGTAATAGTTGTACTCCAGCTGAAAGAGAGCAGTTTTTACAACTGTTACGATAATACATTGACATATTAGCCTATTCCTATGATGACTTGAAGTCTTTCAAGCCTAAGGAAATACGCCATGATATTCTGCTTAAGTTGGGCACCACTCCTTTTAAGCAGAAACATAGACAATATAATCCCAAGATATCAGGTACGATATATTGAGAAATTCATAAAATGTCAAATGCCAAGATAATGCCCATTGTGTAGCCATGAATAAGAGGAGTATTTTAATAACACTCAAATGCTTAAGTGAGAATTTGATCATCATAATAATAACGATAATCCTCCTTGCTTCATATATTATCAAATCTTATAAAATTCAAGAATCAAAAGATTAATTCCACCTTGCTACTTGCTTGAACAAATAAGTTATTCAAAAAGGTATATTGTGAGCAAAATCAAAATGAGACTTACAAGAATATAACTAAATTAACTAATCAACACAATATTTACACTAGAAACCCTACAAGGGGAAATCTAGTATTGGTGTGGCAATTGCACTATTATAATTTGTTCTACCATATTTAATTTCAAAAGGAGCTAGTATAACAATTGTTGTCCTCCACTTCTTGTTATATCCTCTGCAAATCAGAGGACAAGTGCGTTCTTTTAATTTACCTCAATGTACTATCTCAAACCAATCTTTGCATGCCAAATCATGTATACTCTCCACCTTTACAAATAGTAGTTTATAGCATTGGAACATTCCCCCAAACCCAAGGAGAAACCTCTTAGACCTAATAATGGAAGGGACTTCATTTCAAATTAGTTATAATTATTTTGATAGTCAAGGTTCACTTCCACACGCAAAATTGATATTGCAAACATGTGTCTAAACTTGCATGGATTTTCCCCCATAAATACAAATTTGAACTAAAGTTATGGAAATGGACTTGTACTCTATGTAGTTCTTATTTTTTATCAACCTATTATTTTTACTATCTAATTATCAAATACAACTTACTATTCAAGTTATATTTTGTACAACATTATAGATTGCACTTCCTTTCTTTAAAGGCTTTTATATCAGTAAAATATCAATGAGATACTAAATGGTGGAAGTGTATTCTCTCTAGAATATCACTTTGGCCCTTCTAATCTTTGAGTTCTATTTTCTAAGATTATTGGAATCTATACTATCTTCCCTTATTTTCTTTTGTGAAACCACATCAAGTATGTGAGTATTGTTACCCATTTGTTTTCCATATTAATTTGATTTTCTTGAAGCTTTAGGCTTTCAGCATATTATGTGGAGCCTTTGCAATGAAGGTTTTTTGTAAGTTTTGGTCTTGAAATTTTTTTCCTTTTCTCATGTTTAGCGTTACCATTGCTTCCTTTGCAAGTGATAGCCATCTTCATGTCTAACTTAGAGGAGAAAAAGTGTCAAGCAAGTTGTGACACATAGGAAAAGGAAGAAGAGGGAAATTTTACCATAGAAGGGGCATTGTTTGACTAAGTCAACTAGGGTTCTAACCTTATCATTTATAGCAATAGCAAAAAAGAGTTTTGAGAGCGGACAAGGTTTTAGGGAGAGTTTTAATGAGACAGTTAATAGATTTAGCATTATGTGGAAGGAGTTGAAAGAGTGTCAAAAAGACACATTTTTTGTTGTTCATTATTATGCATGTGGTAAGGGAAGAGTATGCTAGGTTTGGAAATCTAACCCCACCTTGTGAAAACTTCGTAATGTCAAAAAGATTATTTCTTTCTCCTTGAACGATGCATAGTAGTTGGAGACAATTTTGTATTGTTGCCCTATTGGAGCTCATGGTCATTTTCTTTTAAAAGAGGAAAGCTTAATCTAAAGATAAAATCATGAATAAGCAGTCAACAATGATTGTTCTTATGTCCTAGTGTCTTGTTTCTATAGTCACTAATTGTCAAGACTTTAAATCTTACTGCCTTAGACTTTTGTCAAATCTTTAGTTTCAAGATTCTTATGAAGTGCATTTTAGTGAATGGGAGACTAATTCCTCTTCACTAAACAACCTCTAGGATTTTAGAAGTTGGCTCTTCATATACTTTTGAGAGGGAAAAGGCTAGTGGAAAACATTAAAAAGAAGACAATTCTAAGGAGATGTCAAAAATCTGCAAAAATTTAAAAGATTCAAATATAAGACAAGGAACATGTCATCCCAAACACGAGCACAAATTACCATTACCTCTTCATTGTTAGAAAGAAAACAAAGCATATAAGGTCACTTAGACATAGAATACAATATTCAAATCTTTCTGCGAGATGCATCCATTAAGGAACATATCCCTCAATTGTTTTAGAATACTTCTTACTAAAACTCAATTCATCAAATTGGCATGATATAATGTAAAATTAAATCATTACAAGCTATCAAAAAAGCAATACAATGCATGATTTGGAAATCCATACAACTAAATTGAAATCATAAGAACTCTGGAAGGTAAAACAAACCATTATACTCACTTTTAACATAGAATCTTAAATCATTCATCAACGAGATCAAACATACAATAAAGACAAACTAGGAACAATATGACATATCTTATCTCATTGATTCATGAGCTAAAATTAAATTTTGAGTCAATAATAGAATCTTCAAAAAATTACTAAGATTAGGAACCATTAATACCAAATGCTCGTAGGCTTAAAATAGAACCAAAAATCATAACTGCAAGGAATAAGAAAATGCGTTGCATATACATTATATTGAGATCTCATCATGATAGTTGTTGCAACTGCCTTTGCTAATAATCATAACCTCATTATTAATCCTTCATGCACACACACAAAAATGCAACTTGTAGTGCCCATCATCTTTTAGTTCCAAAGACTCTAAACATAGAAAACATCACCTTGCGGGTGGGCCTTTTCTTCTAACACATGTCATTATTTGGCTTCATCTTAAAAAAGGCCATCAACCAATGGTGTAACAATTTTCTTGGCCTGGACTGAAAACCTTTCAAAATATTTGCCTACCTACCAAGTGGCATCCTCTAACAAATCTACCAGACTTTAGTCTTTGAAAAACGTGGCAAGATGATAGACTTCATTTTTTAAACTTTTCCCTTTGCCATCTCCAAACTCTCTAGGATCAACACGTGGTGCCCTCTAAAAAACTTGGAAATGACAAGCGATGACTATGCGTGCCTTGAAGCATAAAATTGAGTTGTGTATCTTCTAAAACTCTAGTAGGCCACCAAGTGGCACTCTCCACTACAAGCTACCTCAAACAATAAATCTTCTCTGGAAAATGGAAGACTCAAAAGGAAGGAACAAGGGTAAAAGCCTTCAAGATAAAAAAAAAGAAGATGGCCGAATGGCTCATGGAACTATTGTACATTAATCTATAGATTTGGTGACTCCTCAGGGGCTCCCTACTTGTAGGGAAAATGACTCAAAATTTTTGGTTCTATCTCCAAAAACCTGCAAAAGGGTGAGAACAAGGAAAAGTACAGATTTGCATGCGTGGACTACAGAGGAGCCCAGTACGTATCAGAAGGTGGAGTATGCAATTGTAGAGCTTCATAAGTTGTATCTAAATTAATCATTTGTCGAAAGGAGATGTTGGTGGAGATAGACAATGCAACTTCCACATTAAAACTCAGTTGTGCAAGAGGATGTATTATCTTCTCAACCTCCATCACATTTAGATCAGGGTCTAACATTTGTAGGAAGGGTTGATCTTGTTGTCTCTGTTCCAATAATTTATTCATTTGATCTTCATTTAATATAATTCCATCTACAAAGAAAGGGGAGGGGAAACCCAATTGGACTAACTATTCAATTCGGCCTTCTATTTGCGTCATTGTGAGCTCTAGAGCCTTGAGACATTCTTTACTCTTCATTGCCATTGCTTAGCATTTGGTGAATTCATTTGCCCTTTTTGTTGCTAGTCTTCTATCATTAATGCCTGCAACAACTAAAATGTTACTATCTTTTACATACTTCTCAATAAGTGACTTTGATTTAGTCACTTTAGGGACAATATTCTGCAATATCTGCTCAACTACAAACCCTACATCTGATTCTAGCTTTTGAGCATCAATGATGTATTGTAGAGCTAGTTGTAGAGAATTGACACTAATTTTGATCCTCTCCCAATAAGAAGTATGCAATGGTTGTATCATAGGAAGAAAACTTGGTTGTCGGGCAGGGGAGGCTAATTCAGCTTGCAAACTCTAAATCTACGAGTCTTTATTTTTAATATCTTCTTGCAACCTCACAACTTTTGTTGAAGAAATGACACTCTCTTAGTGTGCTTCAACTAATTCTTCATTTTATGTTTGCAAAGCAGATTTAGTTGTTAATTTACTCCATTTTTCAATTTCAAATGAGGCTTGAGCTTCTCGTAACTCCTACTCTTTGATTTGTAAATGTTGACCCAATTCTTCATTTTCTCTCTTTTCTGTAGCAGCTATAGCTTTAGCATCATTTAGCTTGGTTTTAAGTTTAGCATTTTCTGCTTGTTTGGTCTTGACGAATTGTTGATGCTCTACCCTCACGTTCCTTCCTTAATTCACCGATCTCCAAATTTTTGGCTTTGATCTCGACATCTTTCCTTTCTATAGTTAATTCCATATTTTGCACTTTTCTTTCTAATTTAGCTTGGCTTTGACTCAATTTGAGGAAGTCGAATGATACCACCTTCTACGATTCCTCCATGAATTCAAACCTTATCTTGTGAGTGAATCGAGCTCATAGCAATTCCAATGGCACAGATTGTGTAGTCTTCTAGCCACATCTATCTTTCAGGCTTAGTAACATTAGGCATTTTTTATGGAATCGGGATTGTGTGATGTTCCTCATCAAACATAGTCTCCATCTTTGAGGTGGCTAGTTGTGTGTCAACTTTTACTTTTCTCTTCGTTTAAGACTGTTTAGATGCATATGCCTGCTTATCCCATAGAGATGAGGAACCATTAAACTATCCTACAAATGGGGTGTCAAGAGGTAGACTAAAAGGGATTTGGATAGTTGGAGATTGCAATTGAGCTCTGGAGAAGCGAGCCATAAGATGCATAAAGTTCTTAGGGGAAATGGTGGGATATTTTGTAATGCGATTGCTGCCCCAAATAATTTATAACATTTGATTGGGTTGATGGAGGACTTGTTAGGGAAAATGGCAGAGGCGTCATGAATTGTGTCACCAAAGAAATCATTGTGATGGATGAAGGATTAGAGGCAAGGGTTTGCTCAAATGCTTGGGCATTTACCACAATTGAAGTGGTTTCTTAACCAATGACAAGCAAAGGAGGAACTTGTGATATGGGATTGGGAATCAAAGGCGTTTGAAATGTTGGGATAGTTGTGGTCAATGGAAACATTGATACCGGAGGTAATTCTTATGCAACAACAAGGATATTCATTTACATTGAAGAGAATTGTGGCAAAAGGGAATCAATTAGAGACTAAGACACAGAAAGAAGTGGGCTAAAACAAAAATCGTGAGGGTCTGTGAAGTAACAGTTGTCTGTTCCGAAAACACAAAATTTTTACGGTTTCCCAATTGTTTCCTTTTACTCTTTTTAGCGATTGCTTTTACTGTAGAACATTCAAACTTTGGACCTCCACTTTGGATTTGTCTTGGATTATGAATGATAATCTTAGAACCTTCTCTTTGAGCCGTTGGACATACTACGACCACTTGTTCTTAGGGAGGTTTGATGATTGGTTCTTGCTCAGGTTCTCTTTCGATTCTTCTTCTTTGATGCACAGGAACAACTTCATCCTCAACTGGCCTTTCAGATGAGCTTTGGTGAGCCTCTTCCCATTTTCTATTGAATTCATCATCTTGATCATTATCATCAATTTTGGAAGTTGTATCTTTAATCTCTTGGTAAAAAAATCTAGAAATCAACTATTTTATCTTCTCTCCATTCATGTTCTTGTAAATCTTTCTTTAAACCTAGGGGTATTTTATGGGAGGGTTTTTCAGTATCTAGTATTGTATAGAAATTGTGCCAAGAGAGTCTTCGATGACCTAGTATGTATGATAGCTCCACATAAGTCTAGGCAGTCAAGTCAGTGGGATTGCGTCTCTCCTCCCAATATAGTCGAGGTTGATAAATCAAAGCAAACTTCCTATCAAGACACTTATCAGGATCATAATCCCAAGGATCACAAACAACATCGAGCCCCGAACAAATCAGCCTGGCTATCAACAAGGACTCCGCTTTTCACTTGTGTAAAGTAACTCCACCGTACTCAAGTGAGGGCTTATATATTGTGCTCCTGCTCCAACCTAGTCATCAACTAGCAAGAGTTGTCTAAACAATTCAAGGGCAAGGGTTATATTAGTCAAATAGATAGGTAACCGAAAAGGTTCCTCCATGAATCCATGCATAAGGATCATATTGAAATTGACCGTGCACAAAACCAATCACAATGAGAAAATATTTTTTGTCATCCATTCCAGCTGTTCGGTGGTAAGTCTAGTTGGGAGGCTCTAAAATTCTTAGAGAACAGGGGATAAAAACTAGTCTGAAAAAGCATAATAATCATATGTTAAAGACTAACATGGGTCCATACATTTACTGGGTTTTTCTTCCCCAACACATTGATGACATTTAAGTGGATATGACCATATCTTTGAAAGAAATAAGCATTTTGGTATAGAAAGATATGCACCAAAAAAAGTACTTGAATATAAACTGCTTTTTGTACTCTTGCAGTTGCTCTATCACATTTTCTGCAATAATGTTTGCAAAATATAGTCTAAAAATATTTCCGTGTTCGAAGCTTGTAACCCAATGCTACCTGGAATTCTTCTACATTGTCATTTGAGTCCATACCATAAATAAAGGACATCATAAAAAATGCATCCTACAAATGTGCTAGAAAACTTTTCATAGCTATGGGAAATACCAAGAATTCTACTACATTAGTTTCCCTTTCTAATTCTCCATTGAAGAAGGTGATTCTTTCACTTCTATTTTCATAATAATACTCCATTCTATTTGTGTCAAATCTTTCAATTCCAACCACATTGACACGGATACACAACATCTTGTTGATGACATATGCACTGTAGTGCCCCACCCTAACTCATTCCTTATGTGGGTAGTGTTCCTCCTTGACTTGTCCTTGCTCCACGCATCGATAGGCTTATTTAGACTTATTATTGGCATTTTGATGGTTATTCATGACTCTATTCATATCCTAGATGATACTTGATGATGCTAGACATGCTATATCATATGTGGTATTTGACGATTTTTATGGGTGATGACGCTTTGGATTATCTTGATGAATGGATTTATATGTTCATGGATCTGTATGTATTCGATACTCTTATGTGGGTTACATTACCTCTTGATGCTATGTTGGTACTAACTAGCATTTTATGATGATGAGTACATGAGATGAGTGGTTGCTTTGGTAGCATGATTGTCTTACTGTCTTCGTGATAAGAGACTATTCCATAACACTCATTGCGAGCATGATATGGCGTCGCGATTCTCTTTCACTTGTCTGATCATTTAAGATGTATAAGTATCGTATATATGTTGTATTGTGTTTAGTGGTGGTTGCAGGATTGCAGGTACCAGACATCGACTCCACCTGGTCTCACAGGTTTGAGCGCGTCCTATCCCAATGACAAGTTGTTGGAGATGGCATGGGTTTCTTTAACTCACTCTAGGCTTAGTTGTTCACCTTGTTAGTTTGTGCCACAACGCAAGTCGGTGGTAGAGTCTTGCATGGATGTTTCCCTTTGTTGAGTTGCTTGAGTATGCGAGTGTATAATTTCTATTTAATTTAAACTATGGGATGATGCGATTTATCAAGATTTGAATTAATTTATCCTTTAGTATGATTTTTGGTTATTTATTTGATTATTTTATTAATTGGTGATTATTTATTGTGAGAATTGCACTTAACCAATTGAGATTAATTTAATTATTATTTATTTGTGATTTATTGATTTTTTATTTATTTATTGTTTTGATTTATTTAATTATTTAATTAATTATGGTTGAGATTGATTTATTTTGATATATTGTTTAATGATTTATTTATTATCTATTTTATGATTTATTTATTATTGCTTTGTTTTATTTTATTATTAATTTATTGTTGAAGTTGATTTATTGATTTTCTTAATTGTATTATTTATTATTGATTTGATTTGATTTTTTATTGAGAATCCCTATTTATATGACTTTACTCATTTATTTTATTTTTATTGGGTAATGATTTATTATTTAATATGTTTATACAATTATTGTTTTATTGGCAATTGAATATATTGTAAAGTTACCTACCCTCTTATTTGATTGGTTATTTTTGAATGGGTAAGTAAAATATTTTAATAAATAATATATCCCTCGAAACTATACATGATAGGTAAAATATATGGTTTCTTGGAATTTTCTGATTGGTTGAATGTTTCTAAAGTTTTGGTTTGAAATTTTATTTAATAGTTTTCTGCGAATGTTGTCGGGTTGATCATTTGATAGAATTTTGGAGCTGGTTTTCGAATTGGATTGAGGATTAGCTTGAAGAATTGGATTTTCTTGTGGATTGCTCTTCTTCAAATTTCAACCTTGTTTGGATTGCATTTGCATTTTGGTTTTGTTTCTCCTTCAAAATTTTGATTTCCAGAAAATGCAAATGTCTTCACCATGACTGTGGAAAGATTTTTTGCTGTGTGTTATTGAATTTGTTTTGGGAAAGAATTGAAGGAATTGATTTGATTTGGAAAGTGGTGCAGGAGCACCTAGATGACCATATGCTCCTTTTTGGCCATGTTGGGTTATTTTAATTTTCAAAGGCATGCCAAGATGTAATGAGGTCATGAATGACCATTCTCATGTAATAAGGTCCTTGAAGACTAATTTGTAATGCCTAAGTTCAATATGTGGTCTTACTTGTCTTATATTAATGTCAAAATTGTCCTTATAGGGCTGAAGTGTGTCCAAGGCATCAAATGAGGTATTTTATCATGTATGAAGGCTATTTGGGCCTAATTGGATGTATTCATGATGCTTTGAAGTCATATAGGTCTCATTTTGGGTTTATAGTCAAGTTGCACAAAAATTGTCAAAACTGACAATGTTGTCAATGCAAAATTTGTTGTTAAAAAAAGCGCATTAGGAAGTGCTTTGTTGGTAGTTGGTGTTCAAAGGGTGGTTATGAACATTGGAGGGCTGGAAAAGCCTTGAAATATCTTCATTTCCACGTCCAAGTGCTGGTTGGATCATGTATCGAGGCATAAGCAATAAAATTTCAAAATTTACCTTGCACTTATCTTGTTTTTGGGGCGTAGCAGTCTAATACCAAGCATTTTTCACTGTGAAATCTTTATTGTGGATATCTAAAACTTATTATAATTGAAAGAGAAATGAGTCCTTGAATTGTTGGCTTTGGTTTTATTCATTTTGATTTTGTTTAGAGCAAGTTATCATAAATTTGTAAAATCGGTCACAAACCCTTGCTAGGGTAACCAGTGACATAAAAATATGTATTTTTTGGTCATCCCATCATCAAATACTCATGCAAATGGATGGGATAACCCTTTTAAATGTCTATTTTCAATTTATATTCCTTGTAGGGTTCCATATACAAGTTTTCATGTGCCAAAGGGTGACACAAATCTGAATTTTGTGTCTCAGTATGATTTTCTCAGTGGAATTGATGTGTTAGAATGGTGAATATGCAAAAGATGAATATAAAAGGGTTGGTGAGTGTTTGGGATTATGTGTGGGGTTCTTTCAGACCCAAGAGAAGTCATTGTGGCCCTTGGATGGCCAAGAAAATCATCATTCTATGATTGTCCTAAAGTGGGGATGTGACTGGCCGAGAGAGTTGTTTGACTAAGATTTTGTGAGTATGATGCATTGAATGGATTTGATGATTGGTTTATGATTGGGAAAGGTTTGTGGATTTTTTGAGAATACTTTTAAGGTGTTTAGAGACCTTAGAATGAGGAAATAGCTCAGTTCCTTATGACTGTCCTAAATGTGTATGATTGTCATAGAAAGGCAAAATTGCAGTAGTAGGTCTTCTTGAGACTTTTGGGTGGAAGGGAGGGTAAAGAATGGTGTTTTGTCAATGAGGAGGAGGCTCCTTTATGTTTTTATGAATTCCTTGGGGTTGGTGTATACCTATTTAGCATTGCGTGTTGAGTTTACGGACAAGTTGGAGTTCTAAGTGAAGATAGGCTTGTATGAGTGGGTTAAGGATTTGGTGTGATCTAAATGTTAGAATTTTTCAAGTTGGACTTGAACATGTGTAGTAGGCCTAATCTGACATGTTTCAATGGTTGGACAAGGTGGGAAGACATAGATTCCATTTTGGAGTTGTTGAGACCTATTATGTATCTAGTAGCCTTGTGAGTGTTCTGGAAGGCTTGTGAAGAACAATCATCTATTTGAGTAGGTGAAATGGGAGAAAGATCTCCTTAGGTTGTGTTGTATTGTTGGATGCTTTGCATCAGAAAGGAATGTGGGAAAGGGAATTTGTAGTTTATTAATTTCAAGTTTTTTTTTAAAATACTTGCTGGAAGTGTTTTTCTCTATATTCTCTGTGAATGTTCAATATTTATTTTCCCTGTATTTTGGAAGGATTTTGGTATTTATTTTTAGTTATTTAACTCTCTATATTGCATTCCTTGTGTTTTCCATCCTTTAGAATGCAAAATTTGTGTTCTTGGTCTTCTTGTGATTGTCGAGAGTTCTTGCAACTCTATGTGATTGCACATTTTGTAGTGTAGTCCCTTTTAGGAGAGTTTAGAGGTTTCTTTTGAACTTTGTAAAGCCTTTGCAGTGTCTCTACGAAGTTATTGTAGTGATATTTTATCTCTCTTTGATACTATGACTTCTAGGTGTCATTTTGAGCACTCTTGGAGGAAGTTTTCCATGCTATTTTTTGTCTGTGAGTCTGCATTTTCATGTTCTTGGATTCCCATTTGGATTTTTCCATCTTCTAGACCTTTTGAGTCAAGTTTGTGTGCAAGATTTGAGACTTGTGCAGACCTGAGCAAGTTCTTTTGCCTTATATGTCATTTTTGCTTGTTTCTGAGCACTTTGACCAATAACGATACTAAATTTATTAGGAACGATATTTTTCATACTAGAAGTGCTATTCTGGAAACCAGGAGCACTAGGGAATGAACCAAGAGTGCTAGGGAATGTACTGAGAGAGCTAAGTTGTAAACCTAGTATGTTGAGTTATGTACTGAGAAAGCTAACCAATGCACCCAAAACGTCGGGGAAATGACCCCGAACGTTGTGATGCATACCAAAAATTCTAATGCACTTACCAAAAGTGCTACACTGCATTCCAAGAGCATTGATTTGCATTCTAGGAGAGCTAGACTACTCCGAAGGTCCTAAAAAGTCATTTTTGAGCCTTGTTTGGTGCCTTTTGGGATTTGTGTTTTCTCTAGAGGCATGTACAAGTTGTGTTAAGATTTTATGAGTTGTTTTTATGTCTTTTGACCTTTCATGATGTTTCTTGTGCTCCAGTAAGAGGATTCATGTCAGAGATTACTTTAGTGGTGAATATTCACCAATGACGAATTTTTCACGTCGGTGACCTAGGAAATGGTGAATATTTTGTACCGACTGGGGGTGGCCATGTCGCCAGAACATTATCAATTTTCATAAAATTCACGGCCCGATTTACATATGTTGTATGTAATTAAATGTTTCTATGCAAGGATTTCACCAATACAATATATGATGGACACACGTAAATTTAATTTTTTCGCCTACACTCTCTGAGGTTTCCTTAATAGACGACCATAATTCGCTTAAAGGCATATGAAGATATGTTAGCCAGGAGGACCCAATTCACCCGACATTTTACCGATGCGTGTCTCCATTCACCCCAAATTTCACCAACTATATTGTATTTGCCAATTATTTGGACGACTCATAATCGCCTTGAAAAATACATGTCGTGTTATAGTTACGCGAGATTCGCCAAATATTTGTATACCATATAAAATTCCCACGGAATTCACCATATAAGGATTGGTATAAATACATTCAAAGATCAGATCTATCTCTACACAATCTGGTGGGTTCTAGGCTCTGAATTCTGATCAATAGCGAAGTTTCAGACCAAGGAAAATCATTGTTGTTGAATTCATTGGCGACTGCTAGTGATCTAAAGGTGAGTGATCATATTTTTGATGTGTTATAATATTACTCTGAATTTATCTATATTTGTTTGCACTGTTGAGTTCATTCTTATTCAGTGGGGACCCGTCAGTGCCAAGTGGTCAGCCAGGAGATTCAGACCTCAGACATCTAGATTGTAGGTCGTAGGGCCAATGAAACATATCTTATACTTTATAGTCTATTATTGCTTCTTCAACAAATTGATATTTTTTTGGTAGCCTTTATTTCATTGGATATGTCGAACAGGAAGAACGGTAGGAAACCTGAATGTGGGGAAGGCCATGAGAGGCCAACAAAAAGCAGAACATTGTCTTCGTACTTTGGTTTTGGAAAAGATTGTGGTGAAAATCAAGAAGGTACATCATCACAAGTACAAGTACAAAATTCGCAACCTACACTGCATGTTGAAGACGACGGCGAACCTGATATCTCAGATCATGATGATCTTGAAGAAGATTATCTGGTAGATGCCCAAGTTAGCCGGAATGATATAATTGACTTGGGTGATAATGCCATTGATGATAATGCACAAAAAGGGAAAAGAAAAGCCAGATCAAAAAAGGATCAACCACAATCAAAAAAGGATCGGGAGTGGGATATGCCAGTGAGGAATTTTCAAATTAATTGGGCATCAAAGTATCCATTCATTGAACTAGTGGAGAGTCCAATTGAAGGCGAGCCTCCAATAGAATGCTAGTGTAAGATTTGCACTTGGAAACATAACAAGGAAATTAGGTTGCAGCTAAAATTTGACACCATAGAAAAGCATATGGGTAAAGTTTATGAAAAACAAATGATAGATGGAGTTGAAAAATCAGTGATAAGATGGAAAACAAAGGAGGAATGTAAGCATGTGAGGAATGCTGAAGAGTATTATTTTCATGAGAAAATACAGACGAAGCTTGCTGAAGTTAAAGGTTCTATTGAAGCTAGTTTTGGAAAAGCAATGCAAATAGAACAACTGGGAAAAGTTGTTCAGTTAAGCGTTGTTTTTTATATTTTGAGCAGAGGGCGTGCTATGACATATTTCCCATCAATTAGTGGTTTATTACACCTTTTGAAAGTTCCTAACTATCTTAATAGACATTGGTTAGTAAACAGTGGATGGGAATGGGCAAGTTGTCTTGCTAAGGTTGAAAAAGATGTAAAGGAAAAAATAAGAGAGTCAAAATTTATTGCATTTTATTTAGACAAAGTTACGACAGTAGACAATACTTCATGGGTATGCATGCATGTTTATACTGTAGAGAATCATGCCCACCAACCTCATCTACTATCTGTTGCTAAAATGAAGGAGAGTGCGACAACAAAAAATTTATTTCAACTAGTAAAGAGAAGTTTAATTGAATATGGAGGTATGGATGACATGATGGTTGCCAAAAAATTGGTTTGTGTTGGAGCAGATGGAGCTTCAGTAATGCAAGGTCACAGGAATAGTCTTTTTACAAAGATTGAAACTTCATTTGCACTGTACATTAGTGCAATTCACTGCATGGCTCACATAATGAATCTAGCTTTTGGAATTGTGAGCAAGTATGCTTTGGTAAAAAAAAATGAAATTTTAATTAGAGAGCTCTACTCACACTTCTGTCGAAGTCCCAAGTGATTTATGGAATTTCAACACTTTGCTGATGGAATAACTGATGGGAACAAGCTTCTCAAGGATAATGATACCAGATGGATCTCTTTGGATGGTCCAACGCATCAAGTTTTTTCAGAATATCCATCCTTGATTGGACTATTTCACACAACTCGTGACGAATCAGATCAACCGAAATTTCCTGACCTTCTTCGGAGGTTAAGTAATCTAGAGACACTCTTAATTTTAACATCTCTTATGCCCATGCTAGAGGAAATGAGGAATATTATGAAGGCTGCCCAAAAAAGAGCTTTGTATATTGCAGAATATGCTATGCTGCGTAAGATGACATGCATGACCCTCAACAATCTCTATCGAAATCAACCAACACTATCTGATAAAAAATTTGTTAAGTGGCAGACACTCACAGATTTGAACAATCCTGATAACTTTTTACAAATCGGTGCAGATAGGGAGGTATGTGCCAATGTACGGGGATTTGAGATACCAATGCACTTCTATGCCACAGTCTACCCCGAGGAACCAGGAAAGCACCCCAGGAAGCAACTAGCAAGAGTTACAAGGGAAGATTTCGACAAGATTGTTGATTCTGTAACTACTTTTGTGAATAAAATTTCCTATGATCTTTCCTCACAAAAGCAGATTCCCTCCTGACAACCTACTCGAAGCCATGTCTATTGTGTTTCCTCAATATTGGAGCCTCAACAGTGCAGTTGATTTTTGAAGTAAGCTACTGACTTTGATAAAACAATTTTGCATATCCAGAGAACTGAATGGAGTAACTATAAATGGAATATTAGACAAAACTCGTCTTAGAGAGAAATCATCTCGTTTTGCATACTCTATGAGGGAACAATATGGCACAATGGAGAACCCCCGCGAAGAGGGATCAGTAACAAGACTTTGGAAATATATAGCTGAGAACGCAACGTTGCGTGATTCAATGCCAAAATATTTGAAGCTTGCTAATTTATGTCTTACCATGATATTGGGTTTTGTGGAAGACGAGAGAGTTTTTAGTGCTTTGGGGTTCCTAAAATCAAAGCTAAGAAACAAACTAGACAAAAATTTGGAAAATTGCTTGAGGCTCTATACATCTAGGTATGATGTCCACACTTTTCCTTACGATAGGGCACTGCAAATTTGGAGGTCCAAATGTGAAAGAAGAGGTTTGGGAAACACTTCAAACCAAAGTGCCAGTGGGACTATTGACTCATGTACTGGACCTACTGGTAGCATTGAGATGCAGTTCAATGAAGGTATGCAGACTTGGAGTGAAGAAAACACAGACAAGAATCAAGAAAGCTTTGAATTTGATGAGGATGAAAGGAAACTATAAGAGATTGGTATTTGTTAATCTTATTACTGTATCTCATCATTCATATTACAAAAGCATATTATTAATGTTGATAACTTGATGATATTTTATGAGTCTCAACTTTTTGCAATTAGAATTTAACATTGATTTGTAATTGTATTTTTCAACTTTCTATTTCCAGATTTAAAATAGCATAATAAAAGACCATAATGTGTTTATTGATACCGAGATGTTTATTTAGACATGTTTGAGAACTTAGATTTTCATTAATTCTTTCAAAATATAGCCATATGATACAATTATTTCAATACACCACTCTGTGTGATTCTCCATGCAAAAGTCAATACAAAGTTTCAGAACCCTTTGTAAATGACCCTGAATTCCCAATTATAGAAACAAGGGAGCAACAACAGCTTTAGGTCGATTTGCAACATGTGAAGACTCAACATCAAAATCACAAACTCAGGCTTCAACACAAATTTAGTTTTACATGACCATCATAGGCCGGATTAGCAATTTAACAACTGCTACATGTTTGATGTCTCATGTTTAAAAATAGAGTTCAAAATTAAATATTAATTCAATCCATGACAAATTAAATATAGATAATAGCAGTGCCCAAAACCTAGTAATCAGAAATAAAGAAATGCATAAATGTTAAAACTTGGGTGAATTTGAGAATACAAATTTACAAGCTGAAGGTTTGCACTGTGCATCATAGATTCATTGGTTGGATTAGCAATAACGAGTGCTAGTTTTTTCCTGTTCATAAAACAGAGTTATTTCAAGTGATGCCAAATTCCAAACCGAAAAAAACATAAAACCTTGAAATTAAGAGTAAAAGCAGAAAATTGTGCAATTCATACTACGATTCTTAAGATTTTTGTGCCAGTTTTTGTAGGGTGCTCCACTCTTTGTCTAATTGAAGGTCAATATTCTTTAAACTATGGAAAGTCAACTGCAACTTCATCAACAATCCATTTTTAGAAGAGTGACTTGACATCACTGTTCCACCCAATACCGCATTCAGAGTTGTAAATAGTTTGATGAATTCCAGAAATCTTTGGGGAGTTGTGTTCTTAGGAAGCAAGTCTAAATCAAACTTCATTTTTATCTCTATTTTTTTTGTAAGCTTCTTTTCCAATAAATTTATTTGATGGGTCAACGGTCTTAGGCAAACCAAGTTTAATCAAAGTAGTTGTCTTTTCTTGCAGCTTCAATATCTTTTTGCCACATTTATCCACAACTTCTGATGTTTCCCTTAGTTTCTAGCATTTTTGAAGGATAGATGATGTCTTAGCTATGGCATCAATACGACTCTTAATTCCCTTGGATGCCAAATAGCTGTCACTGGTACTGTAGACTACTTGCAAAATTTGTTTTGCCATATCCTCTTTTGAATAAACATGTATGCTTTTCTCAATGCGCCCTTTGATTTTCATATAAATTATTCTCAGACTTTCATTCAATTCAAACCATTAACACAACTTGTCACTCCTCTGCATTAATTGCCCCCAAATGTTTTCTCGTATATACTTCGTTGTATTTTTCATATTATCTTTCAGTCTATCCTCCGAAGTTTTAATTTTATTATTTGCATTGTGTAGGTCTTCTTTCATTTGTGCACATTTTTTCCTTTCTTCCTCTACTTCCTCTTTCAAATGTTTTGATTTTTCCTTCTCATGATCCAATAGGTCCTGTATTTTTCTTATTTCGGCAACAACAGACTCATAACTTTTGTATAATTTTTGAAAACTGCCTCTTTCCTCATCAATTTTTTTTACTGCTTTTAGCCAATTTTTCTCTCAAGTCCTTCAATTCTGCATCCATCTTTTCCCACTCTGCAATTTCTACTGCAGAGCCCAAATTTTTTATCCCTTTCTATAAATCATTGCACTTGTTATCTGCTACTTTCCTCTTTGATTTTTCGTTTGCCACGTCTACCTGTAAATTTTCTATTTGTTTCTCCAGTTTATTTTTTTCTCTCTTCAACTTTAGCAATGAAGTGTAGACCACTACGTTAGTCTTTTTTGACACACTAATTTTGTCCACATTATGTACTTTGGAAAAATCCATTTGGAGGGTGCTAACTTGAAATTCAGAGGGATCTATCTGACTGTGTGGTGGATTTTTATCTTTAGTTGGTGGCATGACAACCATGAGCTCCATCATATCTTCATGTGGGTCATATGTTTGAAATACCCTGTTCCTTGCAGGTTGTTCTTCTAAAACTTCAGTTAGGGCAACCCTATGAAATGCTCTCTTTATTTCTTTATTTGCATTTTTTGTGTGTTCAAATTTATCATAGTAATCACGAAATTGAAAATCTGGTCTTGCTAAAGCAATTGAATGTTTGAAAGGTGAAATAGGAATAGCAGAGGCTCCAATTCCACCTATGCATGTGGTTTTAACTAATGCATTACTAGGATTACCAACAACCATTCCTGATCTTGTCCCACTGTCACTTTCATGTGTAGTTTTTATAATCTTTTGAGGGGTCTGATCTGAAGCTGCAAATGATAGATTTGTAGTGTCAGTGGCACTTGATATAGTATGAGTATCTACCACTCTTGCGAGAGATATTTTGTTGTTGCCCTTGTCCAACACCAAGACAACTAGTATCAATAGTAGTATCCATGCCAACCCCACCAATCGCAGTGGCACTTGACTAAACACTAATAGGAATAATATCCCTAGATCCCCCACCAGTGGCAGTGACACTTGATTCACCACCCATGGGAATACCATGATGTGGTGGTGGTTGTGGATTTGAACCTGAAACAAATGTAGGTGGACCCTGAGGGTAATGAGTAGTACCTTTCCGTGATGAATTTGAAGAATCAAGTCCAATGATTGGTTTAACAAGAGCTTTTGATTTTGAATTTGATGGAAGTTGTACCTCAAGTGGATACCAAATGCCTTCTCCTCTGGGACCTAGACCACCACCTTCAAAACCCATTTTTTCCACAATGTTTGCCCCTTTGCTATATTTTTCTTTCATGGACTCATTGACTCCACCTAATATTTTAGGGATTGTAGTCATTGTTGGAGTAGGATCAACCTCATACTCATTATCATCTTCACTCCTGTCATATGTTGTTGTGGGATGCTCCATATTCCACAATTTGCTAAACTCTTCATCCTCGTCGATGGACTCAAATTCTGTACTGGTCTTTGGTTCACCGTGATTCTTCCTCATAGTCCAAAATACATTTATTTTGGTTTGATTCCAATAACTTTCTTTACATTCTTGCAGAATTGTCTTGGGAATAGATTTGTTAGATGGATTAGCAGATTTTTGGTAGAAATTATAGGACCTCCTATTTTGGATACCCTGACCCTCCTCTGTTGTCCTCTGTGTGCAATGCCATAATTTGTGATGACATTTCTTCTGTTGAAATGTTATTGTCAGCGACAATTTTCTCCATCTCTTTTTTTACCTCATCCCAGGAGTCCATGTTTCTAAGCTTTTCTAGCATGGTTTACTTTCATGTTGACATAACGTTGAAGAGTTCCCATTTTTATTAGGCCTTGCTTGAACTACATTGATTGGATCATACTGCCAGAGACCCTCATCAACAATCAAAAAAACATGTGCCACATTGAATGCTTTTCTCTCAAATGTGAACCCTCCACATGAGAAAGGAAAGGAAGGAAATATGCTCTTCTTTTGCTGACCATGGAAGTGCCTATCTATTCTCTCCAATTGTCATACATATTCCAATGCAAATACCCTCTTTGTCACATGTATTGGAAGTCTGTATGGTTTTACTGCTGATCCGTAAAACCTTAACACAGTGTATTCTTCCATGAAGAACTAGTCAGCCAATTGTATTTGACTTCCGAGTTGAATGCAATCTCTACAAGAGACAAGCAATCTAGGCATTGGAGTATTGGTAATTTCATTAAACATTGGTGCCAAAAAGAAGTCTACAAAATGGTTGTAGTTCTTTCTGTTATCATGCATCCTTATCTTTGGTGTCCATTCATATATTAGACAATCTGTTCTGTTCCGAGTCTTCTCATCAATCTTATAGTTAACAATTTGAAGATTATGGGTCTCAAATATTGTACAATACTTGGATAGAAGGAGATAGCACATGTAGGATGAGAACCTAAATGTCTTACAAGAACCTTTTTTGATCATTAGTAATTATTTTTGCATGGATTGAACAATGTGCTCAACAAAATTATATCTTACTGGCTGAGTTACACAATGGATATTAAAAATCATTTCAAGAAGGCTAGCACACACTTCCCTATCATTTTCCAATCCCAGGCAAAATGTCAACAAGGAAATCGTATCCCGAACCCATGAAACAAAAATGTTAGAATCATAAGGAGGCTTATTATTTAGATCCAACGAAGTACTAGTACTAGTCCCACACATTATTAGAGCTTTGATAAATGAATATCTGCAACTTGGATTGAGACTCTCATAATTCTCTGCCAACTTTCCTAGGTCAATGTGGACGTTTGAGCTTTGTGCTTCAAACCCTAGGTTCAACAAACGAGCAAATTCTCCCATGTTTATGGATAAAATTTCCTCTTTTGTATTTTTATTGATAATTGCTTTTTTATCTTCATCATAATTTTTGGCGCAAACCATGACAAAATCAGGGCAAGGGAATACTTCAGGTAACACCATGCTTCCCAATCCAACATCCCACGCTGCGATTTTATTTGTTCTTTGTTTTAACATTGTGTTGAAAACATTAAATTTTGCCCTGGTTGGATCTGCCGCCTTACTAGACAATGCATATCAAATATCTATGATATGCTTTTCACCATGGATAGCAGGGTCATAAATATCATGGTATTCATCAGTGAAACTTGGTGTTTTAACCAGTTCGGTTAGGTAAATTTTATCTTTCACTTGGCTTCCTATTGAACTACTTCTTCCCATTTTCCCCATCGTTGTTATTGTTAATAATTCAAAATAATGCTAGATACAAGCCTGAAAATGCTAACCCTCAAATTGAACCACAAGATTAAAAAAAAGTAAAAAAGGCGGGATGTAGGTGCTCTAGATTTTACCCAAAATTTCTATTTCACTAGATTGGCGCAGACAGTCTCTGTTGCAACTTGCATTCCTCAATCTAGTAGCCGTTTCTGAATCTCCCTCGATTTACTAGTTTCAAGTTTGTCCATGAAATGAAATATGATTATAATTTATGATTTATGAGTCACTTATTTTGAAAACACTGAAAATTACAAAAGTAATACCTAAAGGGAAAAATATCTAGAAGCCTATTGTAATTTTATTAATTACTATTAATATCTATTCGCCGCTGAAGGACAAAACATTCATTGCTTTAGTATAAATTATGAAGACATTAAATATAAAACATTCAATTCCGGGCGAAGTTCTCACAAATTTGTTCACTTCCCACATTCGAACCAAAATCCACCCTAAGTCATTGATCTGTGCTCATCGAACGGACAATGGTATCTATTGTCAGCTGTCGTGGGTCCCATGTTTTTTGCCATTTTTCGGACACGTCACCACACTCGAGTCACTTTTCCGTACTGTTTCTTAAGTCTTTTTAATCCTTCAACTTTTGCCAGAAATAGAGCTTTATCGACTTAATTATATTTAATTAAATGTAAAACATTCAATTCCGGGCTAAGTTCTCACAAATATGTTCACTTCCCACATTCAGGCTGAAATCCACCCTAAGTCGTTGATCTGTGCTCATCCAACAGACGATGGTATCTGTTGTCATTTGTCGTGGGTCCCATGACTTTTGCCATTTTTTAAGCACGTCACCACACTCGAGTCCCTTTTCCAGACTATTTTTTAAGTCTTTTTAATCATTTTCTACTTCCGCCTAAAATAGAGCTTTATAGACTTAATTAATAATTATATTTAATTAAATGTAAAAAGTTCAATTTTGGGGAAAGTTCTCACAAATGTGTTTACTTCCCACATTTGGGCCAAAATCCACCCTAAGCCATTAATCTGTGCTCATCCAACAGATGATGATATCTGTTGTCAGCTGTCGTGGGTCCCATGATTTTTGCCATTTTTTTGGGCATGTCACCACACTCGAGTCACTTTTTCGGACCTTTTTTAAGTCTGTTTAATCATTTTCAACTTCCGCCCGAAATAGAGCTTTATAGACTTAATTATATTTAATTAAATGTAAAACGTTCAATTTCTAAAATTTCGTCATTTTGAATATAGAAATAAAGAAAAAAGCATTGCAATTGCTGGAAAAAACAAGGCCACCAAAGGGAACAAAAAAGAGGGTAAGCTGTTGATTATCATATCAAAAGTATATTAAATAGTCTTTATAATATACTTTAAATTAAAAGGTATACGACAGATAGATTAACTTTGATATTAAATTCAAAGATAGACTATAAGATCAAATGAGTGATAGGACCAAATAAGCGGACGTGCCTTTCTTCGTAAAATACCTAATTCACTGGGTGTTTTGTAAAGTAATTAATTAGTTTAATTTATTTGATACAAAACAAATGGGACCAATTACCACATTGTATATTGATACATATAAATGATAAAATATATCGGCTTTCTCAATTATATTTTTTGAAACTCTTCTAATAATATATTCACATCATTGGTTCTCTTCCATGAAAGCGATCCTATGTACCGTTCATAAATGTCTCAAATTTCTTCATAATGACAAAATCTTAACTATAAATCATAGCATGTACCAACCCATGCATGCACTAGTTCAAAACTTCATCAACAAGTAAGTTGGACTTTTAATTCACTTATTTTTCGCGAGATAAACATCTTTTTTTTTATATTTATAAAATTATAATCAACCATAATAAATGTACAAATAAGTAATGGAACGAACTGGATTTTTTTTTATATATTAAATAAAGAGGAAGAAGCATTACATAAAAAATATCACAGTATTAAATTTATTTCCATTGTTTAATAAAATATTGAAATATCGTAGCTCATAGAAAAAAACATTTGCAAAACTATCATTAATAAAATGAAATAGAAAGCATTTTCATATCCATAAGAGGCAAACTGAAACGAACTGGAATTTGCAAAATTATCATTAATATTTATGTTTAAGAAATTTACAATTTTAACATGTCTGAGACTTGAGTCCCTCAAAAACTTTAAAGCCAAAATGAGTGAGCCACTGAGCCTATGAGGTTCAGGTTACGAGGACATAGCCAAAAAAAAAAAACTACTAAGGGGTTAGGGCTAGGGCATAGGTAGTGGATGGTCTACCCTAAGAATCTGGCCCTCCCTCCAAGTAGAATTCTTCAGACAACATAAGCTGAGAGAATTCTTCAAGCCAATTGTAGTTCGGAAAGTCATCCAGGAGCAACCATTTCCGGAGAAAGTCCTTGCCAATCCGTGCCCATTTCCTATGACGCGTTAACTGCTCCGCATTTAGGTTCAAAAGAAACGGTTTCCTGGCCACTGGCACTATTTGGTCAGGGAGGAGAAGCTTGGTTAATTCACTCGCCCAAGGGATCCCCACCCCTATTTCTCCAAGTACGACAATAGTAACGTCATCTCCAAGGAACTCTTCCTTAAAAACCTTCCTTATCAACATCAGCATATCCGCCTTGTCTCCTCCTAGGTCCAGAAGAGAGGCCAAGAACTGGGATGTAATGTCCGTGTAAACATGTTATCTATTTTCATTATGCAGAAAGTCTCTGCCCAACACCATCCTCACGACCTCATTGGTGAACATCCCAACCTCCTTGCAGATTGATTGGAGGGTTGGGTCTCTAACGAAGCCCAAAAAGGCCCTTTGGTCCTCAGCATAAATGCTTCTCAAGCGGATAGGAGTGCCCATCTTGACAAATCAGATTACCAAATTAAACAACTTGAGCCTATAGACCTAAACAAGAGGCAAAATTTAAATATCATGAACTCCGACGATTTATCTACCAAATGGCAAAGGCTAATTGAAGATGAAAGAAGCAAAGATCATATATAAATAGCTGAAGCTCTTGATTTTAATAATACCTTCTCTAACCGTATTAATTGCTTTAAATTTTTTTAAATCTTTTGTATATCTCTGCAAATCTTTCTCATAAATGCACTAGTGTGTGAAATTGGAAACAACTATAAACCAGTACCAAGTTGGCAAGTGCCACATTGGAAGCCGTGGGGACAGAGTGGATTGCAGTTAGTGACTAGACATATATTAAATGACCAACATTATCGATCGTGACATTTGATATGTGTCTATTAATCCAATTCCATTCCGGGCACTTCCTGGTGAACTATGTTCTCTTCAGAAAATTGGGCCGAAATAAAACTTCAGCCATTGATCTATGATCATCGAATGATTTAAAATCATTGATGGATTTTAGGTACGTGTCACCCTTCACGTGTCAAAGAGGCTGCACTTTTTGATACATCGTGCACAGTCCAGACTCAATGTGATGTACTAATGTGATATGATGTGCCTTGTCTATATATGGCAATGAATTCATGAAATCGCCAATAATTTTTATTTTTTTCATAAATAACAAAATATTAGCCAAACAAATTAAATAATTTTCAAGCGGTAGATAAAAATCGCCAATACGTTTAAATAATTTTTCCGTCGGACTAAAAATTTTCGCCCATACAATTATATATTTGTTCCTTTAAATAAAAAAAATTCGCCTCCTACAATATATATTTTTCCCACAGAACAAGGTATTATTCGCCAGAATTTTATGGAATTTTCGTACCCTAGAAAAAAATCGCCAATACAAAATAATTTTTTTCCTATTTTGAAAACAATTTTTGCCATCAATATGAAAATTTCCCCCCAAAAATAATGTTTGATTCGCCAGGATTTTACACTTTTGCCCAGGGGGTGGTTTCTTAAAGTTATCCCTGATTCATGCTTTACCAATGAGGTGTTTCTGTTGGCATATGATGATATGATGATAACATATGTTGTCATTGATGTCAATAAGTACAGGTGAACCAGTATGAAGATTGGAAGAAGTTGTTATTGATGTTCAAGTTGAAGAACCGGTATGAAGGGATGAAGTGAACCGGTGTCAAGGTTTCACTAAGTGTGACTACCGGTTGGTAGTCTCAACTCTAGGGTTTCTGGTTTGGAAATCTAACTTGTGCGATGCAACCGGTGATATTCTGTGATGAGTTAGCTATGAAATAAGGATGAGATCGAGATGCCACGTTAGTTTTGTGCACGTGAAGGATTTCCTTGAGGATCTTGCATGTGAAGATCGATTGCATTAAATGTCTACCTCAGGAATGAACATTCTTCTTAGCGGTATGTGAAGAGAGCGTGATGGGTTACTAATTTCCATGTGTGGTGAAGAATGGACGATGCAGAATGACTTGTGATCTGTTTGAGATTGTTTTATTCTATGCAAAGTGTTTGAACGACCAGGATTGGACCGCTTGTAATTGTAAACCTAAAATGTTTAGGGTTTAGGGTTTATGCTACTGACCTAATTGTTGTCTATAAGGTCGATGATGGTTGTTATTGTTTGTGTTGGAAAATGTTGCGTTTGTATCTGAGTGATGAGATACTTGCCAGACCAGTGAGTGGGAAGCTGTAGAGTGTGATTGCAGAGTAGAGGAACTGAAAAAGATTTGCCTTAGCATGTAGTGCTATTATCAGATCAGAGCTTTATCTATTGTCTTCTAACCATTTCAACAACTGGAAAATCCCTTTATCGGATAGCTTTAACAGGCTTATTGTAAATCCTCTAACCAGGTGACTCAAGATCATTGAGTTCTTCAAATCCTCTAGCAAGGTAACCTTTAACAGGGTATATAGCCATCCCTTAATCGGGTGATCTTTAATAGGATAGGTTCCTAACAAAACCTTATTGTAAAGTCTTTAACCGGACTAGGCTCCTAATAGAGCGAGCTTCAAAAGAGCTCAAAAACAAGCTTGTGGGTATTCATCCCCATCGTCGTTTTTCTCATTTGGGTTTCCACGTGAAAAATATGTGTGTCATGAGTTGTGCATTTTTCATGTGATGATTGAGTAATCTTTGTTTAGGTGAATATGCATGCAGAGCTAATGGTTATGGTATTATTGATACAACACATGAATGAGTATATTGGTGAAGTAGTTATCAAGTGTTGAGTGTTATTTGAAGTATTCCGTTTTACTGGTTTAGCTGTCTGAAGTCTTACTGTGTTTAACCGGTATTTCCATGGTTAAGTTCAATGATGAAGACAACCGGTTATCATTGTTTTAACTTGATAAGTTGTTGAGAAGTTTTTGTCTATACTGATTCCCCCCCCCTCTCAGTACCAGTTAGGGTATTTGTTGTTCATCATTATTCATCAGTTTCATATGCGATGTGTTGCTTCGACGAGAGGGAGAATTCCTCGCTGTTGAGGATTTTCTATATGGCTCCAGTGGGATGTGTTTTGCCTCACTGTAGAGGATTTGACATGGATTTGGTTTCATTCTTGGATCAAGTTCATTATTGGCTCTTCTTTTGCATCGATTCGGTGAAGGCTCTTACCATGTGTATGGCTATATGTATCTCGTTATGATCAGTTTGTCTCAGTATATTATGACTATTTTTATATTCATTGTGAGCCTTCATGACATGGTATTATGTTCTTTGGATGTATGTTTTACCCTATGGTTATGGTCCATGGTTGGGAGAGTGGGCTCTTGCATGTGTAGGACCTAGGCCATGAGCAATAGATATTTAGGAGGGGGTCTAGACCTATGGAACCACATGAAGAGTTTATGTTTTAATTTCAATTGATAACAATATTAATAATTGATTAGTGGGTTTGGGTAATTAGGAATTCACATAATCAAGATAAAGAATATGTTGTTGCACCCCAATTGGACAAACCCAGGGAGGTGGTTTTGGGATCTTAGATTGGGAAGACCATTGGAGCGGTAAACCGATCTCCTTTGTTTGGCTCCAAGGTTGATAAAGATTCCACATGAGGTTAACATGTGATGACACTCTACCCCACACGTGTCCATTATCCATATGCCTTTGTTGTTATCAATGCCTCTGGAAGTTTATTGATTTATGATTTAGCCATGGGATGTGATTGATCTTTGAATTATTGATGTTGTCTTGTTTTGTTGAGTCCCTTGGTTGTTAGGTGCCAGCCTAGGTCTTGAGTGTGAGTTGGAACCCCATTTCATCTCCTAGCATGGGGGGTGGTTCCTATTTGGTTCCACATGGTTGGGTGGTTGAATGCCTTCTTCCATTGGGATGTTCTTCTTAGATGCAAGCGTGTGTGGATTGGATTCTTGGATTCTTCATTATGTGAATATTCTTGGAGCTGATTTCTATGTACTTGGAATAGGAAACACTGTATCATGATGATGTATATAAGTTAAGGAGATTATGTACCTTTGTGTTATGTATCTTCATGTATTCATAGATGAAATTGAAATGGGATATGATGTAGTGGATTAGGAGAAGTATTCATTGATCATTCCTTGATATATTGGATATTCATTATGTAATAAGAATTTATGAGTTCTATGTGGGAAAGGAAAGAGCTAGTGGTTATGTATTTGTATTGCATTTGAATTCATGAGATAGTATTGTGATATGAAATCTTATGAAATTTAAATTGAAAGAGTTGTAATTGCTGTTTTGAATCTTATTTAAGTAAATATGAGTTATCTATATGAAATGGTTAAATAGATCTATGATGCATTATGATAAATCGAAGTATGAGTTTTAGGAATATTTGGTTGCTGTTTTAAAATGAACCTAAGAAAATGTAATGTGAAAGAGTTATGCATATGTACTAATGTTTATACTAGATGTATGGAAATTAAATGGCTAGTTTGATAATGGAATATAATGTTCCAGATGGATATGTGATGTGTTAGAATTATGTCAAGTAGTGACGTTGAGATACCCTGGGAATAGATATGTTTGTAAGAGCTTATTTGGTGATATGTTAATGTTTAAATAAATTTTTCCGCTTGCATAATATGGTACTATGGTTATGTTCATGTTGGTTAAATGTGATCTTGTAAATAGCTAATGTTGTATTTAATGTATGTTAGTGATAACATAGAAGTAATGAATGGTTTTAAATTTTTTTTATCTCCATTTGTTAGTAGATTATGGATTATTTCTCTAGGGTATTTTGGTAGGCATTACATGCACTAGTAACAACACAGAGTTCCCCTCCTTGAATAATATTTGTGTGTGCATCAAAGTGTAAGGCACAAAACCGTACAAGCTCAAGATATGGGTGGACAAATGAAACCATGAATTGCAAAAGTACAAAATACCAAAGGTAGACTCAAGTAGACCCGTATCTCTTTTCATCTTCTCTCTTCTATCTCTAATTCAAGGCACCTTCATAGAGATTTTTAGGGTTTTGTTGCAGCCTTGGGTCATATATATTATCTGCATAATCTTGCACTAGGACTGAGTTGATAATGCTTCTTTGGCTGACATGGTCTAATGCCTTGTTACCTTCTAGCAATGAATTTGCAAGCATGGTAGGTGAAGTGTATGATATGTCAGTGAAAATGTCTACATGAAATGATAAGGCCACTGGAACATTCAAACTTGAGCCTGCTGGAGCCATATTGAGATTTTGCCAATTAGAGCTTGTCAACCAACTACCTTCTTCAAAAAATTTGAATTCCTCACAAGAATTTACAATCTTTTACAGTCCTTCCAAATTCTACTCTCTTCACCAATATTCTTTTACACAATGCATACAAAAGTAAATATCAATAATGAGTTATTACCCTTTGAGAGATTATTGGCCTAAGTAACCACCACCTATTTGAGAAAAGTGCCTTCATTAAATGATGCCATACCAACACCTCATTAAGCCCCCACATTAGAGAAGGTGTAGCTAGAAAGGTGACATAGAAAACTATTATGGGGATAAGAATTTAAGACCCTAACCTAAGGTGGTAGATAGTAGTCATTTCACTTGAACATTCTAAGGGAATAGTTTGTGCTGGCAAATTTTAGAGTGGGCCCAGGTTGCAACTTGTACCTTATAGTACTTATTGGAAAAGGAAACAACACAAAAATCAAGAAAGCTAACTAATATTTACAATCTTGAGAGGGTTGAAGCCTTTATTAATTTTTTTAAAGATGAATCTCATTGACGAGAATCCCTAGAACATTACCTTTCATATCTTCCAACTCAAAAGAGTTTCTCTCTTTGAATTTAATGACGTGAAAAGTGTCTCCCCACAAACCATTGAATTTTGCATGTTGACGTAGCTTGGTGGTGTGTTCATCATATTTCAAGACTAGGTCACCTTCCTTAAAATGGGGCTTTGAAGACCATTTGTCAAACCATTTTTTAACAATTTGTTGATGATTAGTTAGGGCATTGAAAGTCTGTTCTTTAGATTCTTGAAGATTTAGTAGTTTTGCCAACCTAACCTGCATGGCTCTATTTTGTTCTATTTCTAGATATTTGAGCAATTGTAATGCAAGAATTTCTATGGAGATTGACAACACAACCTCCTTACCATATACAAGCTCATATGGACTTGCATTTAAAATCTGCTTGGGAGTGATGTGATCAGCCCGTAAGATTGCCCTCAAATATTTGTGTAATGCCCCGCCAGGAAACCTTGAAGGGATAAAACTAAAACACTAGATAAGAGTGCAAATATATATTTTTTAAAACTTAATAAGCTTAATGATACATTGAGTTAATATTAAGTTTAAATTTCACAATGGAAGACTTAACTTAACACCTAAAGGGTTTCCCAACTTGGTTAACTAGGTTTACCACTAACATTACTTAACAATAATTAATCCAATTAAGTTGATTAAACTTAATAATGCAATTACACTTAATCAATGGTTAATTCATCCAATAGTCTTAATTGTAGAAAACATGATTAAGTTAATTCATTAGGAATCTAACCATACATTACATCTAATATGCAAATGAAACATATGCATTACATTAAATTTCCATACATACATTGTTTGCATCATAAGGTAGAAATTACATTGCATTCCAATAATCACTAAGTTACAAAATCAGATAATGTTTACATCACAATTTACATCTTGCCATGAAGGCATACAATTTAATAATTACAACCGACCATAAAAGGTCCATGATATACAAAGAATGATCCATGAAAAATGGGATCCAACAAGATAACAAAATGCTCAAATCCAAGCGCAACTGGAACACTTGTGAAGCCAACTCCCGTAAGAAGGAAAAAACACACCCAATAGAAAGTGGCACGACCACCCGACCATGTGGCTCAAAAAGAACCACCCCACCATGCTAGGAGATAGGAATAAGAACCACTAGCAACCTCAAGGTATGCACACACACACACGGTCAAACTCACAACAACAGATAGACACACATGAAGTAACACTTGCAGAACATGACTCCACATCAAAATCAAGTGAAATCAACAAGACTACATACTAGTGACCATAAGAGAAGAGTGTCATCACATAGCTTGGTATGGTTACCCTGGCAAACCTCCATAGGTCTCGACCCCCATCTTGGGTTACCCTGGTAACCTCTTCGAAACCTCCGGCCCCATCCAAGTCTCATGTGGACCCAAACAATCCTTTCGTGAAAACAAGGTTGTTGGTTTTCCATTCCAGGCCTTCTCACTGCATCCTAAGTTTGTATTAGCACTCAACCATGAGTGAGGTAAAATTATCTTACTTAGTGTTTGTTGGCATTTGTATGAAGATTGCATTAATGATTTGTTATGTTGTCATTGATGTCAATTAAACCGACAATGTTATTGTGATAATGTTGTTGTGTAATCGGTAGGAAGAGCTAATTGAAAGGAACTATAACCGGTAGGTGAGTTTGTGGAGTGAACCGGTATTGCTAAGCATTGGAGAGTTGAACCGGTAAACCCTACTTGTTGTTTTGATAAATCCTAACCGATTAAGTCTAGTGAATTGGTTATATTGGTTTATGATCTGATAATGAGTGGTAATGATTATGACACGTATGCATATTGTATGAAGAGAGTTTCAAAGAGTTTTTGGCACGTTGAGTTAATTTTGTTTAATCTAGGGAATGAGCAAGTATATTGCATGTAATGCAAAGTGCGTGATGAGTTACTGAGCTTGATGAAGCGGTGATCAAGGAGTGGTCGAGGCTTTCTTGAATGATGTGTAGATATTGTTATGTAATCCAATGTTCATACTTGAATTGACTTGTTTGTAATCTCTATGTGAGGATTAGGTTTTTGTTGTGTTACCGACCTAATTGATTTATTTATAAGGTCAATGAGTTGTTTTAGTTGAAGTGTTGGCAAAGTTGAATTGAGTGTGTGGTTGCCGAACCGGATGATGTATCTACAGTTTGAGTAAAGGCAGATAAGAGCATGAAAAGGATACAAACAAGCAAGTGAAGTGATATTCAAACAGATCAACAAACTCCTATTGTTTTCTAACAATTACAACAGTTAAATCCCTTAACCGGGTAAGCTCTAACAAGCTTGGTGTTATTCAAATCCTCTAACAAGGTGATCCATTAGCTTGGATTCTAAATCCTTTACAAAAGTTACTCCTCATAGGGTATTGCTTCTAACAAGGCATTATTGTCAATCCCTTAACTGGGTGGTCCCTAACAGGATCTGTTCTTAACATGACTTTTTGTAAAAGCTTTAACATGCTTGTCTCCTAACAGGGCAAACTTCAAAAGAGTTTAGATATTTATCTTGTGAGTCTCATCTCACTGTGGTTTTTCCCATTTGGGTTTCCACGTCAAAAATATTGTGTCAAGTGGTGAATGTTTTTGTGGTTATATTTCTATGGTTGATTTGCTTAACTACTTATTTCACTTTGATAAGTTATGTTAATCGGTAACAATCTGAAATGAAGTTTTACGTATGTCAAGTAAAAGTATTTGGATGATTGTGAGTTTCAAGTTGTTTACTATTATCTGTTGCAACAGTCAACCAGTTTATCTTGACAGTTTTATCTTGACAAAGATATTGCATTTATAGTTCTAAGTTTACTTGAGAGGTTATTTATGAGAAAGGTGAAATTTTATCAGTTTTTCTATCTACTGATTCACCCCCCTCTCTCAGTAGTTGACCAGATCCTTGTTCTTTCATCATACCATCAATGTTTTCATCTACCAAGCCCCCTAATGTATTATTAAGTTATCACTTACTTAAGCCAACTTTTGATGGGTTACCCTGCTAACCACTTTGGGTACGACGCCCAATCAAAAGCCACTCTCCCTTATGACACTTAACCAAAAATCATACGAACTCCCAAAAACAAGGTATACACATGAAATTGTACATGAAGTTCAAAAGAACAGAAAACCACTTGGCCAAACAAGCCCTTATACAATGTTAACCAACTGACAACTCCTTGACTCAAGACATGAACAACCATGAAGACCACCAGATGACAACAACTAACAATCTGATCAAGGACTTGTAGTTTCGATAATAAATGCGAATACAATAATTAAACATGCATCTTCACTAATCTAAATTGACAATAATTTTCCAATTCGTTTAAAATACAAGTCGACCAAGGTTTTCTAGTTCATCTATATTTCCAATTACATCATGAAAAATATCACCATCTCACAATAAATTAAAAACCAAAATATCATTTATATAATTAAACATATTTGCTATACATATAAAAATATAAATTTACTTATTTATTTATTAATCTATTATTTATATTTTTCCCAAAATAAAATTTTAATTTTAATTTTTTTCAAAATAAAATATCGATTTTAATTTCCCAAAACATATATATTTTTTAATCACTTAAAAAAAAAATTGAACACGAAAATAAATAAATAAATAAATAAATATATATATATATAATTTAATTTAAAAAAAAAAAAACTTTAAACAACCCCATGTGGATTTCCATGGCCACGTTGGCCTCTTTTAAAAAGGAGGTGGGGCGTTGTGTAGCGCTGCCCTCACATATGTGAGGCAGTGTTGCCCTCACACATGTGAGGCAATGCTGTCCTCACATATGTGAGGCAGTGTTGCCCTCACATTTGTGAGGCAGTGCTTCCCACATATGTGGACAACGCACCCCAAATGGGGTTGCTCCCAATACAAAGTAAACTACTCTTTTTTTCCGAGTTAATAAACAAAGAGAGAATCATTTTTTTTTGAAAATTTTGGCAGCATAACAACTTGCCAGGGAGATTTTTTTAAAATAAAATAACTACTCCCAACTATAACTAAATGGAAGTAAAACATGAATCAAAACTATATTTAACCAGAAATTGGAGATCAAATTGAAATTTCATCAAAACTTTTCCAGCCAATTCATTTTTCCCCAAATTGGAAAAATGGAAACTAATAAAATTTAAACCCCCAAATATGTTTAATCAGTTGGATTTTTATACTCAGGCGGATTTAAAAGCACAAATTCAAGCAAGCAAAACAATGGTTCAACATGAATACATAGAGAAATTCCATTTCCTATTTTTTTAATTAAACAAAACACAAACCAAATTCCTACCTGAATTAGCTTTCCTGGATGAAAATATGAGAAGAGCTACCAATTTCCAACTGTAGAAGTTCTTCAACAAACTGAAAAATCCAAATTTGTATTCCCAATTTTCTCCTCCCTCATTCCCATGAATGCACAGGTTAAATAGAAAAGTTCTACCAAAAACATCTATTTTAGGTTAAAATCCTTTCAACCAATCACATAATTTCATCTTAAAGCACTTTTCAAAACAAACCTTTTCCTAAAATGAATTTATTTTTCCAAATTTCTAAAATCAAAATTCCCATTTAAAAATTCAATGGGTGGGATATTTTCTTTTTTTCCAATTTCTATTTAATCCTTTTTTCAAAAATGCATACACATGATTTAATTTCGCAATTTAAAATAACAATTAATCAAATTCCCTAATTTAATGCATTGAACAAATTGATTTAACAATTTATAATACTAAGGGGTCCCAATTAATTTTAATCCCTTTATTTAAATATGCAAATAAAGCACATTAACTAATTAAACACTTTAAGATTTAATAGTTAATTTCACAAACGCATAACACACAACTCAAGTAAACCAGATAAACACATGACCTGCATACCAGACATAGGGAACTGACGAACAATTGGCAATGCTCACTATTGAGCTTGGCTAGGGTTAAAATGTAGGGCCTTACAACTATCTCCTCCACTTCCATCAGGTCAATAAGGTACGCTCAAACCTGTGAATCCAGGTGGAGACGATACCCCGTACCTACACGGTACTTGTACCTGCAATTTCCTGCATCAACGAACCACATATGCATATATATACACGCACAGTAAACACACCGGTGAAGGAGAATCGTGACGTTCCCTGCCTCACCGAAGTGAGTGAAGGAAAATCATCTCATCACACCCCATACACTCACACACATGAAACATGTATATAATGGATCACACTCATAAAATAAATGTGTCAGTCCATGTCAGTAATCCAATAAAATAACATTTAACTATCAATAAGGAAATAGTGCATGAACAACATACATTGCAACACAAATTAAAGCATAACACATCATAGCATAATGTCTAAGTAAAATATCACAATATAATGTATCCACTAATATCCACTGAAAAGTCAACTTAAGTCAAAACATGAATCTAAAAAGTCCGATCGAGGGAGGGGTACTAGAGTTTGTGCCAATCTTTTTGATATTTTGAGCCCAAATGTTTGATCAGCCAAGTTAGGTTCTTATTCGTTGATCCTATTAAATAATTTCCTTGGGGATAATAATTTGAAGATGTCTTGAGGAAGATTCCATGAGTTAGTGCAAATTTTGACATCTTAGACCCAACAAATGCTTGTGCATTATCAAACATAATAGTTTTTGGAGGACCAAATCTACTCACTAATTTATCAAGGAAATTGACAATCTCGTGTTCAGTAGCATTTTTCAGAGGATCAACCTCTGACCAATAGGTGAAGTAGTTTGTAGAATCCATTTGTGTCTGGCACTAGATGTAGGGTTAATCATTCCAATAAAGTCTAACTCCCATTTAGCAAAGGGTTCATCAATCACAATAGAGATTAGAGGCATGGTTGAGTTTATTTGCTTTCCAACAAAGAATTCAATATTTTTTAACCATTTCATGGCAATATATGAGCATGGCCAAAAGTAGCTTACACGCATTATTTTTAAAGTAGTAGTTTTTGCAGATACTATCTTCTAATAGGACCATTATTCATTTCATTTAGAATCTTGTTTGCCTGAATTTTATTTACACGTCAAAGGAGAAATCTATCAAAGTGTTTTTTAAATAACACCTCTTTGACTAGATCATATGCAACTCCCTGAAACCTGTAAATAGGGAGAGTGAGTAAGTATGTACTAGTTTTCATGAAAGTAATCCGTAGTTCAGCTACCGAGTCATTTATGGGCTCAAGCTGATTCATTTTCACAAAATCTGGAGCTTCATTCTCTTCTTATTTGGATTCATTCTTTATGGTTAAGCATTCACATAATCCCCTTATGCAGATGAATTTTGTTTGTCAAACCTTGACATCATATTCCAAAATATCTTTTTATCCATTTTGCCCTCTTCTCTATAATCTCTCCTTCTATTCTGTATTCTCGAACATTTGAATGTGCTACATATATTAACACTTTGTTCCCAACAATCAAAAGTCGAAACTTCTTGAGTCCTTTGGCAAGAGAAAAAGCTTGTTTCTCAACAAAGTTATACTTTGTCTTGTATCCCTTGAGAGTCCTTGAGTGAAAAGAAAATGTGTGTTCTCCTTTCTTCTCATCATCTTTTTGAGTTAGCACAACAACCATGCTATGCTCACTACATATACATACATAATGAAATATTTAGAAAGTCTAGGTTTTCCAATACTAAGGTTGAAACTATATCTTCCTTAACTCTTTCAAAAGCTATCCTGGCCTCAAAAGTTCATTTAAAAACTCGATCCTTGTGGAGCATTAGAGTGATCGATCAAAGCAACTCAAAAAAGTTAGAAATAAACTTGCTTACAAAATTTATCTTTCCAAGGAACGATTGCACTCTCTTTTCGTTTATAGGAAGGAGAAGTTCTTTGATAACTTTTACTCTTTCTAGATCAATAGAGATTCCTTCTTTTGATACAACATAACTCGAGAGTTATCTTTTTGGGACTCCAAACACACATTTCTCAGGGTTTAATGATATCATGAATTCTTGACATCTTTTGAAAACCTTTTGTAGATGATCAAAACGATCTTTCTTTTTTGAGAACATGGTGAGGTCATCCAAGTAAATGAGGATTATCAGGTGTATCATATCCTTGAAGGCAACGTCCATTGTACGTTGGAGATTGGCCTTATCATTGGAGATACCAAAAAACATTTTGTCATACACAAAGGTTCCTCACTTGGTGGTGAACATTGTCTTATGTTGGTCTTCCTCTTTTACTTGTACTTGATTATATCTTGAAAAACCATCTAGCAGTGAGAAAATTTTAGACCCAACGACCATTTGTAAAATTTGCTCCATAGAACGAAATGGATAATGATCTTTCAAGGAGGTTCTATTCAAATCATTAAAATCTACACACAAGCAAATGTCTCCATTTTTATTCCAAACTGGTACCAAATTAGACACCCATGTGTTGTGTTTGATAGGTTATACAATTTGAGAATTAATCAACTTCTTCAATTCTTGAGCCATAAGCGACTCAATCTTTGGACTAATTGGTCTCTACTTCTGACGAATAAGCTTGACTCCTTCAACCAACTCTATGGTATGTTGAATGAATTCAAGATTATATCCTTTTAGGTCATCATAAGTCCATGCTATGACCCCTTTATACTTGCCACACCAAGATTTAAGGTGATCTCTATCCTTATGAGGAACTTCTTTCCCAGCTTTTAACTTCTTACCATCCCCAAATTCTAGGTTTGTATAATCTCCTCTATCAACAACAAACTTGCACTCACTATTTCTCGTATCATTGCAATTGAACAATTTTTCTAGAGTTATCAACCCTTTGGGAAGTTTGTTGCTCTTGAGCTGAATGACTTCATTTTTGTACGCTCTTCAATTTTAGGTTATAGCCATTCTTTGAACTCCTTGACTTGTTGAATAAATATGGTAATCAGAACATCACTCTCAAAGACCTACTAGTTTTTCTCATTATTAGGGATTGTTGGTCTTACGATCACCCACACATTATACTTGTTCATGATCAAGTCTGTTACTCGATAAAACTAAGATCCAATCATGGCTAATCAATCTACTTTAGTGTTTTGTTTCCTCGGGATCACCTGAATGTTAAAGGCTTCAAAAAATTCAATCAGGTCCTATACTCTATGTCTATAGGATCTAATATGTACATTTTTGGAAGCTATAACATTCTACACTTGCTCGATAACTAACACAAAATCTTCAAACACTTTTAGTTGCTTGATTCTCATTCGCTTAGTAGTCTAGGCCTACATATTTAGCTTCATTTTTTGTACAAGAAAATTGTAAGTGGAAGGCTCTTAAGGTTTGTTCTTTGGTTGGGGAAGTTAGATAGATACCAACTTCGAAACCAACTCTTCATCTCGCACCATCAAAATGCATAGTTCATAACACATATTTCTAACAATATTTATCTTCAACAATACTTCCTTTATCTTTAGTGAAAAATGGAATAAGTTGGTCTTTGTCAAATATCACATATGTCCTTAGACTGATAGCATGATAGTTCCCAAAAGGATCACTATCAATGAATTGGTTCAAAAGGTCCTCTTCCTTTTCATTTTTGTCTCTGGTTACTTCTTTTAACATTTCTACACAATACATATCATCTTTTGAAAAGGAAGAATGGGTGGGCTCAAAAGTCATCATAGCATCATCGACTATGTGCTCAGGGTGTAGGGGTTTCAACAATAGTTTTAACCTAGATCTATATTTGGTAGGGTGAATATCAATCACTAACACTTCCTGTGACATAGTGATACTAGGATAGGAATACAAATTCAAGGGAAGATCCTTGACTATTCCTATGGCTTGGACTCTTTTCCCATCTAGTTACAAGATTCCCCTTTCCAGAAGATCATATTTTACATTAAGGGCCTCAACTACTTGTTTTAGCATGACTATAGTACTAGCTCTCGAATTAATCATAGAATCATGCAACAATTTGTCTCCAATAAGCAACATCAAGAAAAAGGGCACATGCTTTGATTTACTTACTTCTTTGCTTTGTTCATCACTCGTATTCATGAATGCTGAGGATTGTTGTATTTGAGTGGGAACTGCTAGTTCCTTTTCTTTCCTTTTTGGCTTGTTCAATGAGCTCTTCATCTAATGTTTGTTCTTCATGACCTTCCAATGCCTCTTTCAACAAATTTTTTTTCTTAGGAATAGACAAAATATTCCAAAGGGATATATTATTAAGAGCCTTCTTTTGTTGATCTACTACATTTACTGATACTAGAGGTAATGTTTTGGGTTCTTTGGGCTTAAATAGAAATGACTCCTTTGGATTTTGGAAAGGTTGAACCACCACAAGGGAAACAAGAGATTTATCAAAAGTCACTTTAGGTTGTTGAGTTTGAGGAATGAATTCATTGATACATTTTTGCTTCGAGTGAGTATTATAATCAAACTAGACTTGCAGAATTTTCGATGTAGACATATCATTTCCAAACATAGCTTTCTCTTCCTTTATCCAAGAGAAAAGTGTGTGATAAAGATAAAACTTTTGATTCTTGTTCCAAAGACATACCTTGCATCTGAGCAGTCAATATCATGATGTCTATGCTTGGAGAAGAGTAAGCATAGATTCTCACATCAATAGTAATGCCTTGGGAATGTTTCTCTACCAACTTTTTCTACAAATTACCTTGTGGATAGTTCCAAGACATGTGAGCATCATTGCATGGAAAATACCGGGCGTTTGAGTCATCCATGAAATCGTTCTATCCAGCCACTAGCTCTCAATTTGGATTTAAAGGTGCGGTGTGGAGAGGAGTGGGAACTAGAACAATTTGGTTATAAGGGGGTTGATTGTTTGTTTTGACGCTTCCCTAAAATTGGCTTTGTTGAAAAGGGGAACTTGTCCCGTGATAGCTCTAATATGGTGGCTTTGGTGGCATAGCTTGTTGACACTTGATATTGATGATTTCATTTGAAAATGTCCTCAACAAGTTCTTCATATCGCTTATCTCTTCTATCAAGGAGGGTGACAGAAGGGTATTACTTTATTGTGCACTTGATTACACATACATTGACTAAGGTGGTATTGACATGTTGGGAGTTGCATCAACTCAAGGTGGAATTGATAACTTTAGAAACATAGGCATGGGTGGTCTTGGTAAGAGCTTTTCAACATCTATTAAATGGTTTTCCACTCTTACCGCTACTTCGTATGCTTGCGACAAAATAGTGCCTCCCACAAATTGGATCATCATTGATATATCTAGATTGAAGGGTTTGAGGAAGAATGAAAAAGTCATAGTAGGAGAGGGATGAGCTATTGAGGGAATTCTTTCTCCAAGTCTTGTGAAAACAGGTATTAAAATCTATTACAACTTCTTGCAGGGCTCTTTTAATAGTTATCAATTGTTGTAGGAGGGACAAGCAATTTCTTTTTTTAGAAAATCTATCAAAAAAAAGATTCCTAGGTGCATCCTAGTCTACCATAAAATTTGAAGGCAAAGATCTATACCAGTCTTACGCCTTGCCTTTGAAGAGATTGCAAGTAGTCTAAGAGCAATATTTAGCTTTATAATATTATGAACTTTGCAACAACCAGCTATGTCTTATAAATTTTCTATAGGCATCTTGAAATCTTCTCCAGTAAACTTAGGAAAGGATTTTTATGCTGAGGTGGGGATAGGATCACACTGATCTAGAGGTGTAGGGGAAATTAGAGAACTGTTGTTATCCCAACTGAAGAAATTCTAGGGTGGCATATTAGCCATTTGAGGTTGCAGTTGGGCCCACACTTGGGTTTGTCAGGCATCTCTAGACCATGCTATAGTTGCTAAAGGGGGGGAATAATAGGCTTGAGTTTTTGGATGTTTGAGATCTAGTAATAGGCCTATGGCTCATATACACACTTAGGTTTAGTACTCAAGGTCCCACCAAGCATGGCTATTAAAAGAGAATTACAATGTATGATTTGGAAACCCATATGACTAAAATGAAATCATAAGAGCTAGAAGATAAAACAAATTGTTATACTGACTTGTAACATAGAATCTTAAATCATTCATCAATGAGATCAAACATACAATAAATTCAAACTAGGCACAGTCTGACATATCTTATCTCATTCATTCATGAGATAAAATTAAAGTTTGAGTCTATAACATAGTCTTCAAAAAATTACTAAGATCAAGAACCACAAATACCAAATGCTAGTAGGCTTAACATAGAACTAGAAATCATAATTGCAATCATCAAAATGAACAGGAAAAACCCTTGCATATTCACCGAATCGAGCTCTCATCATGATGGCTATTGCATATATCTTTGCTAATGATTTTAATTTCATTATTAATCCTTCATGCACACACACAAAAATGCCTTGTAGTTCCCTTCATCTTGTAGTTGCCATGACTTTGAACGTAGAAAATATTACCTTGCGGTCATGCCTTTTTTTATGACACGTCTTTATCTGACTTCATCTTAAAAATGGCCATCGACCGATGACATAACAATTTTCTTGGCTTCGACTAAAAAACTTTCAAAATCTCTGCCTAGCTACCAAGTGGCATCCTCTAACAAATCTACCGAACTTTTAGTCTTTGAAAAATGTGGCAAGTCCATGGATTTCCTTTTTAAAAAATTGAGTTGTGTATCTTCTAAAACTTCGCTAGGCTGCCAAGTGGCACTCTCCATTACAAGCTAGCTTGAACAATACATCTTCTCTGAGAAGGAATAGAATCAAAAGGAAAGAACAAGGGTAAAGACCTTTGGGAAAAAAAAATGAAGATGGTCGAATAGCCTATGGAACTATTGTAGATTAATCTATAATATCAATTACATCCAAGGTGAAATTTGAGTTCTCTATATTTAATGTGTAGACCAAAGCCATGTTTTTTCCCCATTCCAAGGGGTGGTCAATATTGGGGGGTTAAATCAACCATAGCCAAGGCACTTACAACTACTAATCAGAGTGAGTCGCATCTTAGTAGGGAGGATTTGATCATCAACAACACCAACCCTATCATTTGCAGATTTGAGGAATTGCTCATATAATGGACAAGCATACCTAATCGAAGCTTCTTCCTACCCCTACATTGGGTTATAAATTTCTCTTTTCAATGAATTGATTGAATCCGAGGTTAGATAGTAACAATGCCTAGGGATGACCATGTAGCTAAAAGAGTGCTGGTAATTTTTAAGCTAATATACCATTAACAGACAATTATATGATTTAGAAATATTCCATAAATTTTATTAGTTCCTTTTTAGATCTATCATTGATTTCAATAATTAATACTAGTATGAGATTGTTGAATGAGTTTGTTAATATTGAATAACCCTAAGATAACCCTAGGGATATTACAATTGATAGCTTAGTGAAGGTTGCAAACTTTAGTAATAACAAGTATGACTACTCCATCTACACCCATCTTCTAAGGAGGGAAATACTCAATCTTCTTCTTCATCCAACATGGAGGGATCATAAAGTTGTGAGTACTCACAATTTAAAAGTCAATAAATCTTCATGGACGACATAAAATAATTGTAAAGGCATTTTCCCCTTGGCTTCTAAATTAGTGGAACGTTCATATGTAAGTGAATTTATTTCCTTGATGTGTCTCTATAGTATTTCTTTACCTAAGAATAACCAATCTTTATTTCCTACCTTCCGGTCTCAGTCCACCGGATCAGAATCTCACCGGATCTACATCTTTGCTCGATATCCAAACTCCGTCTTCTATCCTCTAACTTATGTCCTCCCAAATGATTCACAAACCTCAATTTATACCGTTCGCAAATAATTACAACTTAATCAAGTCGGCCCGAAGACTAACCGGCTCAAGAAACGTGTAATGGTAACATGTCGGCTCAAATCACTAAGAACAACTTCCAAAATGCATAAAACAATGTGCGGTCCTCTGGGAACATCGGACATGGAACAAGAAACATAAATCAACTATCAGCAAGTCACAGAGATCAACCGCAACCTGGTCCAACTTCACTCAACACACTGCCAGAATAACTGATAAGAACATATCAATCGGGCCAATACCGCAATCGATAACTCACCAGGATTAAATCCAAATGCCATGAAACTTGAACACAACAAAGACGACAAACATGAGGGAATAAACCCAAAACCACAATGCTAAACACTCAAACACGAAGAAATGCCACGATCTCAAGCAATTCCACTGAAAACTGCTCAATCGGTAAGAACTAGATCTGTGCTCCTGCATCACATAATTAATGAAAATGAAAAATATTTATTTCAATTATATAATTTGAATTGAAAAGAAAAAGAGAAATTTTATTACTTGTGTATTTGACAATGTATTTCTTTTACTTATGGGATAAAAAGTTAGTAAATTGAAAGGGTAGAATGATAGGGTCGTTACAACTTCATTGCTTTAGGTTCTTGGATTAGATGAAGTGGAAATTTGCAAAATGGCATTTGAAATAATCTTTTCTTTTTGATGAGGCTATCTCACTTGGAGATATCGAAAATGATGCAAATGATCCTCATATATTAATGTTAGAACATAATGTTATTAGGGATCACATCCTTATAACATTTATATATAATGTTCTAATATAAGGTTATAAAACCTTATATATTATATGCTTTATAAGCATATCCCATTTGAAATAATTATAATCTAATAATTATTAGATTATTAACTATTTATGAGTGGGGGTTATTGAAAAGGTGTGACTAGTGAAGCCACCCTTCCTCCTATATTTAAGGAGGTTCTCTCTCATTTGAGAGTATGTGAATTTGGAGCTTTATGGTGAGTTGTATCACTATGCATATGAGGTATTATTGGCCATGTGGAAGTATTGGAGGAGTGTCCCCAAGTTCATGTCTATTTTATGATAGACTATATTTGTAAGTGTTTTAATTAAATGATGCTTTATGGGGTTTTTTACTCGAAAGGGTTTTCCCCATGTATATCTTGTGTAATGTGTACATTTATGCATGTATGATTCTCATTTCATTTTTTTTATGATCTTGTTTATAATGATTAGTATCCTAAGATCCCGATTTCTAGCAATTACAAATTAGTAAACACATCCTTTGTATTAAAAAGGAATTAAACACAATAGAACAAAGCCCAGCTAAAAAATTAGTCTTCATACTCAAGAAAATCTCCTTTCTATATTCATTATTCAACAACAAAAAATACATCTTCAAAAATTGTCCTTCCTACAATTCTAGCTCTTCCTTATTCAATAACAAACCCCTTAATTACCTCCTTGTATTCACTGTGGAGACTACAAAGTCTAAGAAACTATAACTCAAAACAAAATATCAGCTCCTAATTTAACTCCTACATTGACTACTCAACAACAATTGGTAAGAGATAGTTGCATCGGAGAATGTCATTGTTGCACAAGTTAAGCAATACTGTGAGATAGAATCTCATGAGGAGCGACTTCACAAACTAATCTTTCAAAGCAAAATAAACGAGTTTAAGGATGTTATGAAGCGAAAAGCAAGTGAGATTGATAACAATGTTGAGGGATTATCAAATGTAAGTTTCTTCACTTCTCTTAGCATGTTGTTTATTGTAGTGCAGATTGAAAAGAATAGGTCTAAAAAAAGAGTCTTTAAGTCTTTACGTCATCAAGTGCATCATCTAGACTTGATTTTGGGTTTGGTGACATGAGCATTTCTAGTGGAGGTAGTTTTGGTGCAAATTTGGTTTTAGATTCATATTTGAGTAAACCTAAAGGTGATTAATTGCAAATATTAGCTAAATAGCGTGTCAATAATTGTTGTGAGACAATCATGACCTTTTTAATAATGGTGTTGATGTGTAGAGCAATAGCAACATAAGTTAAATATTTACATTACAAATAGAAATAAAAATATATTTCATTATCATCATTCTAGTTTAAATTGCATTCAATAAAGCTTTATAAAATCATTATTGTTCTCTTATGGAATAGCTTCCTACCCAATTAAAAACTAATTAACCAAATTATTAAATGTAACATGATCCTCCTGACCTATTTTTAACAAACAATTTTAGTATATTTAGGTCAAGTGCCTTCACCTACCATCACTTCTCCTAAAGGTGATTGTAGAGGATGTACACATTTTTTATGACTGCAACTTATTAAAAATATTTTCCTATGATGCAATGGTAGATTGTCAAGGAAAAGACATGGGTTATGATGAACTATAATAAGACTAAACTGTATGACACGTGCAAATTCTTTGAATAAAAAAATTAACCTTGCATGTCATGTGGATGCTTTTTTCACCATCTCGTTTTGCATGGAGCCAATACAACAAATACGTAACTATCAATTTGGATAGTTGGGTGAATAAATGTTTGTATCGTGTTGACAAAGTTAATACTATTCAATTATTTGGATGAAATTAAATAGTAAATTTTTCAGTTACATGAAAAATATATCATGCATTCCAAAGAGATGCAATGTTTATTGAAATTCAAAGTTTAATTGTGTTGTTGTAAAATGTCATGCTTTAGACTGTTTTTAGTTCTAGATAAGTTGCTAGCTATTTATCTATTTTTCATTTTAAACTATTTATTGTTTGTTTATATGTAATTTAATTTAATTTATTTCAATATTATAACTTACATATGTGAGTCTAATATGGATTACCAACCAAAAGTATAAAAGGGTAAGCTATGTATTGTACTTTTTAGGTGTAAGAAATCAACATTGAGTTATTATTATTGTCAAGGTATCTTTGAAAATAAATATTAAAAAATAAAAATCTAAAAAATTAAAAAAGATTGTGAAGTGTTAAATCGAACTAAAATTCAATATTAGATTATAAAATAGGGGATAGGACCCACTAGTTGAGCACCCTAACTTCGTGCTTCTCAAAATCTTATGTTGAAATTTTAAATCACTCCCAAATTTTTACAAGAGCTTACTTGGCAAGTCTTTTGCTTATAACTAAGGTTTCAAGGCCACATCATCAAATATGATGCCACATTAGCATGCTTTTTGCCAAGGTGTCCAAAACAACCTCAAAAAAAGTGAGCCCCATACTTGTGCAAAAGTGATACTTGTGTGCTGATGTGGCATCACATGATCCATTGCTTTTTAGTGCTCAGGGATATATTTCATTCAATTATGGATAGTCATCATCACAATAACAACTTTAAAATATAATTATTGGTATTGGACATTAAATAACAAATGTGAACAAAGGCCCTGGTTAACACTGCTTTTCTAATAAAAAACATATGTGAACAAAGGATCAGCGCCCTGATTAACCCTGATTTTCTAATTAAAAAAAAATGTGGACAACAATCAATTAATCCACAATTTTTTAAAAATTAAAAATTCAGCATCACAATTTGTCGGGTGCCAAATTTCGTATGCAAGTGACAAAGTCTTCCAGATTAGAGGAAGAAGATCCCCCCTGCTTCACCGCCTCTCTCGCTGCCCTGCTCAATTCCTGTACCCGCAAACCCTCTTCTCCTTCTCCTCCCACCACTCTCTTCACTGCACTTGCCAACATATCTCTGTTGGGCACTGCGTTTAGCCCTTCGCATAATCTGACTGCTACCCTCAGATATTCAACCAACAAGAGAGCGTCGCTATGCTGATCCGCAGTTAAAGGCCACGCAATCATGGGAATCCCCAGTGAAATGCTCTCCAGAGTAGAATTCCACCCACAGTGTGTAACGAAACACCCAACAGAAGGGTGGGAGAGGATCAAGAGCTGAGGCGCCCACCCTCTGATAACCAGGCCCTTCTTCTTCACTCTTTCTTCAAGACCGACCTTGGCATTTCCATTGTCTCTGATGACCCAAATGAAGGACTCTTCACTCGCCTCCAATCCCGCTGCAATCTCTTCATTCTGCTTCTCAGACAAAATTGCCATGCTACCGAAGCAGACATACACAACAGATCTCTCTTTCCGACCATCGAGCCACTGCAAGCACAGCGCTTCATTGATTGAATTGGGGTTCCCCCTCTGAGGATTCATTTCCTGCTTCTGCTTGTGGTGGAACACAGCAGGGGGAAGCAGAGGACCCACCGACCAAACAGGGCGGCCCGAAACTGTTCGGAGATGGTCGACATAGGGAGTCTCGAGAGAATAGAAGGTGTTAATGAGGGTACCCCAGCTTTGGAGATTCAGATTCATGATGTATTTGATGAACTCGTGGACAGGATCCGAGCTTTTGTAGACCTGTGCAAGGGGAGAAAGTTGAAACTTGCGAAGAGTGAGAGGATGAGGAAAGCCAGGAATGGACACTTCACCCTCATCAGATTCCACACCTAGGTGCGGCATGTATTTCCACACAGAAGAAATGACAGAGAAAGCAAATGCTCCCGACGGACAGAAAACGATTCTGGGTATGCCCAGCTTGGTCGCCGTATCCTGAGTCCATCCCAAGAAGAAATCGCTGATGATACAGATCACAGGCCCAAATTCATCCGAGCTCTCGTCGAGTTTTTGCTGCAGGAGCCATTGCTCCAAAGGATCGGCAAGCCCCTCGAGGGAATAGATCAAATGCGGCAAGGAATGTATAAGCAGTTGGGTTTCGTTGTGCGGAGGAGGAGGAGGAGGAGGAGGAGGAAGAGGAAGAATGAGGGATTGGATGAAGAGGTTCTGGGAAGAAGCGGTGGATAAGAGAGGGCGCAGCAGGGGCTCGTTTCCAGGAGTGGTGAGAAGGGTGAGTGCAAGGCCTCGGGAGGCGAGAGAAAGAGAGAGATCCAAAAGAGGAATGATATGACCCTGCGTAGGGAATGGGATGACCAACACGTGAGGCCTCTTCATCTTCCTCTTCCTCTCCGGATCTCCAATGGATGTAACAAGGAGAAGGATGCCATTTTATCACATCCCCAACCAAACACGAAACAGGTTTGAAAATAATTGCCAGCCAGACTGGTTTAACTTTTAGTGAGCAAACGGCAGCCCGATGTAGACAAGTGGGGGCCACCACATACATTTACTTTTAATTCTTCTAATGCACGTGAGTCATTCTTGGTTATAGTTATTTGGCTATAAGTAGTTAAGTCTCATGGTGAGAATTAAAAAAATAGTCAAAGTCTATAATTTGTGGGTGCATAAAGTTAGTTATGAGAGTGATTTGCACGTTTCTTTTATAAGAAATTATTGGTGAATTTAAATTATTTCTACAATGGAAAGTGAATCATTTTAAACAAGTGAATTATTGCAAAGCAAACTATTTAAAACAAGCGAATTATAATGAAAATGAAAGCTATAAATGATGTGAATGATACTGTGTATTCATAAAGAATTAGGGGAAAAGTGGATAAACCTAAATATAAAAAAAAAAGGATAAAGTATAGTTTTACATATTTGTTGAACTAACCCTATTATGTTTTCCTTTGGACTTGTTTATGTTCTCCATTTTGTTAAAATCCACTTCTCATATTGAGAGAGGTTTTTAATTCAAGACACATCCAAATATTATTAAGGATCTCTTTCGAAGGGAGAACATCTTGGGTCTCAAGGATTCTACCAAGTCATTTCCCTCAACATTCTAGTCTGTTCATGATAGGTTGGAAACTCTTGATCAAAAGATAAATGTTTTTTATTTTGCTAAGTTTTCAAAGGTCTTGGTATTTACTTAAGCGTCGACAGGTCCAATCAGCACTAAAAAAACAAAAAAAGCATTAAGGAACTCAACCAGTGCTAGTTCATATCCTAAGTTTTGACAATTCTTAGTAGCCTATAAAGTGTTCACAAGTTCTTGCCCAACCATTATCTCTGACTAGTCATGTCGATAGCATATTTTTTATTGGATGAGACATCCAAAAAATTATGTGGTTCAAAGTCTTGCCTTTGTCTAAATGCAATAATGCAATTAGGAGATATTTGGGTGTAGGGAAAGGGATCTAATTCCTCTATCCATGTTTACATGAATTATAATTATGCAAAATATAACCTTGAAGTTTTATTCATTCGTTAGTCTAATTTGAAATTATATTGTTGTCATCGTACCAATGTCGTGGTCCACATATCAATGACCAAAACCTTTTAGGAGTCCAAGTGTTATAGAAACAAGAGTTGGGGGAAGCATACCACTAGCCATTATAGCTAACATCGTGCACCCACATATCCTAAATGGTACATCGGATTTCAATTTTTTTTGTTGTTGCCTTCATACATGACTTAACTGCTTATAGCTATTGTTCTGGCTTCTGGCTAATAACAACGCACGATGTGGGATCTATTATGCATGCAAGGGTCAAAAAGTGGTCATTTCAAAGTGTTGCACAACACCTACTTAAAGATGGTCCAATAACCATGCACTACAACCACCTTTTGTGTTATGGGTACCAATAAAGTTGCACAACTCCTACAATTAAAGTCCAAAAATTCTAACTACATGAGGTAAAGTGGGCCACTATTAGTACATGTGAAATTTAATAATGGGCTTTTCGATATAATTTTTTTGGAATTCTTTAAAATTAGTAATTGGGAGGTTGGATGAGCAAGGAGTGAACGACAATTGGAACATGGATGGTAACTGGTGCTCTTTCCCTAGAGGCTATCAAGAAAGTGCATATTTTTAGCATTGTAAATTATTAAAAAAATAATTCTTTCACCAACATTAGTTTTAAATTTGATAATAGATTCTTGTAAATTGGATGGCACATGCCTTGCAAATTCTTTGAATAAAAAAGTTAACCTTGCATGTCATGTGGATGCATTTTTGAATATGTCGTGTTGCGTGGAACCAGTGCACCTAATAGGTAACATTTGGACATTGGGTGAATAAGGGTTTTTATTGTGTGACAAAGTTAATGTTATTCAAATATTTAGATTAGATTAAATACCAAATTATTCAATTATATAAAAAAGATATCATGTATTTCGAACTAATGCTCACTAATGCATTTGGCCTCAAATTTCGACGGAGGTTTCCGACGGACAAGGCTTTTTGTGATCAAATGTGATTTAAAAAAAAAAAATGCCCGATAACGTCGAAATGCCAACCATGTTTTCTGATGACGCTCGTGTTAGTTAGAATTCCGACGACTAGAGGCATTATTAAAAAGAAAAGAAAAGTGCGGGTTCATTTGAAAACCACGCGCAATGGATTGAATTAACTCTCGACTTCCTCTGCCTCTGCAAATTGGGTTCGATGTTTCCTTTGCCTCTTTTTCCTCTGCCTCTTCCTCTACCTCTACCTCTATAAATTGGGTTGTCTAGCAGGTGAAAACGAATGATTAAATTAACTCGTTTGGAGGGTATCGAACTATTGGAGATGGAGAAATTCCTATAGATTTTTGCATGTCGTTAAATTCCCGTGGAGTTGCAGGTTGTGTGTTTGAATCATGTAAAGTTGGTTGCAGACAAGTTTATTTCAGAGTGCGTGTCTCATAAATTTGAGCTTGTCATCGTACCGGTATGTTCTCATTTATTTGTTTTTCTTTACTTTCGTAATGCTGCAGTTCCTAGCAGTTCCTAGTTATTGAAAAGTCTTCCAATTATCGATTATGTTAGATAAAGGCTAAAAGTATTGTATAAAAATTAAAAAATAATTAAACCCTATTTACTATACCAGAATCAATCTGCTTGCTTTCTTGCTTGTAAATGAATGTTTTCCACCCCTAGTTACTGAAAAGTCTTCCAATTATCGATTATGTTAGATAAAGGCTAAAAGTATTGTATAAAAATTAAAAAATAAGTAAACCCTATTTACTATACTAGAATCAATCTGCTTGCTTGCTTGTAAATGAATGTTTTCCATCTGCTTGCTTGTAAATGAATGTTTATAAAGTAGTGATTGTATGAATTAGAAATATGATTCCTTAATGAAACTTGCTTTGGAAATACTTGATTCAAACATATAAAGTTAATAAAAGACCAATGCCTTGATTCCTTACTGGTTTCATATCATTTCAAATGAAAAATCCTATGTTTAACCTTAGAGAAAGTTTTAATAACTTGTTAATGTAACAAGACCATCATCTCAAAGGCTTCCATATGAATTGCAATTAAAATGTGACATCCAGTTAGTCTTACTGAATTTAACTTTACTTTGAAAGACCAATAAGACAATTCGAAGTTTGCCAACCAATCCTTCAAATTGATATTCAAACTGAAAATCAAACTTAATTACAACAACATAAGATTGCACAATGAAACAATCTATGTAAATAGATTTATCCAAGGAACTGATCAATCCATTGAAAGATAGATACCATCATGAATGAGAAACACTTGAATCTTTATATTGAAAATAAAATACTTAAACTAGTTGATTTCAGTGCATATCCTCCATCAACTTGGTACTTCCAGACAACGAGTTCATAAGAAAATGCATAAAGATTGTCTTGATAAAAAAAACTATAAACTTGTGATATCTGTCTCTCCTAAAAAATCCTCCACATATAGATGAGGATTTGGTTTGAAAAATGAAAGGGCATACCCTTTCATTAAACTAAAATTAACAAAAAACTAACTACCTAAAAACCGCCCTAACAAACTAAAACTATAAAATACAAAGTCACATCTTTAAACATCTTTTGATATCTATGGCTAGTCTCCAAGCATCTGATCGCACTTCTGAATGTGCTTCAAATATACCTCTGATTTGTAGGCATCTGCATCGTAGATAATATCTTTGACCATAATCTCCAAAGTGATGAAGTTTTCCATCTGCTCGATTGTGTCTGTCATGTCAAGTACATCAGACCGGGCAATGTAAAGGGAAGCTCACTGAGAAGACTTTGGCACTCCACACTCCATTTATCCTTATCCTTAAACTGTCCATTCTGATCTTCAATTGCCATCATCCGTACATACCATTCCCACCATTTCATCCACTCATTTCACACCTTCATTCATTTTTCCCATTTAAAGTCTTCACTTGCAGTCAGCCATCCAGAACCCGAAATTAGTCCAAAATGCACTCAAAAAACACTTGAAAATGAGTTTTAAAGGTCCAATTACAAGTGCAAACTTGTGTTTACCCATTACACTCCATTTTTCCTTACATTCATTAAATTCTTTTTGCAATTCCGTGTCAAAGTCTTCATGCTTTTTCAACAGCTTTTGTATTCCTTCAATGACTTCAGCATATGTATTGGCCAATGTCTTATCATGCAATAGAGTTCCTAGTCTGTTATAAATCCGGTTGTGAGATATTGCATTATCCATATTCTTTTGATAAACAACCCATAAATCTTCAAGGAAACCCTGCAATTTTTTAAATCTCTTAGTCAATAAAACAGAGGCCGTGTCAGCCCTCACACTTTGCATTTGCCTTTTCATCTTTTTTATTTTTCAGTTGCACTTCCTCACATTTCTTTTTCCATTGAGACCTATCATGGATTTGTGGCACATGTTGTCATCCTCTTTTTAGCAATTCTTCATATAATCCCTTGTACTGATCTCTTTCTTTGATCACTTTGACCAATTGTGCTTTATTAAATTTTAAAATATCAATACCCATATCAACAGTAACAATGGGATCTACTTCACCAACTTTAAATATCATCATTTGACCAAAGGCTTTATCCACATCAATGATTTTTGGCCTCTTATTTGGAGGGTAAAGAGCCCATAAAAGAAAAGCCTCTTCATTCTAGTCAAATCTAGAGCCGACATACACATCATTTACCCCCTGAATATCCAATTTAAAATCCTTATTCTCAGAATGTAACATGCTATCAAAAATAAATGATGCACTCATGTCCCATCGTGGAAAGGTGATGATGCCTACTTCACTAAGAAGCTGTCTTCCCCTTTGAGGGGTTATAGTGGTCAATTCTAGACTGATTTCTTCCTTTAGTTTTCCCAACAATTCTGATTCTTTTTCAGGGGTTACATTTGGGATAGAGTCTCTCAGTTTTTTCCCTTTGAAATTATATACAAAGGATTTAAATTCTTTTGACTTAATAAAAACATCATCAGACACAAAGGCAAAATACTCATCGTATCTTGCATCACTATGGATGTTCAGCCTGGCAACAATTTGCTCTTGCAAGTCTGGCTCTTCTGCTATGTCTGGTGCTTGATGCCTAGATACCACCTCAACTTCTTCGGACTCGCCTTCACTCTCTTCTTCTTCAGTTTCCATTTCTTGCAATCTCTTTTTCTTTTCTTCCATTTTCTTGTTTAATTCATCAATGGTTGTCTGGGCCTCTTCCTCATCCATGTTTCTAAACATGTCCTCTGCTTCCAAGTAAACATGAATATAATCTCCCAGATTTTTACTTTTCTTGCAATTGTGAATATATCCCGTAGGGTCATAATTGACCCTAGCAGCATATTTGAACAAATTGTATTCTTCAATCAATTTCCTATCAATGGCTTCATAAGCCTTTGTTGATACAATGGTAAAATCCCCAAAACTAAGAGTCCTAAGAAAGAAAGTCTGCTAATGCATACCTCCAAAGTGTTTGGCATTTGAAACACTTAACTGTCTCACAATCTCCAGATAAGCAATTCTGTTTGGTACAAGTTTTGGCAACAGATATGGGGTTCCTTCGAAACCATAAATCCTGAAGCAAGTAAAATCCTTGTGAACAAACCAATCACCTCGGTTGTGATTGACAATACCTCTTTCATAAAAAACAATAGGTCTAAGAAATCTTTTAACTTTAGTGGAAATAGATCCTTCACACGGGACACCATACATATGGTATAATGGCTTTACTATTAGTTGTTCAAACTTGATGTAGTTTGATTTCACATATCGTGAATCCCAAACTAATGTCCACATCTGTACTGGTTGTTTTTTACCTTCTCTGTCCACTGTGTTCAATTTTAAATTCATTGGCCACATACCCCTAAAGCTTTCATAAAATAAAATCAAATGCATTACCAACGAGTAAAACTTGAAAGTGGGCTCCCTATTATCTTTGAGGTTCAAGAAACCTTCATCTAATTTTTCTACAACATAAGTAGCATAATCAAAGGGTCTTGGCTCATACATCTATACATTTGCTGCTAACACCAGTGGCCCAATATTAGCTACATCAGGGATCTCTATACCTCCAACTTGTCCGCATGACATATAGGTGTACTATAAGTAGTGTCTAAAAATATCCATGTTGAATGGGGGGCCATCCTCTTCGGTTAGAATGCCCTTTTGAACCCTGTGGAAATCTAAGTTCCACCCTTTATAAGTAGTATCCATTTTAACAAATTCCTCTTGTAGTTCTTCAAACGTCAAGGGTACATCAGGGTTAGGGTCTAAGCTAAAAACTTCATCTATGGTGCCACGACTAAATCTGATAAACACTTTGCCATTTGGAAACTGAATGCATCTCTTCATAGAATTGTAATTTTTGACCAAATCTGATATTTACAAAAACATTTGGAACAACTAGTTTACCTAAGTTGGTTATCCACGGGTTACAAATTGGCACTTCTCTGTCCTTTCTCAGAAAATGAAACAGGAAGAGTTCATAACCTCTCACCTTTGTCTAGACATCTCCAACCCCTTTAAACCTATCCTCAAGTTGGTCTTTTCTAGGCAAATGTCGTTTCAACCTCCTTGATTTTGGGCCTGGGGACTGCAATTGATCAATGATATCTTGATTCAATTTTTGTGCAGGAAGGACTTCCGCTATTTTGGATTTTTTAGACATGGATTCGGAGCCCTTAGCACTCCTCTTTCTTCCTGATGAACTTGTAGCCTCCATGATGCGTGATGAATTGTGAGCAATAATTCTCACCTTGTGTGTTTTTTACTAAGACACAACCTGCATTTGGTTCGTAATTTGCCTCATGTGAGCCATCAATCTACTCAATTGCATGCATTAAATACATGCTGCTTTGGTTTCAGTTTTGAATTGTATCTGTAATGGCTCATCGGTATATGCTTTCCCAAAAAATTACCCCCTTGGTGCCATCGACAATATTTCATTCCTTAAGTCACTTTGTTTTTTATCGGTGTGTGTCTTCCCGAGCCCTCCATCAAGTATCGACATAACCTTGAACAGTCTCTGCCGATAGTTACTTTTTCCCCGATGAATCTCCTACTCTATTGTTTCCATCGGGCGTTGGGATAGCTTGAAATGTTACACCCCGATCTCTTTAAGTTGTATTGATGACTAAGGCTTCTCTCCCTATCGGTGTATGTCTGATAGCCTTATTGGCTATTGACAAGACAACAATTCACATGTTTCGATAGCGAAAGTCACGTCGATGATACTTTAGTAATGACTCGGTCGGTGTATATCCTCCCAATGTGTCTATCAGGTATCGGGATAACTCCCATCCCATTTTAGCGATAGTTAATCACTTCTTGATGACCTTTAGCTTTGCTAGGGTGCTTTCTTCGGGGTAGGATACACCGATGGTTTGATTTGCAAACTTGTGGAGTTCTAATGGACTTCTTCCATTTCTCTTCCACTTCTAGATATCCATACTTAAAGACATCCATACTCTCTTGTTGCTTAAAGAAAATGGGGAACTAAATGGTACTAAGATTAAGAAGCGACATACTCATCATGAGTAATGAGAACTAAACAAGCTTGTCAAGCTTGAAATCAATGTGTAAGGCTAACTGTGCCATTTTGTCAAAAGTTGTCAAATAGTCCTATTTAGGTCCTAATTGTTCAAATAATGTAAATGTACCCATGGAAGGGTAATAAAGGTTTAATATGTTGTTTTGAGTCCATTCTAAGGTGTTCAAAGTATCTAAGTAATGTTTAGTGGTCATTCATGTCAAAAGGCAAAAGTTGTCAAGGTGTCACTAAAAAGTTGTAATGCAACAATGCATAAAATGCTGTCAAATTGTACATTTCGGTCTTAGGGGTAGTTGGAATAGTTATAGAACCATGAGAGACTATAAAATCCATCATTTATTCAGATTAAGTGGGTGTGACAAAGTTGGAGGAAAGTCTTGTAAGGCTAGATCAAATAAAGCCTTTGTCTATCACTTAATTCTACAGGGTTGTGATAGTTATAGGGTTGTATATCAGTTTGAAAGTAAAAAATCCATGTAATTGTTTGTTGGATAAATAGGAAGGAAGTGTATTTCTATAAAGTATGTATTGGAAAATGTTTTTGATGAAGATTAAATGAGAAAATTGATATTTTGTTCAATACTTTTAACTGTTGTTTTTGATAGTCATGATTATTTACTTCTTTAAATGTTTTTCCTAATAAGATTTGGATTGAATCTACCCCCTAATAACCTATTTGAGGTTGTAGAATGAAGAGTTATATTTAATTCAAGACAGGTTTGAAGTTCATCCATGGATTATAAAGAAAGTTCTAATGGTTTTTGTCAAAACTGTCATAAAACCCTTGTTGACAAGGTTGCAACAAAAGAGTTGATTATAACTCTTAATGTAACCGCTCAAGTTTCTTCATATTTTGGATTCTAATAGTCAATTCAATTCTCTTTCATATGAAGTTGGTTTCATGTTGACTTCTTCATAAATTCATCATTCCTAGGTTGATTCTATTAGATGACACAATAAAAAGGTTTCTCTTTTTTTAAAACTCAAATATTTTTCATCAACTTGCCAAAATCAAGCTTCTTTTTAGCCAAGAAAACTATCTAAATAAAATAGTCTTCATAATTGAAGAGAGTCTAAGTTTAAGTAACATTTCAACTTCTATATAACTAGTTCTAAGAAGACTTCCGTGCTTACGATATCCTTTTGAGTAGTTTGTGAAGGTTATGCACCGAAGTTTTGATAGCCCAACTTTTTTGCGTGTAAAGAAAGACCATGTCAGAAAATATCAGTGAAGAACAAAATAAGGAGACAATTGCTAGATTGTGGTCTAACTTGAAAAGAAAAGGTGATGGAAAATGTTATTGTCCTTGCAAAATTTGTAAGGGCTTAAAGACTAGAAGACTTCTAATCAAAATAACTAAGAAACATTGTAGGCAACATGGTCACATTGAAGGGGGACATGATTATCATCCATTGGTAAGTTATTCATTATATCGTTTTAACAATTTATATACATAATAAATCACTTCATGATGAGATCATGATCATGGTTTATTTATGTTGATCAGTTTTATATAGGTCGAGCTCCCCAGGGCACATGATATGGACTAACACAACCCAAAGAATATGTTTTTCAAAGTGGGGGAACATGGAGGTGTGAATATCGAAGCTGAAGATAATGATCCCATGGAGGATGATGATCATGCGCCAGAAAACACAATTGAAGATGATGGTACAAATACATTGATCCATGACACATTTAGAACTGGCGCAGTCGATCATGATGATCAAGATTACTTTGATGTTGTTCATGATTTACCTGTACTTGAGAAGGCATACGAGCCCCTTTATGAAGGCTCCCAAACAACTCTTCTCTCCATTGTATGGTTGTTGGTGAACTTCAAGGTTATGAATGGTTTATCCAACATAACAATCTCACGTATATTAAGGTATGTCGTATATGTCATTATAGTTAATAAAAGGTGAATCATGTACCATTAATATTCTTTATATTAACAAATTAATATTTTGTAGTTTGATAGGTGAGTTTTTGTTACCACCATCAAATATTCTACCTCGCTCATACCGAGAATTATCTTCCATTTTGAAAGACATTGGAATGGAGTATCAAGCAATAGATGCTTGTCCCAATGATCATATTATATATCATAAACAACATGAATTTGCAACAAATGCCCTAAATGTCATATCAGTAGATATCGAACAGATCAAATAACAAAAAAGGTGCCTCGTAAGGTTTTTCGTTTTATTCCCATTATTCCACATATGCAACAATTATTTAGGTGCACTAGCTTGACACAATTTATGGATTACCATGCACTCAATAGAAGTTGAGATGACATTATTCGAATGCCTCCAGATGGTTCAACATTTATGGACATAGAGGAAAAGTGGCCACACTTTAAAGAAGAACCTCGTAATCTCAAGCTTTCATTGGCAGCAGACGGTGTCAATCCATTTGGAGAGATGTGATTTGTTTACTCGGTGTTGCTAGTTTTTGTTATCAATAATAACATTCCTCCGTGGATGTCAATAAAGAGGGAGCACATAATGTTGGTGATGATTGTTCCAGGTATTTTATCATTTAATAGTCATCTACATTTAATTATAAATATTCCAGTAAAATGGTCATAATAATTATGTAATGTTTTTGTTCATTCAACTGGGTAAGTACCAAGTTAAAGATATGAATGTGTATATTGAGCCTCTTATCGACGAGTTGCTGGAGTTATGGAATGGTGTCACTATGTATAATGTCTCTAGACCAATAGGACAAAGACAATTTCAATTCCATGCAATGCTTGTATGGACAATACATGATGCCCTAGGGCTAACACATTTTTGTGGTATGTTACAGTGTTCAAGTTGCCCATTATAATTATAATTATAATTATAAAAATTAACATATTTAATCCAATTATACATTATCTTGTAGGTCTTCAAATAAAGGGAAAATTTGCATGTCTAGTTTGTGGTCCAAAGATGAAATCCCGTCATTCAAAAAGTTTAGGAAAGCAAATGTTTGATGAGTATAGGAACTTCCTCCACATAAATCATAAGTATCGAAATACTGAAAAACATCTTTTCAATGAGAAAGAAGAGACTACATCAAAGCCACGAAGAATGACACCTTGCCTATGAAAGTTGGAATATAATAGAATTAATCATCAAGGTAATGTCATTCCATCTAATGGTTTATGTTTAGAATTTGTATTTTTCTATTGTGTTTTGTTTATTGATGATGTAATTGATGATTGTGAAGTTTGTCAAGGCATTCATGACCACCTTCCAAAGGGACTAAAAAGTTATCCAAGACAATTTAGTAGGTTACCCTACTACGAGCAACTACAAATTGTGCATTTGTTTGATACTATGCATATTGGAAAGAATATAAAAGAGACATTATGGAAAATATTGGAGGGAAGGCGTGACAAAGAAAAAATTGTCAAAATTTGTAGTGACATTCAGGAATCCAATCATGGAATGAAAAATGTCATTCAATCAAATAGCAATGGAGACCAGATTAATATAAGTGTTCTTCCTTGGTTATTAACGAACCAACAAAGCAATTCTATAAAAGAAGTCATACAAAAAATTCAATTTCCCATAGGATTTGCAGCGAACATAAACAATCTCAAATCAAAGAAAAGTGAATTCGGGCCAAGGATGAAAACACATGATTGGCATACCTTCATTAAGGTAATTCATGTTATTGTGTATTTACTAAATATTTGTATACTACGCATGTACTTTTCATTGTATTATGTTAGAAAATAATGAAAAGATCATTTGATAATTGCTGCAGTACGTTCTAACTCTATCTCTCCCAGACAACTTTGACAATAATGTCAAGCAAGTCATATATGATCTTGGAAAATACATGAGGTAAGTAGTGATCTTTGTTCAATTTGTTGTATAGATAATATATTTGCAATTTGTTTTACTTGTTATGTAATATATTGTCTATTATTTTGTAAAGTGTAATATATTGTATATTATTTTGTAAAGTCTCATTTATATATTTTTGCGTCTTGAATCTCTTTTAGGTGGTTGTCATCTAAAGAAATCCATAAAGAAGATATAAAATATTGGAAGTGAAAAATTCCTCATTTAATGTGTGAAATGCAAAAGTGTCTACCTTCAACTTCTTCCAATGCACAAGAACACTACCTCATACACCAAGTTGAGGAGATTGAATTGTGTGGACCTATACACACTAGGTCAATGTGGATGGTTGAGAGGAACTTGAAATTTTTGAAGGCTTTGGTTTGACAAAGAGAACATCTCGAGGGTTCTATGGTGGAGGGATATATAGTATACAAGACTATGGTGTACATTGCTGAATATCTTCCTAAGTTTGCAATAGACATCCACGTAGATCACATTTGGGATCCTAACCGCATTAACAAATTCGAAGGGGAGTACTTGATGGGGAAAGGTAGATTGAGGAAAGTGAGAGGTAATTATAAGATGATATTGTAGTTAATTAATTCTTAATCTTCTAAATAAATCAGTTCTAAGTCGTCTATTAATTATTTGTATAGTTGGTCGGGAGTGGGATGCACTACATTTGTATATTGCAAACAATCTTGATTGGATGACGTTGCGGATTGAACGGTGCCAACATTCTGGCCGCACATTAACATGGGAAAGTGTGGCTTCATTGGTTAAAGAAGCTCATCGTGTAATGCCCCGCCAGGAAACCCCAAAGGGATAAAGCTAAAACACAAGAATGGAGTGCAAATATATATAATTTTAAATCAAACACAACATAATAATACAATGAGTTATCATAAGTTCAGATAACACAACAGAAGACTTAAATAACACCTAAAGAGTTTCCCAATGTGATTACTTAATTCAACACTTAACTCAACTCACACTAATTAATCCAATTAAGCTGATTAACTTAATGACAAGATAATACTTTAAACAAGGATAAATTTGTGCGGTAAGTTAAAATTATAGATAACACGATGAGTTCATCCATTAAGGTTAAAAATATAGATAACATGATTAAGTTCATCCATTACAATTTAACCATACATTACGTTCAAACTTACATTAAAACATATGTCATGCATCTAATTTCATTACATACTTTAATTTCATAAAACTAATGAATGCTTTCCATGCATACTTTAATTGCATTAACAACAACTGAATACATTCCATAATTCAAATCTATATTCTTCATGATCCAAATTACTGCATTTAATAAGATGACTACATAAATGCATTTAAGATTAACATCATCCAATCCATATCATACATTTTAACCATAATGCCATCCACACATGCTAAATTACAAAGGAAACAGAAGAATCATAAACACCACATAACACCACAATGATATCGGAGTTCACCCCTAGTGGGCTACATCTTGGGGTCTGATCAACTGCAAGACCCCTCTGATAAAATAATGTATGACATTTTTTGAACTTTGTGTTTATTTATGGAATTTGGACTGTTTATTGGCTATGTGATGGATGGTGATTTAAAATACATATGTGATGGTTTACATGTTTATGATGATACATTTCACATTTTTTGAACTTTGTGTTTATTTATGGAATGTGGATTGTCTATTAGCTATGTGATGGATGGTGATTTATGATACATATGTGATAGATTACATGTTTATGATGATACATATGTGATGCCTATGATGCTCAATTATATATATGATGATACATATGTGATGCTTATGATGCTCATGATACATATGCATTTATTGTTTATCAAATTACAAATGTAATTCTTATGATGCTCAATTATTGGTGCTGATTTCATGTATATATTTTGTGTGATGTTGCCACCCTTGGTGTGGCAACAGGTAATTGACTATAGACATCGTCAACCCTTTAGTTGAGGATCCTGCACAGTCTACATAAAGTAAAGGTAAGGAATACAATATACAATGATTATGATGATTGCATATTTTCATGTTGTGTACTATGTAATTTTTAGTATACATATCATGCAATTTTTGGCTAACATAAGATAATTGAATTACATATGCAGGAGTCTGAACCCCTTTGACGAGGATCCTGCACAGTCTCATGGATCGACAAGTATAAGTCAATACACCCTATAGAAATAGTTTATTTTTAAAAAATACTAGGAAAACAAAGTTCCTTAGTTCTTCAAACCTCGACATTAGTAGCAAATTTTTAATCTCAACACTTGAGGCCGCAATTGGACTTACTCAATTTTTAATCTCAACGTCAACTTTAGGGCCGACTTCTTCATCAACATTACCCTCATTTGCAAAATATCTCTCTCATTACCAACTAACTCTCTCATTTGATGGAGTGCAGGTACCACCAAATAGGTATTTGTTAGATGTGTCTTCCTCGAGTGAGGGAAATGTAGGATAGTCGACGAAAGTGAGACATGTAGTAGGTCTAAAATAGGGAGATCAACTAGAGGTCAAAAGATTAGAAGAAAATAAAGTAAACGCATGAAATTTTTCTTTGCTTAAGGGGGGTCATGTTCTTATGATGATGAGACCAAAGGCAACATCGAGGTGCCCTTGAGGTACAAACATCTAAAGAAACAATGGGTACCCAAGGAACTTCCTCCAATAAACATCGATTTTTGTGTTAACGAGAGGATATATTGCATAGCACCTTCATCATTACATGGTTTGGGCCTATTTTCCATGGACAACATAAAGGTCTATTACAACAAAGTTTCTAAATTGATGGAGTATGTCGGACCTTGTTACAATTACAAAAATTGGATGCAGATTGTTAGATATTAAAAACATATGCGTAGGTATGCACCGTCAGCAAATTATATACAATAGAAAGATAATGATAAAAATAAATGAGTGGCTATATACATTGATGGAAGGCCAAAAGCAACAAGGAATATTGCAAGTTTAATAAATAGTATGTGACTTGGGTCAACTAATAAGCAACCCAATTGCATATTTGAGGTGCGCGAGGGAAATTGTGTATTCGTATGTGCGATAAAATTAATAAGTGCAGGGGAAGAGCTGCTAATCGATTATAATTTGAATCGTATAGATACAAACAAAGTTACTAACATGGGGGTGGTACATACTATATACCATTTAAACCAACCTCCAATTAATGACTCCAATATATCATCTTATTATTAAGTTTTTTTGCTAAGTCTATTGGTTTCATTTCGCTAACATGTTTATATTTTTTCTTTTTCACAGGATGACCTGGATCCATCACATATCACAAACAGGGATGTAGGTCCTGACACTTCTACCGAGCAGGTAAACCTCATTGTAATTGTACAAATTAGATAGAAGCAAATTGTTACATTATTATGTTATTTTCTTGAGTGTTTTGGAGTAATTTTGATAGTGTTAATAATATTCTTGTCATAGACGGATGTTCGGGGAAAGGGAAAGGAACCTCCCTTACATCAACACCTCAACACAGTATTAAGCGATGAGGACTACACAATTTCCACAACCCTGTAGAAGTGATAAAAATGTCCATCACAAAAAATAATAAAGAGATTGTTGCTTTGGTATGCACGACCCCTTAGACTAATGAGATAAAAGATAGGGTGAATCAATTGATGCAAGCAACAAAAAACATGTGAGTAAGCAGTAATGAAAGGTTTAATTATAACAAAAGTTCAATAATGGTTTATATTTTATACTCTTTTATGTTACTAACTAAAATTTGTACATGTTTTTACAGAAATTCATGTGTGATCATCAACCTATTGGACATGATCGGGGTATTGCAGGTAGTGCAGGTGATGACCATGTTCTATACATTAAAACTACTCCTTCTTTGGACTTGTGAACTTTCTTTTTTAATGCTAGTGTTATTTACACAGGCCTTTCCCTTTCTATACTATTGCTCTCTCTTTAGAATGAATAATAATAAGTTTTGTGTGTATATATGATTGTAACAATAGTTTATTAAATTGTTAATAAAGTATTTAGTTGCACAATTAGAAGTTCTCTTTTGATCTAATCCGATCACTTGTATTTTAATTTACTATTATTAAATTATATTTTAGAGTAGGGACATTACAAAGACCAATAAGACAACGTGAAGTTTGACAACATGAGATAGCACATTGAAGCAATCTAAATAAATAGATTCCATGGACTATCTTTTGTAAGGACTATACTAGTTTATAACTTACATTGCCCTTTTGTCACAAATTTACATACCTTTGTCCTACATCAAAACCTACCTTCCTTATTCTCCTTCATACTGTTGTATCATTAAGACTAGTATCGAACACTTAATAAAGGTTTATATTTCTTTACAACTCTTAATAAAGGTTCATCCTTGTTTACAATTCTTGCAGTTTTCATATATTTAATGTATTATTCTTCAGGTGCTGCCAATGTTCCTGTGGAAAGGCCACCTTATTCGAGGTTATTGCCGACTGCAATTATGGCAACATGCAACATGCAGACGTCCTCTACTGCTTGTCATGTTGACCCACCCACTGTTGGTAGATCCCTCTTTTTCTCTCTCTTTTGTTATGTGTTTATTTCCCTTGAAGTGTTCTTTCTTGGGGGCATTTCATAATGGATTCATTTTTTGCAATAGGAGATGCACATGAGGATGCGCCAAAGGTGAATACTAGTGATACCATACCATCAATTCCTGGATCTTCCCGTATTGCTAGTACGTGAACGTTGCAGACCACATTGGTGGTGAGCGACGAAGAATTGATTCCCTTGAAGATATAGAAGATTCTAGGTACTTTAAAATTATTATTATATATAGTATAATTGTAATTTACTTACTGATCACTCGCTTTGGACTAATTATCCCATGATTTTTTTTGCAGGAAATGATATTTTTTATAAAAATCTTAATGACATTACATTGCAGATGTTTGGGCCCACCATACATAAAAGGTGGAATATCATATGTGAACTAACCCTAATCCACTATTTTTATTTCACATCATTTCTAGAATAGTTTTCCTTTGATCCATTTCTTGAGCTATATTAAAGGCAGCTTTAGTTCATTTTTGAATCTAATAGGTTTTTTTTTGCTTAAAAGGTGGAATGACCAAGAAAACAGGTTAAAAGATGAACTCACAAACCATATGGTTGAGTTGTTCGGAAATGACACATTCGAAAAAACCAAGCTCTTTGAAAAAGATGGCACATATCTAAAGTATGTGTGGGACTAGTACAGGACATTTAGAGAAGAACGTAAAGTACGAGCGTCCCCCCATGATTCCAGAGAGGGAGTGGTAGGACCTGATTTTGGATGCAAAGGAGAGAGTTGAAAGGAAAAAAGGAAATCCACCACTAGACGCCAGAAGAAGGTATGTGATACTATTAAGAATGTAATTATGTACTAATTACTCTTTATATTTATATAATCTAACATATTTCAAACTTTTCATAGACTGAGTGACACGTCAAAGGCAACCAAGGCAAGACAAGAAAAGCATGGGCAACACAAACTCGGCTCTGGTGGTTATATTAAACTTGCCGCATGAATTGTAAGAATCAGTAAATGAAATATCGCATCAAAATATTTATAAATTGAAAACAATTTTTTTTTGAGCAAACAATACAAGCAAAATTCACGATACTAAGCAAAAATGCAAGGCTTTGAACTCAATAGAGCGTCCACAAAAGATGACAAGAGAATTGCGTACCAACAAGGCTATACAACCATGGCTAAACGACTTTGAGAATTGAGTGGGCAAACACGAGATTCTGGTGCATTCGTCACACAGGTAAATAAGCTATATGAAAATAATTTCAAATCGAATACCTTACCAATAATCTATTTTATGTTAAGTTCAAACATAGAGTGAATATATTTGTTTTAATTAAGCAAGCAATTATAACAATGCGCATGACATTGGAAGGTAGCCTGATAATCATGGAACACAACCTCCACATGAAGGTCCGGATGTGCATCCCAGTAGTGGAGGTATTCATTTCCTATTCAATTTTTTTTAATGTAATTATTAATACAAATAAACATCTTAAATTGTAATTGGTGTAGAAATTAATGTAACCTTTTTTGTTAATATTTTAGAGCATGTAGTCGGTGGTGACCAAGTGGAGCATGATCCGGGTAGACAACATCAGAAACGTGATGTTCCCCAGTCAGGTAAAGAGGACCACTGTTATTCATTTAAATATATTTAATTGCAATTGGTGTATTGATTAATGTGACCTTTCGTATTTCAACTCCAGAGGATCTAGAGGGTGTTCAACATGTTGAGGTTGAGGCTAAACAAAATAATTTTGAAGATGATGTGGCCCCATCAGGTAAAGAGCGCCATGGTTATGTTCTTTAAATTAATGAAATACTTGTAACAAAAATTAAAAATGATTTAAATTTAACCCATTTCTTTGTTATTGCAGAGGACCCCGCTTTGCATCGATGTCCTCGTCCTTAGAAGAGGACTAGGCATACATCAAGATCACGAGAAGAGGGAATAAAAATTGAAGAGGGGGGAAGTGATGAAGAAAACGATGGTCCACTTAGAATTTTAATAGCTTCAAAAAAATAAAAATGATTGTAATCTACATTATTTGATAATGACTGATTTTTATGTGTTAATGAATGTAATTATGTGCTAATGAATGTTCATGAATGATATGTGTTAATAAATATTGATGAATGTTGCATGTTAATGAGTGTTAATGAATGCTATGTGTTATTGAACCTTATGTGATAATGAATGAATGTTATATTTTATTAATGGATGAAATAATGAATGAATATTAGATGTTAACGAGGAATTTAGAGTGATGTTGGGGGGGGGAGGGCCAAATGGGCTGTGTCTATTCTGGCTCCAAAACAAACCTTTCATACAACGTGTTAGCGACAGGTTAGCCAATCACAACCATTAATTACAAAATCGACGGTGTAAAACGCGCGACTAACACGCATGTTAGTCAATCCGTACTGTCGTTTTGGAGCTAGAATAGACGCGTCCGGCCAACTCAGCTTCCACCTTCACGTGGTTGGCCCTATTAAGCAGAGAATATTAAACTATTCTCGAAACCAAGTGAAGCTCAATAAGATAAGACACTTTTCACTATTTCATTATGTTGCACTGTTAATCTTATTGAATAATGTATATTGAATCTTAATTGCAGGGTCCAACAGAGCCAACACGAACAACAACACCACAGGTAAGTGGTTTGTTTTTTAAGTTTTTTTTTCAAGATAATCTGGGAAGGTTCATCTGTAGTGTTTTTGATTAAGGGAAAATAGGTTTTGATGGGTCCCTGAAACCCAATACATTAGGAAGATCAAAAGATAAGCATTAACGCACAACTAAGCAAAAGACAACAACTAAAGAAAAGACAACTGTCGTACAAAACGCCAACAAGGAAAAGACTAGAATAGACTAAAAACCAAAAATGACTGATAGAAGCTCAGACTTAGGTCAAATTTTGAAGCATCTTCGCCGCTTCCAGCTCCAACTGATCCATAGTTTCTACAACCCGCTTGATGTCCTTTATTTCTTTGCTCTGGTTTTGCATCCTTTTAGTACCGGCTCTGGTTCTTCTTCTGAGACCAGTTTCCTTATCCTCAGGGGTGTCATCTTTGACCTCAATAATATCCTCCACAACTTTATCCCCTTGGTAGCTCTCCAGCTTACGAATGAGGGTTTTCATGCTCGCCGAGTCAGCCTTCAGGATCCCGTGGCTCTACTCCCCAATTTTTTAAAGTGTATTTTCAATACCATCCAGTCTGCGATTAGTAGCATCTACTCTATTTTCCAGGAAAATAAAATTGTTGCGGTTGGCATTTATAATCTCCTCCGCATTGCCAATTTCCTTGGTTAGCTCACTTAGACAGTCTGGGAGGGAGTTGAATTTTTCAGAACCTAAGGCCTGTAAGGTTTCAATTTTCCCAGCTTCATTGGCTCGCTTGACTTTTATGCCCTCGATTTCCTTTTGAATCTAGTTGAGCACTTGTTTGAAGTTCTTCGTTCCATTATTTATACAAAGACCTATGTCCACTTGGTGCTCTCCCTGGTTCTTGACATCCCTGGTATCAAGATTGACCTCTAGACTAACCTCTCTATCCTCAATATTTTGAACATCTTTTGTAGTCGTGTCCTCCTCCATGACGCCCTTCTGCTTCAAATCAGACATGAGAGGCGACCTTTCTTCCACCTCCATGCCTTTTGACTTCTTCTTTTTTTATTTCAGGCTCACCTAGGTTTGAACCTCATCGCTACCAATGTCCATATCATTGTCAGTCCCTTCCTCCTTCTCATTCCAACTGTCATCCTCCTCTCTCTATTTATTTTTAGAAAACCCTCTATTTTGTCTCCCCTATTCTGATTTTTTCTTTCGTCTGCTTGTTCCAGCCATTTGGGGGTCATTTTCAAATTCTGCATCCGTATCATAGCCATCTCCTTCTTCCTCTTCTGACTCGTCAAAATCTTCATCCAAGTCATAAATCTTTGCAATATTCCTCTGGATAGTCATGTTCTTGATGTGATCATACAGAATCACCATCAAGCCTTCATGCATTGCTGGGTTAATGTGGGGATTGGAAATGGCATCCTTAATCCCCGCGTTAAGGGAGCATAAAAGATAGTAGGGAAGAGAAATCTCATCCTTGTGCCTAAAATGATTTAACAAAACAAAGTGGTATCTATAGACCCTAGTATATCTACCATCAAGCGTGATAAACTCCATAATTGCAAGTAAAACCTTTTACCGAATTAATTTGATTACCTTAGGCAAAAAGTAGGTGTGGCTGCCCTTCGCTAGCTTAGCCCTTTCCTCCTCAGTCTTTGGGAACTTCTTCACAACAACATCAGAGATTTTTATGTCCCTATAAAACTTTATGCCCTCCATTGGAATGCTAGTGGCCTCCACTATCATTGTCTCGGTCACTTTAATCTTCTTGTTTTCGATGGTGAGAATCCCTTCGTTCCAGATCTTCTTGAAAATCTTGGCAATTTTAGGTCGTTTCTCCTGCATTTTTTCCATAAATTCCATCATCTTGGCAGCATGGAGGATGCTCCAGACCCGCAGATGACTCTTCCATTTTTCAATGGTAGTCGCCTCCGTTCTCTTCCTTTTACCTCCCATGGTTCTGTTGATTTCAGTCCGAAGCTTCAAACTAATAACTTTCTTCTTGCCTGAGTCTCTGTGAAAGCCACTTCGATTACTATAGAACTTTCTAGTGTAGTTGTTGGGGAGGGTTAAAATTGTCCATAAATCATGCAAAATTACACTGAAATGATGATTGTACTTCCCCCTCGGTAACCTGCAGTGCCAATGCTTGTTGCCATGATATTGATTTTCATTTCGAGAAATGATACTAAATTTGTCCCTGCTTACCATGTAATCTTTCATAAATAACTATATCACATGCCACGCACAGTAGATCCCTTTCACCATTCCAGGTAATTATAGTTTCGCTCTGTACTGCTGCATTGGCCGCCCAGTCTACACTGCGATTAACCTCTCTGAAGACATTGTGATGTGACATTTCTTAAACCCCTTTATCGGATCTCTGGCAGAGTCTGTTATGTTCTTGATTATCCACAAGGGTTGATGATTGCCAATCAGGTAGTTAATTATGTTTTTAGAGTCACCTTCCAACCAACGCAAACTAACCCCTAACTTGGAGGCTAATTTAATATCTTGAAGCACCTGCATAGCTTCCGCTAAATGATTGGTTTGAATTCCTAAAGGATAGGCGACCGCTCCTGTACAAAAGCTAGCCCCATTACGAATGATGCCACCACAACTAGCCGAGCCTAGGTTTCCTTTAGCTGCCCCGTCAAAGTTGGCCTTGAGCCACTCATTAGGTGGGAAAGACCAGCAACATAGGCTTCTTTTGATTTGGTTAATTTTAGATCCCAAAGTGGCAGGGATATTCCATCTTTTGAGAGCTTCAAATTCCTCCTTGTTGCTACAACATTGCACTCCCCTGATCATCACATTTTCAACAAAAATGTTTTTAATTTTGAGCCAGACCACTTCTGGGGTGTTTATTTCATTGCTGAAAATTCTATTGTTTCTCTCTTTCCTTATTCCCCAGAGGATATGGGAAAAGGAGAACTTCCAAAGGTTTCTAATGGCATTGTTATTGGTGGAGAAATACCAGCTTCCAAAGCAATCCTGCATCTCCTCTTGAAACACCCAATTCAGTCTCCACATCTGAAAAAACATCCCCCAAATAGTAGTGGAATAAGGACAGTGTAAAAAGATATGGTTCATTGATTCCTCATTATTTAGGCAAAGGTAACAAATATTTGGAAGACAAAACCCCTCTTTCTCAAGTTGTCAATAGTCAAAATTTTGTTTTGCAAGAATCCGAAGAAAGATGTTAATTTTGGGGGTCAACCCATGATGCCAAGCCTTGGCCCAGCACGAAGTAGGAACTTGGGAATGATCCAGTAAAAAGAGAACAGAAGAGACTTCGTAGGTCCCTGACGAAGTCCCACGCCACACCATCCAATTTTTCCTTCCCGAATTTAGGACCTCATGGTTGATCATTAAGTTAATCTTCTTGAGTTTGGGATCAATGTGAGTGAGATCCACCCAAGAATGGTCTCTCTAATAGTCCTCGGATTTGGTGCATATCTTCTCTTTAAAATTTTGGATGAGAGTATGAGTGGTCATCTTGTTAAGAGATGCCCCTCCAATCCAGGCGTCATCCCAAAAGTTCACCTTCCTTCCATCACCAATGGTCCAGACGTTGCCTAGAAGAGCAATATCTTTAGCCTGGGTAACACTATTCCAAATGAATGAGCCTCTTTGAATCTGATCAGAAGCGAGGAACTCCTCTATGGTGGGAAAATTCCTTAGGTATTTAGCCTTCCAAATTTCATTCTTCCCCTCTTCCTTGATAAATCCTACAGATTTGTTTGGCCAGGAGAGTTTTGTTCAAAGTTCTGATATTCTTGAGTCCCAATCCTCCCATCTTTTTAGGTTTACAAACATTTTTCCTGGCAATGAGGGCCATTTTCTTCTTCTCCTCCACTCCCGACCACAGGAAAGCTTTCCAGATTTTCTCAATGGCATCATCAAATTTACCAAGGATTTTAAAGAGGCTTAAGGAATAGACAGGAAGGATCTGGATGGAAGATTTTAAAATTTGGATTTTCCCTGCTTGACTAAGAAGGGTGCCTTTCCATCCCGCTAGCTTTCTACTTAATCTATCAACAAGAGAGTTCCAAAACAAATCCAAAGGTTTCAAATCCAATGGTAGGCCAAGGTAAACAATAGGAGACTTACCCAATTGACAACCAAGGATCCTAGCCAATCTATTCATTCTATCTTCAAGGGTATTAAAGAAGAAAATATAACTTTTCTCCTAGTTGATGGTTTGACCCGTAGCCAAACTGTAGGTGTTAAGAAGGTGTTTAAAATTGGAGGCTTCTTTGATGGTGGAGGTGCCTATAAGAATGGTATCATCCACAAATTGCTAGTGGGTACATGCTCTAAAGCCTGAAGAAGGTGAGATGTCGCAAAGGAGCCCATCGAAAATAGAGTTGCTGATAAATCTGTCCAAACATTCTGCCAGAGTAATGAAGAGAATGGGGGATATAGGATCTCCCTGCTGAATACCTCTAGAGGATTTAAAGAAGGTGGAAGGCACTCCATTGACAATGACTGATAAAGAAGGGGTAGAGATGAGTTGGTCGATCAAATTAATGACTTTCCCGTCAAAACCAAAAGCATACAACACCTTACCTAGAAAACTCCAGTTCACCCAGTCATAGGCTTTAGATAGGTCCAGCTTCATCAGAAATCCTTGTTTTTTTGAGTCCACCAACGAATGAATGTTTTCATGGATAGCAATGATGGAGTCAAGGACTTTTCTTCTAGGAACAAATCCACTTTGCTGGGGCAAAATGATCAGGGGAAGAATCCTTAACAGCCTGTAGGTAACCACCTTTGAGATGATTTTGTAGAAGGAATTGCAAAGACTTATTGGTTGAAACTTATCCATAGAATTTGCACCCGGGCATTTGGGAATGAGAACCAGGAATGTAGCATTAAGTTCCTTTAAGATTCTTCTAGCTCCAAAGAACTCTTGCACACCTTTGGCCACATCAGCTTTGAGGATCTCCCAAAAAGTTTGATAGAAGAAAAGCGGAAAACCATCCGGGCTCGGGGCCTTGTTCCCATCAAAAGAAAAGACATCTTTTTTGACTTCTTCCTTAGAGAGGATAGCCACAAGATCCTTGTTCTGCTCCTTGCTAATAATAGGAGGGATGAAGTCAATGGTAGTGTTCTAAAATTGGCCGTTCAGACCATGGTCCACCGAGAGCATATAGGTAAAAAAATTCTTGGCTTCCATCCCAATCTCCCCATCCTTCCTAATTTCATTTTCCCCTTTTTTTAACTTAGATATTCTATTAGAAATGCAGTCATATGGAAGAATCTAGTGTTTCTATCCCCCACTTTAAGCCATAGGGATCTGGATCTTTGTTTCCAAAATTATTCCTCTCTTCTGATAATCCTATTGTAATTCATCAAAACTTCATTTTCCTCATTGATAGAGACTTCCTTGTATCCACTACTTTGGATTTTATCCTATATTTCCTTAAGTTCCATATGAGTTTTAGTTTTGGTAGCAAACAGGTCACTAAAAACCTCCTTATTCCAATTCTTGATGTTGTCCTTTACATTTCTAAGTTTCTTAGCAATTCTATACATAGCTGTACCTTTGACCTCTACAGACCACCACTTCTCAATGGCTTTTTCAAGGCTAGGGTGGTCCAACCACATTCTTTCAAATCTAAACGGGAAATTCCTTTTAATAATGGTGTTAGCTGCAGTAAAGATTATAGGGAAATGGCCAGACCCTATGCGGGAGATAGCTGAGATGGAGCATTGATAGTGGTTAAACCATTCATTAGAGATGAGGGCTTTGTCAAGTCTGACTTGAATGAGATCATCCCCCATCCTTTTGTTTGACCAGGTAAACTTTGCTCCCTAGAGATCAATGTCATGCAGGCCTTGATTGTTGATTAAGTTCAAAAGATCCACTCTGCTATCCAACTGAGAGGGGAAACCTCCAAACTTCTCATCATCATGGAGAGGATTATTGAAGTCCCTCATAATGATCCACATATCATCCTTGTAAGGGGCTCTAATATCCTCCAGTTTTTTCCAGAATTTGCTACTGCCAAGTCTATTATTAGGGGCATAAACATTGGTAAGAAGAAAGGAAGTTCCATCCCCAATATGATAAAACCTAATGAAAGCCAGATTGTTGTCTTGCGTGATTAGCTCCCCTGACACCCGCTTAAGGTTCCAAAAAATAGAAATACCCCCAGAGGCACCATCTGAGCTTCCCCCACAAACTTCACCATACTTAAAAAGCTTAATTTTTTCAACTTTCTCTTTACTCATTTTAGTTTCTTGGATAATAATGATGTCCGGTCTGTGATCTCTAACTAATTTTTTTAGCACATCCAGTTTATGTGGGCTATTAAGTCCATGTATATTCCATGGAATTATTTTCATTTCTTGAGTAGGGAACATACCTCATGGATGGTCATTTGAGTATCATCTGCTATGTTCTTGCTGGCCTCTTGGTCTCAGATCTAGCTGGCTCTTTTCCTTCCTAGAGGTGATGGGATGAAACCCATATCAACTTTACTATGGTATCTTGTTTTGACTGAGTTAGCCTAGGGTGTCACCTTAGGCCCTTTTTTTCTCCCTCTCTTTCTATCTGCTCCTTCATTTGTATAGCATTCTTCTTCTTGAGTAGATATCTTCTTGTCCCCAACATCATTATCTGCCCATTTTTCTTTAACCACTAAGGCTGTAGGTGATAGGTGGTTGGTTTCTTGAACCATATCTCTAGATTGCTGAGATCTTGAAAGCGAGATGCTTCCAAGGATCAAGCACTACTTGGCTTCTTCAAAGTCATTGCCGAGGCTTGCTCCGTTGGTATTTTCTACAATGTGGTTCGAATCAGCTTCTTCATTGTTCTTTATTACTACTTGTATTTCTCCTTCTTCTAGGTTATCACTCTTTTGATCCTCTTGATTGGTATCATTTTGACCTTTAACACCTTTACCTTTATCATTTAAAGGTATATCTAGTATATCCTCAATACTATCAGTGTGTTTCTCTGCTGTTTGTGGGCTAATAATATTCTGGGCATCTTCGAGACTTCTTTATTTTTCATTATTCTGCATTGATTAATAGGGTTTCCAACTTTCCACTGTAACGCCCTCTCTTTCTTTTCTTTCACTATGGCTATCTGCAGAGGGCATTTCCTTGCAATATGTCTCGCTTTTTTACAATGAAAGCAGGCGAAGGGGATGCTTTCATATTCCAGAGTTTGGTTCCATTTTCCCAATGAAGAGTTGATTTCAATGGACATGGGCATGTCTGCTCCTTGTGTAACTCCAATGCAGATTCTGGCTAAAGTAAGTCTAAGTCTTCTTCTGGCCATAGTTATGGGGTCCATAGATAGGAATTCACCAAATGAGTTAGTGATTCCTTTAAACACATATTCCACCCAGAATTCGAAGGGGAGCCCTGTCAATCTAACCCATACCAGTGCCCAGACAAAAAAGGATTCGTTGAGTGCCATCTTAGGTGCCCACTTTTGTAGAGCTAGCGTAGCTTTACCAATCAACCAGGGACCATCACAAAGCACCCTTGACATATCTTCCTTGCATGAGAAAGCTAAAGATAAAGCACCTTTTGGCATAGCAGTAAACTCCACTTGTCCTTTCAGTGACCATTTGCGTTTAGCAAAAGCCCTAACAATATCAATATTCGGCCTAGGCCCCAAAAAATTTCCTACCAATGTCATTGCCATAAGGTCAATGTTATGGTCAATAACAGGGTTTGGGATTTCAATGGCAAATTTCTCCTTTTCTGGGTTTTAGATATTGCAAACTAGGAGGAGTAAGGATTTTCCACTCAGTTTGACCCCGAATAGAGAAGTTCAAGACCTTCCACCGTCCTTCTGCACCGAGTCCATACCAGGAGTGCTTTCCTCACGTGATTCATCATTTTTCCACCAGGATTGATGGATTTGTCGCTTGCTTGTGGGTCCCCATCCACCGAGTCCTTTCTGCTTGGTTCAAGGGAATCTGGGTAGGCTTGCGAGTCGTCCTTACCTTGCTCTCCCTGGTTACAGAGATTCCCACCCCGTCTCGAATTCAAATTCACCTCCACCCTATTTTCCCGTTGCTCGCCCATTGTAATTAAAATTGTATGGTTTGAACCAAGGACGTAGGATCTACAAGCAAGAAGCCCCACCATTTCTCCAAGGTTCTCCCCATGGAAAAACATGCTTCATTGTCAACACGGTACAGATGAACTCGCAGGGTTTGAACCTAGGTTGTAGGCACTACAGGTAAGAAGCCCCACCATTTCACCAAAGGCTCATTTGCAGTGCTATGTGTAACTGTGAAGGTGAGAAATTTATATTTTTTGTGATTTTTACATTTCTTTTTTGTTCCAGGTGGATGACTTGGAAGAGGTTAGTGATTACTATCAAAATAGGGGTCACTTTGATGAACTCATATCCATGTTTGTGATGAGCAACAAAATTGGAGGGAACTTACATATTTATATATTCAAGATGATGTATATGATAATGTTGCCACTACTATCATGAACCATTCTCCAGAGGCATGGGATCATATGCAATTCAAAGATGTTGTAGTTAAAGTGGCCAAGGTTGAATTTTACTACAAATATCTACACTTTTATTTGCAAGAACACCCAGATTGTATTAATGACCTCTTGAATGTCCTTGCCCTTAGGGTAGACCACACACTAGTGGTTGACATCATGCGTAAGGTATGGCTCTAAAATATTTTTTTCTGTTACTATTTTTAGGATTATCGAGATGTCTTTCACTTGGGTATTAATTTTTTCTAGATGTTCTCTTTAGAAGCTATTTGGTTTGGAAAAATTTCATGACTATCTTTTGTTCTGTTGTATTTGTTATCCACGCTGGACATCTCTATCTTGTGAAGCCATACATGGTTGCAGTACAGAGAAACAATGTAGCTGCTGTTAATGAGGCTTTGAATGAAATTTATGTAGAAGAGGAAGATTATGATAGGCTTCGAGAATCTATAGATATGCATGATAACTTTGATCAGATAGGGCTTGCTCAGAGGGTGAGAGGAACTTCTCTATTGGTTCTTTCATTTAAGATAAAGTGGGGTGTAATTTAACATTTGAATAGTTTTGTAATGATCTTCAATTTCAGTTAGGTTGAGAAACATAAACTTCTTGAATTCCGGTTAAAGGCTTTTCTATAGCGAATTTTTGAGGAGGCAAATGATTGTTGAATTCTGTCTGGTTATATTTATTGCTTGCTGAAAATAATGAAATGCTTACTTATAAATGTTTATGAAGTTGTGCCTCTATAAATTAAAAGTATGATTCCTTGATGAAGATTGCTTCTGAAAATACCTGATTTAATTATATTAGATCAACAACAGACCAGTGCCTTCATCCCTTACTAATTTCATACTATTTAAAATTGAAAGATCCTACATATAACCATGGTGACAATTTTAATAACTTGTTTTCAAAACAAGACCATCACGTCAAAAGCATCTATATGGATTGTGATTGAAATATAAAATGTAGTTAGTCTTATTGAATTTTAACTCTGCTCTGAAAGACCAATAAGACAATTTGAAACTTGCCAACCAACCTTTCAAACTGATGCTCAAACTGGAAATTAGTCTCAATCACAATAGCATAAGATAGCATATTGACGCAATCTAATAAAATTGATTTATCACATGGAATTAATCAATCAATTGAAAAGTATATACCATTTAGAATGAAGAACACTTGAAATTTATATTGAAAATAGATAATCAAACTAGTTGATTTCAATATGTATCATCCATCAACTTTGATATTTCCAGAAAAAAAAACTGCATAAGTGCTATATAAATTGTCTTGATAAGATCATAAAACTTGAGGTATCTCCCCCACTTGTTCTAAAAGATCCTCCATTTATAGACAATGATTCAGTTTGAAAGTGAAAGGGCATACCCTTTCATTAAAACTAAAACTAACAAAAACTAAATTGAAACTAACTTCCTAAAAATTGTCTTTACAATATGAACATATTATAAAAACATATAAAAACATGACTCTGGGCTCCAACTTAGACATCAAGTTTGGTCTCCCAGCATCTTGCCGTAGTTCTGGATATGCTCCAAGTACTTCTTTGACTTATATTTGTTTGCATCGTGGATGATATCCCTAACAATGACTTCCAATGTGACAAAGTCTTCCATCTGTTTCACAGTCTCTTTCAATTCAATTCCATCAATTTGGGCAATATCAAGGGCGACATTGAGAAGACTACGACATTCTGAGATCCATACATATTTATCCTTTAGCTCACCCTTCTGATCAGTTAACTGTGGGAAACCATGTTGAACAATGTCTTTGCATTCATCATATTCAAATTATAATTGTTCATCAAATTTATTGTGTTTAGCCAACAACCTCTTTATTTTTTCAATTTCTTTTGTTTTCGCTTTGGCCATTGTTTTATCATGCAACCTTGTTCCCAATCTGTTTGAAATTCTATTGTGTGAAACTGCATTGTCCATGTTCTTTTGAAACACTGTCCAGAATTCTTTCAGAAATCCTTGTAAAACCTCAAATCTTTTAGTTAGTAATACACCAGCAGTATCTGCCCTCACACTTTGCATCTATTTTAATATCCTTTTATTTTCTTGCTGCAACTGCTCACATTTTTTTGTTCCATTCAGAGCTATCCGGAGTAAGAACCATTAGCACCTATTGCCCACTTCTCCTTAGCATTTCTTCATACAATGCCTTGTACTAGTTCCTCTCCCTCACTACTCTGGCCATCTGTGCTTTATTGAATTTTGAAATATCCACTCCGATATCATTAGAAACAATTTGATCAATTTCACCAACTTTTAGTTTCATCATATGGCCAAAGGCCTTGTCAAAATCAATGATCTTTGGTCTCTTGTGGGGAGGGTACAAAGCCCATAACCTCAAAGATTCCTCATCCTAATCAAATCTTGAACTAGTAAATACATCATTTACACCTTGTATATCCAATTTGAATTCCTTGTTTTTTGAATGCAATAAACTGTCAAAGATAAAAGAAGCACTGAGGTCCTATCCGGGAAACAAAATCACCTCAGCCTCTGTAAGCAGTTGCCTCCCCTTTTGAGGGGTCATTGTGGTTATCTCTGAATCAATTTCCTCTTTCGATTTCTTTAACAACTCAACCTCATTATCAGGTGTTATGTTGGGAATAGAGTCCCTCAATTTCTTCCCTTTAAAATTGTACAAGAATGTTTTAAATTCTTTGGAGTGAATAAAAACATCATCAACAATAAAAGCAGAAAACTCCTCTAAGTGAGAGTCAACATGAACTTCTAATGCTGTCTCTATTTGGCCCTACATGTCTGGCTCTTCTTCCTTCTCTAGCATTTGCCATCAAGAGACAACTGCATTCTCATCATATTCACTTTCTACCTCCTCCTCCTCGGTTTCAATTTCCTCAAGTCTCCATTTCTTTTCTGCTTGTTCATTATTCAGTTGATCAATTACCTCTTTGGCCTCTGCATCCTCTATGTTCCTAAAGATATCTTTAGCCTCAATACTGACATGCAGATAACCTCCCAAGTTCTGCCTCTTCTTGCAAGACTGAATGTATCCTTTAGGATCATAGTTTTTCTTGGCATAATGCTCATACAAATTGTATTTTTCTATCAGCTTCTTATCAATTATTTCATAATATTTGGTTGACACTATAGTGAAATCACCAAAACTCAGTGTCCCAGGCAGGAAGGCTTGCTTACGCATATCTGCAAAATGTTTAGCATTGGACACACTCAATTGCCTCACAAACTCTAGATAAGCTATTCTGTCCGCTTCTAGTTTTGGCAACATGTAAGGGCTCCCCTCAAATCCATATACTCTAAAATATATAAAATCCTTATTCACAAAATAGTCCCCCCAGTTGTGATCAACAATGTGTCTTTCATCATAATCCTTAGGTCTTAGGAACCTCTTGATCTCATCAGAGATAGACCCTTCACATGAAATCCCATACATTCGGTACAATGGCATCACGATAAGTTCTTCAAACTTAATATAGTTGGACCTCATATATTGAGAATCCCAGAGAGATGTCCACAATTGGACGGGCTTCTCCTCACCTTCCCTGTTCTTGGTATTTAATTTTAGGCCCTTAGGCTAAAAACCCTTTACATATCCATAAAATAACATTAGATGCACTTGTTCTACTCTACTGACGGTTTTTAAAAATTCAAATAAATATGTGCCTATTTTGTTTACATAATATATCATTTTAAGAGCATAATTAAGGAAATTATAGAAAATAGCATGCACATTTTTAAAAGCACAATTAAGGAAATTATAGAAAAATAGCATTTTTAAGGAAATTATAGAAAAATTATGTGCTAACATATTGCACTGTCTAAAAAGGATAATCGTTACAAGGATGCAATGGAAACTAGTTCTCAATCAGGCGACCGTGAACTTGTAGAGGAATTGCTAGTGTATTTTGTGGAACAGGTATTTTGTGGAACGAGTTAGAGGCTATTCAAGAAGAGAAATCCAAGGAGAAAGAAGAGAAAGATCTTGTTTCTCAACAGATATGCATTTTTCTTATTTGAGCCTCAAGGAGCACTTGTTCTACTCTACTGATGGTTTTTAAAAATTCAAATAAATATGTGCCTATTTTGTTTATAGAATATAGCATTTTAAGAGCATAATTAAGGAAATTATAGAAAATAGCATGCACATTTTTAAGAGCATAATTAAGGAAATTATAGAAAAATAGCATTTTTTCAGGAAAATTATAGAAAAATTATGTGCTAACATATTGCACTGTCTAAAAAGGATAATCTTTACAAGGATGCAATGGAAACTAGTTCTCAATCAAGTGATCATGAACTTGCAGAGGAATTGCTGGTGTATTTTGTGGAACGAGTTAGAGGCTATCTAAGAAGAGAAATCCAAGGAGAAAGAAGAGAAAGATCTTGTTGCTCAACAGGTATGCATTTTTCTTAATTGAGCCTCAAGGAGCACTTGTTCTACTCTACTGACATTTTTTAAAAATTCAAATAAATATGTGCCTATTTTGTTTACAGAATATAGCATTTTAAGAGCATAATCAAGGTAATTATAGAAAATAGCATGCACATTTTTAAGAGCATAATTAAGGAAATTATAGAAAAATTATGTGCTAACATATTGCACTGTCTAAAAAGGATAATCTTTACAAGGATGCAATGGAAACTAGTTCTCAATCGGGTGATCGTGAACTTGCAGAGGAATTGTTGGTGTATTTTGTGGAACAAGTATTTTGTGGAATGAGTTAGAGGCTATCCAAGAAGAGAAATCCAAGGAGAAAGAAGAGAAAGATCTTGTTGCTCAATAGGTATGTATTTTGCTTAATTGAGCCTCAAGGAGCAGTTATTCTACTCTACTGACGGTTTTTAAAAATTCAAATAAATATGTGCCTATTTTGTTTACAGAATATAGCATTTTAAGAGCATAATTAAGGAAATTATAGAAAATAACATGCACATTTTTAAGAGCATAATTAAGGAAATTATAGAAAAATTATGTGCTAACATATTGCATTGTCTAAAAAGGATAATCTTTACAAGGATGTAATGGAAACTAGTTCTCAATCGGGTGAACGTGAACTTGCAGAGGAATTGGTGGTGTATTTTGTGGAACAAGTTAGAGGTTGTCCAAGAAGAGAAATCCAAGGAGAAATAAGAGAAAGATCTTGTTTCTCAATAGGTATGCATTTTGCTTAATTGAGCCTCAAGGAGCACTTTTTCTACTCTACTGACATTTTTTTTAAAAATTCCAATAAATATGTGCCTATTTTGTTTACAAAATATAGCATTTTAAGAGCATAATTAAGAAAATTATAGAAAATAGCATGCGCATTTTTAAGAGCATAGTTAAGGAAATTATAGAAAATAGCATTTTTCAGGAAATTATAGAAAAAATATGTTCTAACATATTGCATTGTCTAAAAAGGATATTCTTTACAAGGATGCAATGGAAATTAGTTCTCAATTGGGTGATCGTGAACTTGTAGAGGAATTGTTGGTGTATTTTGTGGAATAGGTATACAATTGGTAAAACATAGAGTTGGTTGTTCTCTCTCATAGGCTAAAGTATATTTTGAATTTGTATTTTGGATTGGGGCATTGAAATGGGGCTTACTTTTGCATTTGGAACTACAGGGCAAGAAAGAATGCTTTGCTTCATGCTTGTTCATATGCTATGACTTGATCAGACTAGATGTGGATTTGGAACTTGCCTGGAGGAATAATATGATTGAATTTGTGTTTCCATACCTACTTCAGGTTCTTGATATACTCTGATGATTCTGTGAATATTTTAAGTTTCTCTTTAATAAACATTTTAAATCTTCTGCAGAAATAAATATGTGCCTATTTCGTTTACATAATATGTATGCTCAACTTCTTCCCCTTTGCTTTGCCAACACCTCCAATGCCTGGCATGGGACTGGGCATGGGAGGTTGCTTTCAGCCAGGTATGAGTGGAATGAGAATACCTCCCATGCCAGCTTATGGGATTAAAGAACTTAACATGGGACACAATTCTTCAATCATACATGGTTTTTTGAGGCTGGTCTTCGAGTGGAAAGATTAGATTGTCAAATTGTTTTTATTGTCATTTAGTTGGTTGATACAAAATAATGAATCTTTAGTATTATCGTATTGGTCATCGGTTCAAATCTTTCCATCCACCAAGCATTCGACACCCGAACCGTCACATGATTAGATAGTCAAATTGTTTTTATTGTCGTTTGGTTGGATGATACAGAATAATGAATCTTTAGTATTATCGTATTGGTCAACAAGTGCAAACCTTTCCATCCACCAAACATTTGATGAGGATGCTATATGTCTGACAACATCCTCATCGGATAAGCAGTCAGAGGGTGTTGGAATTCTGACGCCCACCCAATTTATTCCGACGACTATCGAGTTTTGTTGACGACTAAGCAGTGAGGGGGCGTCGACATTCTGACACCCACCCAATTTATTCCGACAACTATCGAGTTTTGCTAATGTCTAAGCAGTGAGGGGGTCGTCGAAATTCTGACGCCCATCCAATTTATTTTGATGACTTATCGAGTTTTGCCAACACTCGGACCATCACACATACAACATCCTTGTTGGTGTGGATGCTCTCGTAGTCGTCGGTTAAACCATGATGGGGCCGTCTGAATTCAGATGCCTGAACCGTCACACATACAACATCCTCGTTGATGCGGATGCCCTCGTTGTCGTTGAAATTCTGACAGCTACACAGTGATGGGGCCGTCTGAATTCAGACGCCCAAACCATCACACATACAACATCCTCGTCGGCGTGAATGCCCTAGTTGCCATTGGAATTCCGATGAATTATCAATTTTTACCGATGTCTAAGTAGTGAGGGGGCTGTCGAAATTCCAATTTATTCTGACGCCTTAGCCGTTAGAACATTACCTGCAAGGTGTTGGAATTCTGATGATTATTGAGTTTTACTGACGGCTAAGCGCAGTCATGGCTGTCATCAGAAGAGTCTTCGACTCCGTCAAAATTCTGATAGTCTTGAGCATCGTTGAAATGTTCGACTACAAGTTTTTGATGACGTTGCTCATCGGCAGTACAAAAAAATGTAGTCAAAATCTTGATGAAGTGTTGTCGAAGTTTGAGGCCAAATGTACTAGTGTGAGGAATTTCAGCCACTCATTGTTAATCGATCTTGACCGTTGGTCCCTCTTTTGAGTCTCTATAAATTCAGCCTTCATCCCTCATTCAAGACACCTTGGAGATTTATTGTTGTTGTGCAGTTTTTGCTCTGGAGTCATTGAAAATATTGTGCTTTGAGATTATTGCATCTTAGTTTAGCTTTTTTGCATACTTAGTTTAATCATGATTTCTTGAATTCATCTAGCTTAATATTCATTCATTTAGTGTAATATTCATTCATTTAGCTTACTATTCATTCACCTAGCTTAATCTTGCATCCATTTAGCTTAATCTTGTGCTCATATAGATTAAATCCTTCATCTTGGTGTAGTCTAGTCACTGGTATTGCTTAGACAAATCTGAGAGCAAGTCTATACTCGCATCTTTTAGAAGGCAATAGGTTAATTTGTTATGGTTTTCATATTCATGATTATATCTGTCTAACCATGCATGCAATGAATTAATTGAATTATTGTGTCTTACAGCTTACAGACTTTATCCACTTTTCACACACACATTTTTGGCACCCACCGTGGGGCAAAAGACTACATCTTTCGGCCTTGCAGATCAACTTATTTTTCCTTTTCCAGATTTTTTCTGTATAGTTACTGCAAAAACTCATATGAGTTTTCATAGAAGATAGATTGACAACCTGCAGGTCTGATAAGGTCCGTCGCAAATTATCATACGACTGGGTGAGAATACTCGTACAATTTTCTAGTTTTTGGTATTAAAACAAACTGCAATTTTAGGGTTTTTTTCTAATTAAATTTTGATGGTACTAATGCTAACCCTAGCTTGTTTTCTGTTTTCCTGAGAGATTTTGACAACCTAACCAGTTTTTGTAGAACGTTTGTTGAAGAACATGCCTATCGCACAAAAACATTATGACTACTGATTCATTATTTTTGCAGTTTGCTTGAGGAGATTCAAGTGAACTTCGTGTATTATTTAAATTCATTTTTTAGGCACTTAAATTGCTATCTGGTTAATGAACAAATTTGTCTTTTGTGTTTTAAGAGAAATCTAAGAGGTAGGAGAGTATGCTCTTGTCTGCATAAACAATCAGAAATCCAGATCCTTGAAGCTTTTTCTAAGTTTGAGATTTGTGTACCTTTAGCGGGCCTGTCACAGTGGGAAAAAGTAATCACCCTGTGAGAACTACCCAAGTGAGTATAGCTAGACTTGAGCATTCTAACTCACTATAATAAATAGGCCTCTGGTGATTAAAGTCTCAGAGGATAGGATTATTTGAGTTTTTCTTTTTGAGATCTCTCATATCGGGCATTTTGTAGGGCCTCACGGTCTCAATCACGTTTACGTGACTACAACTTGTTTTGGTACCTTGTTGGGCTATAGGCCTCAATCATGCTTGCGTGACTTCAAGAGGTAATTTCGAATGAAATTCCTTACTAAGAACTATAAGATAGAGGCTACCTGATTCACCTCCGAAAGGGGGATAATCTTTGTGCAAGAGAGATAGTAACTCTCCCAAGATACTTGTCATTTCGTGCTCCCATTAGAATTTAGAGTTGGCTGTTGAGAATCCATTGCATGAGACTCAATGACCATATTCTAATTAGCTATTGGGTGTGTACCTGAGTCTGCAAGAAAATGTTTTCTTCTCTAAGACAACTTCCGTAGGGTTAGTGTGTTGTGCTTGAAGTCATTATATATCTTGCGTGTTTACTATTTTTTCATCCTTGAAATTGAAACTGAAATACTGAAACTAGAGAAAACAATCAACAACGTAAAAAAACTTAGTGATCAAAACTTTGTCTGTGTCAAAAACTAGTCTCTGTCCAATCCTCTGTCGTACGAGTCTACTGAATTATCGTTTGGCTATACATATAATGTCGTATGAGTCTGGTCTTTTATTGTCTGGTTATAGACCTATTGTCATACGAGTCTGAAGTCTTCCTATCAGTTTGTCATTCGGTTCTGTCAGAATTATCGTCCTGGTCCTCAGAATTGTCGTCCGACTTGTGAAACATTGTCCTACAAGTAATCATTATCCTCATCAGATTATCATCTGGAGAACCTTAAACTGTCATGCGACTATAGGCAACAAATCATATGAGAAACTGCTTGTGTCATCTGGGACCTGCTAAATTATTGTTTGGGTCTGAATACTCCATCGTACGAATTTTTGATTTTGTCAATCTAGAAACTTATCTGTTTGCATATTTTTTCAGAACTGTTATACTTTCCTAATTAGTGTACAGTGAGCATATATCTGGTCATCATAATTCTGAGCATAAACAATCTTGATAGTGTACCCCTGTCGTTGTGTTGCACGATTGTGTCGATCATCTTTCAGCTAGTTCAATCAACTACTTAATCAACTTAAGTTACTTAGATCACGTCTTATACAGAGATTGAGTCTTAGTCACTTCTCTCAAATCAAACTAAGTTATTTAGATCATGTCTTATACAAAAATAGATCATTCCTGAAACCAGACTGAGTCTTAGTCACTTCTCTCAAATCACTATGTTAAAGGAACAACTAGCTTCAATTTGATCTTGACATCTACCACATCAGTCATAAATGCCTATTCAAACTAGAAGTTCTCACAAGAAATCTACCAAAGGTAAAGGAGCATCCTTTTCATTACAGAACAATCCATTCTTTGTAGAAGACCCCGTCTCTGACAAACCTTCGTCGTCAAGTATACCATTTTTTGATCAACCCTTATCTCCCACTATGTTTGGAGAAAAGAAAGAAAGAGAAGCTGCTAAACACGATACTCATGACAATATCAACACCCATGCTAATGATAGTGATTCCTCATCTAGCGAGTCTGAAGCTTCCAAACCTACAGAAGCTGTTATAAATAGTTGTCAAAATGATAAAGATTTCTGAAAAATGATGAAAATCATCATGGCTAGAGAAAAAGAAGAGCATTTTCTAGATCTAGCTAAACAAGGTGCTAAACTTCCAACTGATTATAACATTGAAACTTTTATCACTAAAGAGGAAGATACACCACTAGCAATGGTAAACAAACAATTAAAAGTGTTACAGACTAAAATTAAAGAAATGAAGAACAAGGATAAATCATCCAAGCAATATTCTTTGGACACGATATGCCCGTTCCCATTTGACATAAACCTTTACATGCCTCCATTTCCTTCAAGAGTGGAAATTCCTAAGTTCGACAAATATGATGGTAACGCAGATCCTCAAGACCATGTCAGAGAATTTTGTGCTTTATGTATAGAGATCATGCACAAACAAACGTATCTCATGTGCCTTTTACCAAGGAGTCTAGGAGGACAAGCTATGTAATGGTTTTCAAGCCTACCTATGGTAATTAAGTCTTTTGAGGAATTATTCAAATTTTTTCTTCAACAATACTCCTATAAAATTCATCATCCAGTCACCATGATCGAGCTTTGCAATACCAAACAGAAAACATGAGAACCTTTTCTCACTTTCCTTCAACGTTGGAGAAATATGTTCTCTAGATATTCATGACCTATCCTAGATTCTGAGAAGATGGACATCTTTGTCAATAACCTGATCCCTGAATTGAAATACAATATCCAAATGTAAGTGTACCATTCATTTAACAAAATGGTAGATAGTTCCCTCAGAATGGAAGATGTGCTTATAAAGAAATGATATATATCACTTTATAAAGAAACACATCAAGGCTCTAGTTCCAAAGAAAAGAACAAATACTAGAAATACGACAAAGATAACAACATAAATGTTGTTAATGATGGAGTGGTGGATACCGTTAAACCAAAATCAAAACCCGCAATATTTAATCTAGCTAGCGGAACACAAGCCCCCAAAGCAGCTGAAACTACAACAGAAAATCCTCCTAAGAAATCAAAAGAGTGGTTTAAAGAGAAACCTTGGCTTTCAAAGCCTAAACATGATTTCACTCCTTTGGAAGAATCATATGAATCGGCTCTGAAGACTCTATTTGCAAATGATTTGATCAAATTTCCTAACAACTCTAAACCATATGATCCAGAAATTAAACCCAAATGGTGGAGGGAAAATGAGTACTATGAATATCATCGAAACAAGGGTCATACAACAAACAACTGCATGAAACTCAAACACGAGATGCAAGACCTTATCGATGCTGGCAAAATTATTGTTGGAAGTCATGCAACCAATGTTGATCATAAATATTTTAAAGATCCTTTGCCTGCTTATGAGCAAGGAGAATCCTCTAAATCTAAAAGAGGTGCCAAAGTCAATTACACCTATGCCAACAATGACAATGTGATCAAAATGATTGAATCTTCTCACTCTGAATATTGCAACGTGATCATAGTCAAAGATAAAAAAAATAAAACACAAACTACAAATGTTGTGACCCGCACTCAAAAGAAGGTTACTCTCAAAGGAGTTAGTTCCTCAACTCCTGATCAAACAACATCAGACCTACTGACTTCTTCAAATAGACAACTAGATACGATCATGACTAAATCTAAACAACTGGCTTCATCATCCTCTACTGGTTACAACATTGTCAAACAATTGAAATGTACTACCACTCAAATCTCCATCTTTGAACTTCTTAAGATCTCTTTTGCTCATAGAGAGATCTTGGACAAAGCTTTGCTCACTACTAATGTCCCTAAAGTTTTAGATGCAGATCGGTTTCAATCTATGGTGGGTCACTTGACTTCACCTCATTACCTCACCTTCTCTGAAGAAGATGACAATTCACTGAATCACCCACATAACCAACCATTACACATCGAACCTATGATCCATAAACACAGAGTCAAACGTGTTTTGATAGATGGAAGAGTGGGGTTGAATATTTGTACTTCAAATTTACTGATACAATTGGGATTTTTTAAAAATGTCATTGATCCAGCAAAGAAAATAACAATCAAAGCTTATGATGAAGAAGAGAGAACCTCTAAAGGTCTGGTGCTATTACCGATCAAGGTAGGACCTGTAGAAAGAGATGTTATTTTTCAGGTGCTTGACCTTCCTCTTTCCTACAACATCTTGCTGGGAAGGCCATGGATTCATGAAATGAAAGCAATACCATCTACGTATCATCAGTGCTTGAAATTTCCTTATAATGGAGTTGAAGTCAATATTCCCGCTGATACAAGGTACACCTGTAATGCATTGAAACAATGTACTAATACCTTTGTTTCTCATAACATAGTAGCCTCTGTAGCTAAAAGTTCAGAAAATTTGATGGAAAACTTAGAAAAGAGATTGAAAATCACAGGTACTGGCATGAATGGGTATAAGATATAACCTGTACTTTTGTTAATTTCTCTTCCTCCATCACCAAGACAGTCTAGAAAACCATCTGAGGCTACGGAGCCACAAACTTCAACTCGAGTTGTCATTTATGATGGTATTTTTGTACAGTCCTCTACTTCCCTTGCAGATGAAACAGAAGAGGAGGCTGTTCTCAAATGGTTCTTTAAAGAAGAAAGTGAAAACAAAGAAGTAAAACACTATGAGATTTCCCTTGAACAATATGGTCCATGCTATAAGATGATTCAACATATGGGATATTCAGGTACCGGTCCTCTGGGAAAGCATCAAGAAGGAATTGTTGAACCTATTAATCTACAAACTAAGTCTAAAAATGATAAAGCTGGACTTGGATACCATCTAGAGGATTCATCAAATAAAAAACATACTTCTCATCATAAGTCTAAGTGGAAGAAAAAGATACTACCTTCAACATCACAGGAAGTAAACACTCAACAAACTTAGGACAAGTATGAAAAAGAGCAAGAAGAATTGGCAATCAAGAGAGAAGAAGTGGCTTGTAATCAAGTTCCAACTGTATCAACAATAACACTACAAGGAGTAGAAATCCTAGAAGATATGAGAGAAGAGATGGAAGGCATTAAAGAGTTGTTTGCACCACTAAATATTCTGGTCACATATACAAGAAAAATGCAAGTAGAGGATTCATAAACTGCCTTGAATGAGTATGAATGGGGTCTAGAGCCTCTGTCAGATGCATCTACTAAAGAAACTCCTGAAGAACCTAGTGATATTATAGATGAAGCACAAGAGATAATACGCTTGAAGCTGCAAAAGGAAATAGAGGAAATTAGACTCAAAAGACAAGAAGACTATGATAAAACAACTGAAAGAAGAAAGAGCACAAGAAAATTATTCACCTACTATTTCTCCCTCTAATGAGATAGAGAAAATCAGGTATGAGACTACAAATGAAGAATTGGATTCTACAGAAGCAGAGCCGATCATTAGTCCAGAGGAAGCTGAATGGAAAAGGCGATAGAGACTAACAAAGTCATCAATGATATGTCAATAGGTATGTCAAATACAAGGGATGATTGAACCAAATCACGAAGGAACTTGCAACATCAAAGATGTAGCTATTGATACTATACATGCTTTCACTAAGCCACTTGAAGAGGAGTCAAAGGATTCATCTTCTGACTCTGATCACTTTGAAATAATATCTATTTATGACATTACCTATGTTGGCATTTTGGTGCATTTTATATGACCGGTGAATGATATGGTTGTGATTGCTGGCAACATCATCTTTGAAGTCTTCACAGTCTATCGACAAAGAAGTAAAGGATAACTGGTAAAGAACAAGAGTTACTTTTCCTATTAGTAGTGAGTAGACCGGTATACAAAGGTTAATCAACTAAGCAATGTGTAGATAGGGCAAGCAGTGAGTAGACCGACACACAAGAAGTCAACCGGAAAGCAGTGAGTAGACCGACACATAGGAGGTCAACCGGCTAAGTAGTGAACAGATCGACACACATGAGGATAATCGGCTAAGTAGTTGTTAGATAGGTATACAAGAGGTAACCAACTAGGTAGACATTGATTGGTACAACGACAGTCTAAAATTGACAGACTTGGTAACGTTCAGTTAACATCCAGTTAAATTGACAGTCTTCTCCAGTCAACCGACAAACTTATCGGCATGAACAATTGTTTTGACAGATATTCCTAGAATGATTTCTGGAGAGTGATTTATGGTGTGGTAATAAAATCTTGAATCTGATGTTTTGGAGGGAAAGTTGGTGATAGAATCAAAGGCCAATATATTCAGACAATTCATTCAAAGAATGTTGTTGTTCATGTGAAAATAGATTTGTGAAAGTGAACATAGGGGGAACATAACAAAGAGCATAGCGAAGGGTCAGAGGACTAGCACAGTGCAGAGCCGAGGGTCAGAGGACCGACAGAGTGAAGAGTCCAGGATCGGTGAACCGACAGAGTGCAGAGCTAAAGTTATAAGCAGGAAACCGGTGTTGTGAAAAGCAGACACAATCGGTGTAGATAGAGTATGATTTTCATTGTGATCTGATCAAGCTATCGGTAGCTAATCCAAAAGATCATCTTTCTGTTGCTTTCTAACCATTGCAACTCAAATCCCTTAACCGGGTGGACTTTAATAGGTCCCATTGTAAAATCCCTTAATCGGGTGTCATCTTAATTGATGATCCTAAGACCTTTAATAGGGCTACCTCTAACAGGGAGAAAAAGCCAAACAAAGAAATCGAAGAGCTCAAAGTTGCTTCAGCAAATTATGACCTGTTGGTCATCAAGGCTGATGATCTTCTTAAGTCTCTGTAGGTGTTGTTAGCTGACTAGGTCTTTTTCTGGTTTTTTATGCTTTATTGTTCCTAGTATTTTGTTGTCCATTCAGTTTACTGGCCTTCTTGCCAGTCTTTTGTTTGTTGTCATTATGCTGGTCTAGTTGTTCTTTGCTGAACTATCTTCTATTCTTTTTGTCAAAGGTTTCGGGTCTTTAAAACCTATTTTTCTAATTAATCAGAATAAGGCTACCTCTAATAGGGTAAAGGCACTAACAAGCCTTAATCAAAATCCCTTTACCGGGTGACACCTAATAGTGTCTTTGTAATCTCCTAACAGGGAGGGCTCCTCATCGGGCGTACTCTAGAAGAGTACAAATTTTGTGAGTTCCTACTCGCACTATGGTTTTCTCCCATTTGGGTTTCCACGAGATAAATCTTGGTGTCACTGTGTATCTTTTCATGCATGCATATTCTTCTATAGTAATTATGTGTATTAATGAATATTAAGTTAGTGTTGACTTCATTTAAAAGTTTTAATTGTGTAAAATTGGTAAAGTGCTGAATCACCTCTCCCCTCTCAGCACCAGTTGAGACTAACAACGTATTCGACACCAAACTTTGACTACTTCGTCATGAATGTCAAAACCCTGTTTGCTGAAGTGAAGCTTGGAAACTTGAGGATAAAGATCATGGAAGAATACCGGTATCAGAGGCAGATTGATGAAGCAAATGAAATTATTGCTCCGCTGAAAGAGAGACTGAGAAAATCTCTTGCAAAAATAAAGGAACTAGCTCAACAGATTAATGAGAGTCGAGATATTATAGATCAACTCTCTGAACAGAGTGGATCTGAAGAAGAAGAAGTAGTCTCAGAACTCATGGAAAAGAACAAGAAGCTGATTGAAGAAATCACACATCTCAAAAGAGAACATGAAAGTTAGGCCCTAAGAATGACTGAGATACTGGAAGCCAGCAAAGGTGTTGATGAAAGAAAAAGAGAGGTAGAAGAAGCTTTGTCAAAAGCTGAAAGAGCCAGGAGGCTTGCTGAAAATGCCCTGAGAGAAAATGATGTAATCATGATTGAAAAAGATGAAGAAATCCGAATTCTCACTCAGGAGAATGAATACATACATAAGCATCTGCATGACAATGCAGAAGAAAAGGAGAAGATGATGAAAGAGATTGAACAACTCAAGAGTGAGTTGAAAGATGAAAATGAGAGAAATGAGAAGCTGAGGAAATTCAATGAAATATTTGAGAAGATAGATAAATAGTTGAAGGCTCAGAGAAGAACAAAGGAAACAACTGGTCTTGGTTATTCTGGTACAGGTCCTATGGAAACTAGAGAATCATCTAAATCCAAAAAGATGAAGGATGATAGAAGAAATCATTCAGAAGTGAAAGGTATGAAGTTTCCCAAATCTTCTTGTAATTAGTGTGGTAAACCGGGTCATAAGTCTAATGTATGTAGATATAAACCAATTAGTCAAAAGAAGATTTTCACCTTTGATGGTTACTACCATAATTGTCATAAGTATGGCCACACTGCTTAGGAATGTAGATCTCAATCTAGCAGTATGTCAAATAGAAGAAGATTCAATGGACATTGCTTGACATGCAATAAGTTTGGACACAGATCTGAAGAATGCAGGTTCAAGTCAAATGTATCAAGATCACCATTCAAACCGGTTAGTCCTAATAAAAGGAGTAATCAATTTAATGCCACCTGTTCCACTTGTGGTAATTTTGGTCATGTTGCATCAAATTGCAGAATGAGAATGGGTCAAAGAAATAATTTAGGACCATGGAGGACAACTGGTATGGCATGCTTTAATTGCCATAAGATCGGTCACTTAACTAGAGAGTGCAGGAACGGATCCTATAATCCATCTGAAGATAAGAACCGGTTTAGCAAGAAGAAAGAGCAAAATGACCTGAAAGGAAAGAAGACAATTGAAAAAGTGAGAAATGAAATGAAAAAAAACATGCATCAAGAAGAAAGAAAGAAAAGAAGGAGAAGGTCATTTTGAAACCAAGCCATCATCCATCGGTGATGACAATTCCTCTTCTAACTAGGCATACTGATGCCTAGGTGGAGCACATATGATAACATTATTTTTGTATCCCCTTTACCAATATATGGTTATGTCTATCTGCATAGTTGAGATGAATAAAAGTTAGCCTAAAGTTCTTGATTGAGAACTGTCTTGTGAGTTAGTTGTTTGTGTATCAGTATTGGTAACAAACAACCGGTAAAAGGCAAATCGGTGTACTTTAAGTTGTAAGTTTTAAAACTAACCGTTGTATCATAACACCGATAAATCTCAACGGATAAATAAGGAAATGTCAATACATTTCACTTACCCTGATTTCTTGTAAACTTTCTCAAGCTCTTGTGCGACCAAAGGTGATTGAAAAATTGCTAGTAATATTTGCGTGAAGAGTTCAAGAAGAGTGTTATTGGTGTTGGATATTTCTGAGAAGAAGGTATTTAAACCTTGCTTGAGAGATTTGTTTGAAGGTCATCATGGAAGCACCGATATCGACTCCTGTGTTGGTTGAAGATATCAAAGAACCCCAACCCGAGTTCAAGCTGCATCCAATGAAAGCCGGTGAGATCGACATGACCAGTGCCTTATCATCTTTACCCTCTGGTGTATTATTGGTTGAAGACATTTGCTCCTACATCCATTGCAAGCTTGAAGAACTTGGAGACAAATTCATTCAAAATTAATTTAAAGGGTTTTGTGTTAATGATCAGTTGAAGGCAAAATATCTACGTCTAAAGACCAAGGGTTTGTCTAATGCTGCCAATTTTCCCGATCAATTTCATGCTGACTGGGTTAGGTATGTATTGAGCGGAGTTCATGATCAATTCTTTTGGCTATAAACTCAAGCACCGATCAAGATCACAAAGGATATGATTCAAAGAGTTACAGGGTTTAGTGCAACTGGTGAAGCATTAATCCCATGAAGAATTTCATCAGCTGAAGTCACTAGGTTAACCAAATCCAAATGTGACAGTAGAACAATGACAATTGCTCATATTGAGGATGGTGAAGTAATATTTGCTTCTGTAGTGCTGGGTTATAGAGTTTATTAATCAAGCCGGATAAATAGTGTACCGAGCGGTGCCATACATACTGCCTATCGAATCATCAAGGAGGATGCTTCATATGATATCTGTGAGATGATCAAAAGACAATTTCTTGTAAACATGGAGAGAATCAAGAACGACAAGAAGCAGTCTTTCAAATATGGGTCACTACTGGTATGTATATTTTTCTATGTGCAAATTGTTTTCCCCGGTAAAGGTAATGTAGTATGGTCTGAAGATAAACCTATCATGGTTTAGATAGGTGAAATGATTAGGGATCTAGGATATAGGTTTGGTGAAACAATGTGGGGATACTTTAAGGAATTTCAAATTAGGATGCACTAAAGAGAAATAATTCCAACCAAAATAGTGTAGAAGTACAAAGACAACATTTTCTTTTTTGTAGACACAGATTATTGTATCATTCAAGCGATTCAACCCAGAACCTTTTGGTTTCCACCTATGGGTTATGAGGTTACAATAGACATTGTTAAAATACATGTAAACATGCACTGTCCAAACCAATAGATCCGAATGCAAAGAGACTTGGAACTTGTGAGGAGGCAAGCTCCAAAATAAAACAGGAACTTCAGGTGCCAATCATGAAAAGAAAAGTAAGAAGAATGATTGATACTCTTGACATAAAATATTGAGGTGAAGCATACAGTGCCACTACCTCCATTGGTGCTAGTGAGCAAACATGGGTCAACCCTAATAAAGATGAAGAATTGTATGCGGGAAAAGCGGGTCGATAGAACTTGAAATGTGAAAAATGGAGTTCTAGGGAGCCTTGCTCACACACCCACAGGACTTCTTGGTGCAAGCTATGGAGTCATGAAGTATGGCTCAGCTTCCCAAGGTTGGTTCCATGGTTCTCTATCTCACAAGGTCCCTCAAACCAATATCTTTACTCTCAGATCACTGAGCAAAGTGGTTTAGGGATGACAAATGCAAGAACGAGGGATGCTTTGTTTGATTTTAAGATGAAATGCATCCTAAGCTATGCATGATCCTATAAATGCAATAAACTAGTTATAAGATGACAAGATTAGTAACAAGACTATCCTAGCATGCTATATTAGTTTATGATTAAGCTAAATGATAAGGAAAATACTCTAAACATGCATATTTAGACTAATTCCTTTTTAAAAGAGAGGCTAAATGATGAACACAAATGATATATTGAAGCTTGGATGGATTTTAGTATAAGTATAATGCTAAAGACTTTGATGATGAAAATGGAGGAATGAGAGCTCTATTTATAGCAAAAATAGGGCAATGGATGGTCAGGATTGAAAGAGTTAATCAAGGGTTAAGTTTGAAAGTTGGGAATCCATGTTTGCAATTGGAACCAATGAAATGGTGACAAATGTCAACATAAGGTTGGTTGAGAGGAGATGTAAGAAGCATTAAATGCTTGAGAAGACTTCATGGTTACCCTAGGGGTTAAGGGTTAAGGTTAAGTTAGGGTTATCCATTGGATAAAGCTTTTACCCAAAGGATAAACTCTTGTGCAAAGGATTAAGGATAACCATGGTCAAAGCAATAAATGTTTGATGAGACCCTTGGGTTACATGGAGGTTGAGTTTAGGGAAATTATTTAACCTTGCTAGAGGGTTGAGTTAACCATTAATGGTTATGAAGACTATGGGGACAAATTCGTAAGAGTCCTTCCAAATTTGGGGGGAATGGATAAAGACTTTAATGCTTTAGAAGACTTTACTCCAAATTTGAGAAGTGACCTCCTCAAATTTAGGGAAAGGGGATAATGAATGGGTTTGGGTTAATTAATTAGGATTAGATGGATTCTAGAAGAAATTAGGAAGAGGGTTAGGATGCAAGTGGGAGGTGTAGGATTTTGCAAGTGGATGAAGGGATAATGGGTTTTAATTGAATTTAATTCAATTTGGTTGCAATTAAATAAATTAGATTTATTCAATTTAGGATAACCATTTTAATTAAATTTGAATTTAATTAAAAAGTGGATAGGGGCTTTAATTGAATAAAATGAATTTATTCTATTAAATGGTAAAAGAGCTATAGTGAATTTAATTGAGTAATTTACTTAATTAAATAGAGGAATACGGGTAATTTAATTAAATTAGATTTAATTTAATAGAGAAATGAACACAAAATATTCATTTAGGAATATGGTCATTTTTATACGTCTACATTTTGCCCCTCTTTGAAGTGACGTGTGTGCACATGTTATTTCAAAGAAAATAATGTGTCGTTGCGATTTTATGATCAATGTTGTCTTTATGGATTTTCATGTTGTGCCCCAGATTTGATGTGTGATGCCCCAGATTTGATAAAAAATGGTGATAATGCCCCCTCGGGAGATGAATCAAAATTTTGGAAAATTTGATTTGATTTGATAATTGTGTTTGCTGTGCAAAATTTTGGCTAGGTGGAATGTGTAAATTGATTCATCTCCCGATAATTGACGTGTGCGAGGGTATGAGGGAGACCGTGAGCAAATTTGATGCTCATTTCCCTAACCCTAATTTTATTTTACCCTATAAAAGGGAAAAAGTGCATTGTTTTGTCTCATTTGTGCTTGTTGACCTTGGAGAAAGAGACTTTTGGAGAGAAGACAAAATGCCTATTCCCTATTCTACGCATCGATTCGAGTGCGTTCGGAGGTATCAGAGGCCTACCGCATATGGACCATCGGTAAGTCAACCCTTTTGACCCCTTTTTGATTTTTAATTTGATCATTTTTGGTCAGTTTTTGAATTTTGAAATGCAGTTTTTACATTTTGGCGCATAGGGGTCTTAGTTTAGCGCATACGAAAAAATTCCGCAGCGCATAGGGTTGTAATTTAGGGTAGCGTCCAAAAATATTTAGGGTAGCGCATGAAGTTTTTAGGTTAGCGCATGGCCTTAGGTTAGCGCATGAGGGACACAGGGTAGCGCTTAGGGTTAAAAGGGTAGCACATTGGGTAAACCTAGCACATAGGGTCCACAGGGGGTCGCATGGGCAGGGGGATGTAGCGCATAGGTTAGACCTAGCGCATAAGGTTAAATAGATAGCGTAGACGCGGGATAGGTTAGCGCATGGATCAGGTTTAGCACTTAGGGTAGATTAGTTGGTGCATGGATAAAAAAGGGTAGAGCGTAGAGTTATTCTAGCGCATAGAGAAAATCGGGTAGCGCGTGGATATGGTTTAGCATGTAGCCAAATTTAATTAGCGCATGCAGTAGTTTTTACAAGATAGGATGATTTGCGAATGTAGAAAAATACATAGGATAAGGTCAGTTTTGCTTGGGTAGGTGGGTTTTTGCCATTTGCTGTGTCGGCTATCATGGTTTTGATTATTCGTCCAATTATGAGTACTGATATAACTTGGTTTCATTTGCAGATATTCAAGTTATTTATGTAGATATTAATGTGTTTTTGTGATCTAAACTTGATTCGATTTGCATTGCTTCAAGTTAATATAGGTGGAGCCTAATTTGTGTTACAAGCTGATATGATTATGGAACTTGAGTTGTGTTACAAGTTGATATGGGTTGGAAACTTGAGTTGGTTTACAAGCTCATATGGGTGGGAAACTTGAATTGTTTTACAAGTTTATATGATGTGGAGACTTGAGTTGTTTTACAAGTTTTGATATGGTTTTTGAAAACTTGAGTTGTGTTACAAGTTGATATGGAATGATATGATGTGGAACTTGATTAGATTTGCAATTGTTTCATGTTTTTGATGTGATTTTGATTTTGATATCTTTGTGTTGATGTGGAAACTGATATTGGACTTGTTTTGCTTTTTGACAGGAGTGATTGGGAGTGGTTCAGTCGCGTGAGCAGTTCCCCAAACCATGGGCATTGATACCTCGATTGACACAGGCTGACTTAGATGTTATTGGGAGATGTGGCCTGTCATCTTTATTAGATATGCCTCAGTTTACTGTGAACCGGGGTTTACTCACAGCGCTCGCAGAGAGATGGCATAGTGATACGAACACATTCCACTTTGCTACAGGTGAGATGACGGTGACTCCTGAGGACTGTTACAGGATATTGTGGATTCCCGTAGCAGGTGCATTATTGCTGTATGAGCAGATAGAGGAGGGCGGGATAGAGGCACTACGATGCATATTTCATGATGAGACAGTGTGTGGATATGAGATCCCTTGGCAGGAGTTCTTGGATCTAAACTATGCACCTCTTCCGTCAGTACTAGCAGGTTTTATAGGTGGATTCCTATGTCCCGACCATAGGTCGAAGGGATTTTTCATGGGTTGGGGATTGGTGTTAGAGGAGATGGTGACACAGGGCCACAGGTTTGCGTGGGGATCGGCCATGTTAGTGCATTTATATAGGGATTTACATGAGGTGGTATACCTGGGTTATGACAGTTTGTCAGCTGGTGTGACACTCTTACAGGTATGGTGCTGGGAGCACATTCCAGCAGCTAGGCCACTGGTGGATAGAGACAGGCCTACTGGACAGGCATATGCATATGGATACAGGGGGCTAGTTGTCTAGCGTAAGTTGGGCAAACTGGAGCACTGGAGGAAGGTGTTGGATGACATTGATACGGTCATCTGGCGACCATATACAGATTGCGAGGTATGGGCTGAGGATGGGCTGGAGATGCCGTATGTTTTTATGAGTCAATTTTTGATAGGGCGGACATCCTTTGTGATCGAGAGATTTCAGGTTGGTAGGGTTTTGCGGCAGTATGGTTGGCAGCAGGGGATATCACAAGCGACCTTCTTATATGCGCGTCGGAGGCAGGATATACCGGATTGGGGTCTGACTATTGACAGTGGTGCAACTGTAGAGGAGTTTTCCAACTTAGTGGGCCAGATATGGGACTATGCTCCTGAGATTTTAGATGTTGGGATGACGCATGAGTTCGCTGGTTTGTTCGTAGCTCGTGCTGTGGCCAGGATATCAGATCTTGAGGAGATGTGGCCTGCCTTCGATGATGATGAGGATGAGGTAGGGGGAGATGGTGATGAGGGAGATGATGGAGGTGGAGGAGGATGATGAGGCAAAGGATATCGGGGGAGGAGAGGAGACAGAGGGAGAGATGGGGGTGATAGGGGAGTGCGGGTGGACAGAGCAGTTCGACGAGCTGTGATGGATAGATGGAGAGGAGGGTTGGCGTTCAGAGTAGGGGAGGAGGGAGAGTGGGAGGGGTGATAGCAGTGGTGGGAGGGACTGATAAGTGGAGACGACCAACGTAGAGGAGGAGGACTGATGAATTACCTCCACCCGCACCGAGGATAGGTAGAGGGATAGGGGGTACCCCTTCACAGGTGCCCCTACGGGTTTGGATCCCGTCACATGTGGAGGATGCCCAGATCAAGACCCTACAGTTAATAGTACAATAGCTACAGGTATAGGTGTTGACGCAACACCGTTATATTACCCAGCTGACCCTAGAGCGCGATACTGAGATAGAGCGGTGAGGTCGAGTGGAGGAGCTGGCCGGGAGCATGCAGAGAGTGGCAACAGGTGGTCCTATGAGGGACATCATGAGAGATCTGTCCTTGAGAGTGAGGGAGGTGGAGTACTATCAACGCCACTATGAGGATGTGGTGCCCAGGAAGCGTAGAGTGCAGAGCTTCACGCAGTCGAGATCGATTCGATCTTGAGAGACTGGGTCACAGTTAGAGAGTAGAGGTGTGACGAAGCCTTCGAGATAGGATCCTCCTGGAGATCCAGGAGCTGGGACATTAGCTGCGAGACCATCCCCCTTAGGAGATAGTCATACTTGAGAGATGATGTCTCTATTTTATTTTGGATCATTGTTTTTGTTGTACAGACATGATATATATTTGTACATTTTGATCATTTTTGATATATATATAGATGACACCATTTTCTTTGATCATGTGATGTGTTACTGATGCATGTTCTAGATTCTTGTACTTTGTTTTATGATTATGCAATGCTTAGATATATGATATGATGAAGTGAAATGTATGATGTTTATGAGATGTGAGATGTATTTTGAAAATGAGATGTATGATTTGATATGCTGTGAGATGTATCTTGTATGATTTGATATGCTATTAGATGTATCTTGAAAATGAGATGTATGATTTGATATGCTGCACATGAGATGTATCATGAAAATGAGATGTATGATTTGATATGTTGTGAGATGTATCGTGAAAATGAGATGTATGATTTGATATGCAACTCAAATGTATGATTTGATATGCAATTGTAATATGATATGCAACTAATTGTTTTTTGGAGCATCCTTATTTTGCATTTCATCCGATATAGCCACATGTTTATTTGCTTTTGATATATGCATCATCATTGAGCATTGATTTGTTTGGGATATGTTGAAAATTTATACAAGCACAATGGTATAATTGAACCATAATGTCCTGAGAAAAATTTACATGATGTTTGATTTTGCAAGATAGCACAAGTGTCAAGGTATAATTGAACCAGGACGACCAGAGTGCGGATTGCGTATAAACAGACAAGAGTAAACCATTTGTATGCGTAAAGCGGAATCATGTCTTCAGTGATATTCATTGTATCACGTCTCGAGACAAGTATTTACACAGTACAAATGATCGCCTCACAAGTAGAAGACTAAGAAAATATTGGAGTTTCCCGATGATCTCTAGCTTGGAAGCATTGTTGAGAAAATGTAGAGAATCCAATAATTTAAAAGGTTCAAATGCAAAAATAATCAAGACTTTATGCAATAATGCAACATTTAGTACTTCAGAAAATCATCCATTGTAGTGTTTTTGTGATTCTTGTTTTAGCAATTCAATGTTTTGCTTCGTGATTTAGTAAGTTGTGGGTTGCTGGATGTGGTGTTCTAAGTTTTGCAAATAGTTTTGACGGCTTGAACTTGCTGCAAGTTTTGACGATTATTGCTCCTAGCTAAGTGTGTCTCACGATGTGGATATGTACAGTGATTACCAAGCCATGGTAAAGTGTGGTGAAAGGATATATGGATAAATCATGATAGTGAGTACGCTAAGTATGTCCTGAATGGATATTCACCAAGTGTCGGGCGATAGCCGATAGTGCTTTACTGCAAAGATATGGATAGAGATAAAGGAGATGTCCTCTCACAATAGCGCCTGTTACCAGGTTTTCACCAGTTGCTCTTATTGTACCTTTTTATTTGCTTTTTCTTGATTTTTTGATTTTTTGTTTTTGACTTTTTCCGTGCATTAGACTAATCAAGTGTAGTATTTCTTCAGATGAATGCTATTAGTTGGTTCATCGAGCACATCTCCTTCTGAAGTTGTAAGCTAATAAGCACCTGATCCATAGACTAATATGATGACATAGGGACCCAACCAGTTAGGTTCAAATTTCCCTTTCTTTTCTCGATCTTGCTGATTTCTTGGATTTTCCTTGAGAACTAGGTCACCAACTTTGAAGTTGCGAGGGATGACCTTATGATTGTAGCTTCTGCACATGCGTTGCTGATATGCTTTGAGATGAGTGTAAGCATGTTGACGTCTTTCATCTAACAGTTCCAATTCTTGCAGTCAGTTGAATCTATACTCTTCATCTGGGATTAAGCCTTTTAGAGAGACTCCGAGAGATGGAATTTCTACCTCCAATGGTAAAATAGCTTCTGACCCATAGACCAATGAGAAAGATGTTGCTCCTGTAGGTGTACGGATGCTATTTCTATAATGCCCAAAGTGATGGATTGAGTTGTACATGCCAATCTTTGCCTGCATCATTTACTGTTTTCTTTAGGATTTTCAGTATTGTTTTGTTGGATGCTTCTGCTTGACCATTCCCCTGGGGGTAGTATGGTGTAGAGAACCGATGTTGTATTTTGAATTGTTCACATAGTTCTCGGACATCTTGGTTTTTGAATGGTCGTCCATTATCGGTGATGATGGAACTTGGAATACCATATTTGCAGATTAGATAGTTCAAGATAAAAGAAGCAATTTGTTTTCCGGTTACTATGGTCATGGGGACTGCTTCTATCCACTTGGTAAAGTATTCTGTTGCAGTTATAATGAACTTGTGTCCATTTGAAGATGAAGGATGAATTTTTCTGACCAAGTCTAGTCCCCATTGACAAAAGGGCTAGGATGTTGTAAATGGTTGCAATTCCTATACTGGTGCATGTATCAGATTGCCATGGATCTAGCATTTAGGACACTTCTTGGCGAAGTGGTAAGAATCTTTTTCCATTCTAGGCCAGTAGTATCCCATCCTTAGAATCTTTTTAGCAAGAGTAGTCCCACTTGAATGTGTGCCACAAATACCTTCGTGAAGCTCGTGTAAAGCGGAATCAGATTCATTACGATCAAGGCAACGAAGAAGAGTACCATCTAGACCTCGACGGTACAAAGTATCAACGGTAATGGTATATCGGGTGGCTTGTTGGATAAAATTACGTTTTTGGTTACAGGATTGGTCAATGGGTAGGATGTTGTTCTTTAGATAATCATATATGGGTCCATATAAAGGGGAATCTGAACCGGTTAAGGCATATATAACATGGGATTCAGAGTGGTCATAGGCTGGGGGAGAATAGTTGCTCTACCAGGAACTCGTAACGACTTTGTTGTTCTGGAATTTGTAGTAATGAAGCGATAGTAGCCATGGCATCAGTTGCTTTGTTGTTCAACCTTGGTATTTGCTCGAAGGTGATGTGTACAAAATACTGTTTGAAGTCATCCACCATTCACTTGTAGGGTAGGAGCTTGTCATCCTTTGTCTGATAGTCGTTGTTGATTTGATTGACGACTAGTTGTGAATCTCCATAGATCATTAACTATGTGATTTTCCATTCTACGGCCATTTTGATGCCTATAACCAATGCCTCATATTCAGCCACATTATTTGTGCATGGGAACATAAGCCGATATGATCTTGGTATAGTATGCCCTTCAGGAGTGATGAATAGAATGCCAACACCTGAACCATGTTCTGTGTAGGATCTGTCAAAGTATAGGGTCCATTGTGTGGTAGAAATAGCAAGAACGTCCTTGTCCGGAAATTCAATCTCCATAGTTTGTTTTCCTGGTAGCGGTGCTTCAGCTAGTTGATCTGCAATTGCTTGTCCTTTGATAGCTCTTCATTTTGCGTAGTGGATGTCAAATTCACTGAGAATCATGACCCATTTAGCCAATCGGCCTGTAAGAGCTGCCTTGCTGAGTAGATATTTGAGAGGATCAATTTTTGCTACTAGCTTAATTGTCTGTGCTAGCATATAATGTCAGAACTTTTGAGAAGTGAAGACTACTGTTAGACAAGCCTTCTCAATGAATGTATAATTGAGTTCATAGCCATTCAATGTCCTGCTAATGTAGTATATGGCTCGTTCCTTTCCTTGTTGATCTTCTTGTGCCAATAGTGCCCCCAGTGATATATCTGTTGTTGAAATGTATAAAATGAGTGACTTTCCTGCTATTGGTGGTACTAGAACTGGTGGGTTCATTAGATATTGTTTGATTTGATAAAAAGATTCTGCACACTTGGCTTCCCATCTGAAAGGTACATTCTTATGTAGCAAATGATTGAATGGTAGACTTTTATCAGCTAGTTGAGTGATGAATCACCTGATTGATTGGAGTCATCCTTGTAGAGATCTGAGCTAACTGATATTCTTTGGTGGTGGCAACTCCATAATGGCTTGTACCTTTACTGGATCCACTTCAATACCTTTAGCTGAGACTATGTAGCCTAGTAACTTGCCTGATGTAACCCCGAAGACACACTTCTTAAGGTTGAGCCTGACTTGGAATTTCTCCAATTGATCAAAGATCCTTGTTAGGATGCCGAGGTGTTCTGCTCTAGTGAAGGATTTAGCTCGTAAATCATCCACATAGTCTTCCATGAAGGTATGCATCATGTCATGAAAGATTGTTGTCATTGCTCGTTGATAAGTAGCTCCTGCATTCTTTAAGCCAAAAGGCATAACATTCCAATAGTATGTTCCCCAAGGACAGGTAAATGCTATTTTATCTTGATCCTCTGGGGCTATTTTTATTTGATTATAGCCTAAAAAACCATCCATTAGTGAGAGCATTGCATGGCCCGCTGTGATTATGTCGATACTGGGCAGAGGAAAGTCATCCTTTGGACAGGCTTTGTTGACATCTCTGAAATCCGTGCAGATTCTGATACTGCAGTCTGGTTTTGATACTGGTACTATGTTGGAAATCCATTCTGCATAGTCAATGGGTGAAATGAATGTGACATCTAATAGTTTCTTTAGTTTAGCCTTGACCATGAGTGCCACCTGTGGATTCATTTTTTGTAGTTTTTGCTTGACTGGCTTAACTCCTAGAGAGATGGACAAGTGATGCATGATCAAGTGTGGATCAATTCTGGGCATATTTGCGTATGACCAAGCAAAGTTAATTTGTTTTTCTTTAAAAAGGATGATAAATGCCGATTTTTCCTCCTTTGTCAGAGATTCTGCGAGGTGTATGTTTTTGACTGCTTCTGTAGTACCAATTTTGATTGATTGAGTGGGCTTAATCAATATGGGTGATTGCTCATGAAAATGTTCAGGAAGAGTGTCAAGTCTCCCATCCTTAGGTGCCTTAAAAAGTTTTTCACCCTCAGATGCGGCCTTTATTTTAACTTTTTTGTGATCGAGAGCTGCCATTGACTGGTTTTCAGCATCCGATCTTTTATTTGGTTTATTTTTGCGACTGAGAGACTTGGCACTCCCTGGTTTGCAGACATCATTACTTTGTTCACTAGTAGAGCCTGTTTTCGGGTTAACGGTACATAGGTAGTGGATAATAGATTCATCGTCTGGGAAAATTGGTATATCATGTATTTCGGGTTCGTCCCAATCAATGAGGTTGGGAAAGACAAGCGATAAGAAATCATTTGGCAGATCAAGTTTTGCTACTGTAAGTGTCAAGATAGAGGTTTCATCGTGATTGGTTTTGGTTTCAAAGAAGTCAAGGATTTCATTGAGGTCTTTGATGGTATCATCCTTCGTATAGACTTGTTCATAATGTTTCTGTTCACTTTCCTTGGCGTCATAGATATTCTGCGGTCCAAATTCAAGTAGTCCATCTTCTACATTATGCTCTTCTTGGGAAAGGGATATGGAGCTAGTTTTGTTAGTGGTATTTCCAATAGCGTTTGAGCAGCTACCCCATTCATATTAATTGGAATCCATCTCTGATTTATCATCCCAAATTTTATCAGTGCTGTAAACAGGTATGTTGTATGGTGAAAATAGATCTTTGATGATTGATACCAGTTTGATAGTCTTTGTTGATTCTGTGTCAGATCCTACTTCTACCTTTTGTATTTGCTCATATACTGTTCCTCCTTGGGGAGGAATAATGATATCAGGAGGTAGTTCTTCTTTTTTAGATATTGGTGTTTGAATATGAGCCACTGCTACAGATATGGCCTCCTTGTGATTGAGGAGCTTTTCTTGATGTTCACGTGCCTTGCAGATTGTTTCTGCTGACTCAAATAGTGCTTCCTGCCAGGATTCTTCTTTGTACTTCTTCTTTACTTTCCATTGAGGTTTTGGAGTTATGCGTGGTGTCTTTCTTAATAGGAAAGTGAGTTTATAGCCCAATCCTATTTTGTCTCTACTGAGCTGTGAAGGAAGGTCTATTGGTTCAGTGACTCCTTCTTTGCGTTTTCCAATGGGTCCTTTACCATCATATCCCATTTGTTGCATGATTAAGTAGCCCTTTCCATAGAGATGTGTTGGTAGAACTATGTCTAGAGCAGCTGCTCTGTTATCTTCTTCCTCATCTTTGTATAACCAGCTAAGAATATCCTTTTCTTCTGATTCATGTGCTAGAGTGCCTAGTTGGATGAAGGTACCATCAAATTTAGTGATGGGCTGAGTTACCTGATGTGTTGATATTGTGGGTAATCCATGAGATCTAGGTGATGTTGGTAAGTTGGCCAAACACATGGGTTCCAAAGAGTATTCTCCCATACCTTGTTCTCTGATTCGCATTTTCTGCTTGAAATCTCCAGGTAATGATTCGGGCTTTGTCCTCTGTAGATTTGATGTTGAGGATTTTTGCTTTTCCCTATTATGGGGAACCAAACTGTCCTGGGTTGCCCCCATTGCATTACAATGTTGAAATGGATTGTGATCAGTAGATATAGAGATCTCTTGTCCATTATAGGAAAATTTGACACACTGGTGATACGTAGAAGGCACTGCTTGCATTTCATGTATCCAAGGTCGACCTAATAAAATATTGTATGTGAGGTCTATGTCTAAGACCTGACATATAGTATCCTTTTGCACTGGTCCAAATTGAATGGGTAACATCATGGTTCCTTTAGATGATCCTTCCTCATCATCATATGCCTTTATGGTAATCTTTTTACGTGGATCAATAGACTCCTCTGAGAAGCCTAATGCACGGATAAGTTTTAAGGTACATATATTAAGTCCAGCTCCTCCATCTATCAATACTCTTTTTACTCGGTGTTTATAAATGATGACTTCAATATGGAGGGGAGTGTTATACGGATGACTTAAGGAAGTATTATCATGCTCTGTGAAGGTGAGATTATGAGGCCCTATCATATGAGCGACCATGGCTTGGAATTTGTCAGCATCCAGATCTTGAGGTACATTGGCTTCCAGTAGCGCTTGTTCCAATATATCTTTGTGTTTTGGCGACAGTTTCAACAATTCTAGTATATATATTTAAGCAGGAGTTTTATGTAGTTGGCTGACTAAATCATATTGGATTCTTGGTGTAGTGGTTGTTGTTGTTGTGTGGCCCTTCAAGACATATTTCTGAGCTCTGGTTGTTATAGTGACAGATTCATGATTATGCTGGTCTTGGATTGTGATGACATTTACATGATGGTCTTCAGCTGATATGTGATTGATGGTGTTATTGTAGATGTGGTTGATACGAGATCCACGTGCATCATTTGAGGTTGAAGCTCCATCTTTGTAGTTTGGAAGAGGATTTTTAAAGGTTTCATGGTCACCATTTGTTTTGAGACCATCCACCGTTAAATCACCTTGATCAATCATGTCCTGAACAATGTTTTTCAATCTCATGCAATCGTTCATTCGATGACCTTTGTTGCGATGAAAATCACAAAAGTGTGAGTCGTTCCACCAAGGTGGTTTGACTTGGGGTTCATAGTTGCTGATGGTGGGCAAAGAGATAATCTTGTTTGCTAGGAGTTCTCTGAATGTCTATTCCAGTGATTGTCCTAGTGGTGTGAAGACACGTTTTTGGAAATTGTTGGTGCCGTCTCACAAATTGTTATTAGGTCCTTGATTTGTGGTTTTGTTTTGAGTATTGTTGGTGTTATTTGTGTTGGGTTGACCTTGATTGCTATTCGGTGCATATGTATTAGCATCTGGGTTAGCACCTTTAGGAATTTTCGTAGCTTGAGGATTTCCGGATAATGTGAGCACCGGTTGTTTAGATTTTGGATCATGTGATTCATTGCTGCCTTCGTTTTTGTTTCGAGTCCAGAATCTAGACTTGTCTAAGTTGTTGTTTTTTTGGTTATTGTAGTTTGATGAATTTGTTCCTTCTTTGAAGAATTTGAGTGTTCCCTTTTTGACACATGCCTCTTCTACTTGAATGCCATTTTCAATCAATTTAGCGAAAGACGGTATGCATTGGAGTTTGAGCCTGTAACTCATCTCACCATTCAAGTTGTCGATGAAAATTTGCATTTTCTCCTTTTCAGGAATGTCTCGAGGATATCGTGAAACCATACGTCGCCAACATTGAAGGAATATCATAAATGTTTCATTATTTTTCTATTTGGTGTCGCAGACGTCTAGCATGGTTATAGCATGTTGAATGCTATAGGAATATTGTGTTATGAACTTGTTGACCAATTCATCAAATGATCTGACAGGAGGTGTAATTTTGGATAACCATTCCATTGTTTGTCCTCCCAAGCTTCTTGGGAATAACCTCATCAGATAGGTGTCATCATGAGCAAATTAAAGAGTCATGGTACAAAATTCTCTGACATGATCACGAGGATCGCTTTTTCCATCGTACTTGTCAAATTTAGGTGCCTCTGATTTTGGAGGAAAAGGGATCATGTGCAATCTTCTGTCAAAGGGATAAGGACAAATTTTGTTTAATGAGTACCGTACTGTCGTCCCTTGTTGCATGTCTTGCATTTGTCTTTGTAACATTTGCATTTGCTAAGTAAGGGTAACCAAAGGTGCATTGTTTTGCCGAGGGAATATTTCTTCCCTTGCATTAATCCTGGGTTGAAATGGTTTATGGAATAGTATGTTTTACTCGGGGATGTTTTGTCTTGGTGTATGTTGTTCCGGTATGTTTTGCTCGGGGATATCTTGTTTAGGGTCGCGTGCTTCCCCATCTTGTTGTCGTTCTTGATATTCGTAATGTTGAGGTCTCATTCTAAACACGTCTATGTCAAAGTCTTCAGGGAGTTTGACCCCTTTGCTTGTGAGCATGAGCAAGTATTTTTCCTTGTCATTTTCCATGAGTCTTTCCACAAGTTTTTGGAATGAAGCACTTTCTTGGCATTCCTGAAGAAGTTCTTCAGAAATTTCAGCATCCTCTAGATGTGGACCTTCAAAAGGATTTGATAACCTTCGATTCATACTGGATTCTGCTTGTGCCTCGCTTTGTCTATTTTTTTGAGAGCGAGTAATAGGGATTTTAGTAGAAACTTTCTGTGACGAAGGGGACAAAATCCTCTTCGATATGTTGTTTGGGAGTTGGTGGTTCAAGTCAGGGTGTGTTGTAAGTGATGCACTCGTCGGGAAAGAATGCCGGATTGATCTTTCCTCCACCATTTATGATTTGATTAAATGCAGATTTTTGACAATATGCCCTAGTCTTTAAAGGCTCTTTATCAAATTCGTTGGATTTGTTTTGGATATAAAGTTTGACGTGATGAAGGAATGTTCGATGAGATTTGAAGAGTTGACGATTTATGTATAAAAATTTATTTCTTTTGATAAATTTGGAAAAACTTGGTTGTTGTTTCTTCAACGTGGTGCTACGATAAATATTCTTTCTTCTTAGAATATGGGGATTAGTCATGCATAAATGATCAATGGTTTCCTTTGAATTGTTTTGGATTCAGTTGATCTTGCTTTGAAAATTCAAGTTTTACTTTATCAAAGTGAAGGTTTAGATGCCCCTTCACGACAAAGCGTGTCAAATGATATGGATAAAGTCTCCCGATATGGAAACTTGATTTGACAACCTGAGGTTTTAAACAAGTGTTTTTTTTGAGATAAAATCCGCGAGATGATAAAGGACCCTTTTGTCACTTGTGATGATGTTTCCTGATTTTGATAGGATAGATATGTTTTATCACGCAACCAGTTTTGGATTTTTACAACTTTTGTTTGACACAAATTTTGCTCAAGAAATAGTTTTTAAAGCTTTGTTTTTTATACTTTGTTTTGACAAAAAACGATGCTAATGAAAAGAGGTTTCCAAAAATGTTTTCTAAGTTTTCAAAATTCTTCACTGTTTTGCCCCCTGTTTTTCTGGGTTTGGTCACGGGCTAAAACAGAGACGTGATGCGCTACCGAAATTTCTTCACATGCTAAATAAAAGACCACACGCACTAAGGTTCCCCCGACCACGCGCTAATTGTTTAGACTACTAAAATTTGTTTTCTATTTTGCTCAAAAAAATTATGTGCTAACTGCTAAACCCTATGCGCTAAGCTAATGTTTCAACGTGCTAGGCTACTTTCCGGATGCGCTGACTTTTTAATGCTATTTTGAAATTTTGGTAGAATGCTACTGTTTCAACCGGATGAGCTAACTTGATGTCCTGATGTGCTAACAAATGTACCACATGTGCTAAGAAGTTGCTCTCACGCGCTAGACTATTATGATATTCCCCTTTGGTTGGTTTTTGCAATTTTTTGGATTCTTGCTATGAGCTTTTCAGTGTTGATAGATGATTTTCTAAAGTAATAAATGCAAAATAGCACCGAAGAGATAACCATTTTGCTTAATCTAATAAAAAGTGTATGTTCTGCAAGGATATGTTCAAATCCCCAATGTTTTAACAGGTTTGGATACAAATAATACACTTCAAGAAGACTCTTTATTCAATGGTCATAAGTAACGTCATAGCCCACTAGTCTCGATACTCCGTCAGCTCAAACAGCCATGTCACCCCCTAGAGGGCGCCCGTTTTTTTGCCTTTTGCTAGAAATTAACTCAAAGTCAATTGCTTCACAATTGAGTAGTTATCTTGGGAGATATATGGTGAGCGATCTTGGGGGCAGATTCTTCCCCACCCTTGCACTATGATATTACAAATGTCTGGTTACTGACTCGGCTCAAGGTTTCTATTTCTATGGTTCGTAATCAGGCTTCCTGTTCGACCGTCAGTGATAAACTCCCTCAAGAGGCTTCCCAACCTTTAGAACAAAGGCTTTACGTATCTCAAGGATACTGGGGGAAGGCTAATCGCTGCGTCGAACCGTTGAAAAGGACTTTCGTCACTTTCCACTTTTGATTATAGTGGGTTGGAACACTTGGCGTCAAAGCCATTTCCCACTTAGGTCGTTCCCTTCACATCGACCATAAATGGCTTTAAGGGTTGATTCCAACTCCTTAGGAAGGCAGGCCTACTAAAGGATTGTAAAATGCTTGAAATGATTGAAAGCGTAAGAGTAATCTGGATTTTTGATCACCCAGTTAAGGGGAGAGAATATACCTTCTACTTTTGAGACAAGGCAATCAAGTTGTTCTTTTTAATCTTTCAAAGCAATGATTTGTTAATCCTATATGGAGATGTTACTCCACGAAAATATGGTGTTCTTTTTAACTTTTCAAGGCAATGATTTTTGGATCTTTTGAAAATAAATGGTCAACAAAGTAAATCCGATGTTTCGTCAACAAAGTAAATCGCTTCTAAAGGGGAAGATCTTCCCTCTTTAAGCTTGTAAATGACCTTTGGACTTTGTTTGATTCTTTACTTTGCCAAAATTAAAGATGGATCCTTTTAATGCACCAAAGGATGGTGAAATTCTTTTTAAGCCTTTTGATTTGTAAATTTGTTCTCCTAGAAAAGCAAAAATGGTGGTTTTTGTTGTTCCTTTTAAAGCCCCAAAACAAAGTGAGTTCAATTTTATTTTTTAAACAAGAAATTAAAAGAATTCAAACTTTTAACTAACTTGGCTAAGTTAGTAAAAAAAAATTCAAACTATTTTAAATCCTAACTAAAAATAATAAAATGATCTACCAAACTTGCAAGAAACTGTCAGTAGTCCTGCAAAAATAGTAAGTAAAGTAGTTAGCAAAACACCGGCTTTGTGGACTTCTACAAGTCTAAATCTGATTTCTGTTACAACGTAAATTTTGTTCTCTGTCTGTGATGCACTATAGGAAAAACTGTATGTGCTACACAATGGGTGAGATGTGCTATTAAATAGACCTGATGCACTAAGCTATTTTCCAAGAGCGCTAAATTGGTTTCTGGATGCGCCGCGCTGTTTTTCTTCCACGTTGAGACCTACAAGAAAATATTAGAAAGATAATGTGCTAAGGAAAAGACTTTATGTGCTACAAGATGGACCCAACGTGCTGAATAGTAGGTGGGATGCGCTAGATTATTAACCAGATGTGCTAGGGAATGTTTCCCACACGCTAATTCTTGTTTCCCACAGACCTGTAAAAGTGGTTAAATTAAAAACTGATTTGATATATGGGGTGATGCCCCATGGTGGGCGCCAGAAATGTATGTGGGAAAAGTGGGTTGATAGAACTTGAAATGTGAAAAATGGAGTTCTAGGGAGCCTTGCCCACACACCCACAGGACTTCTTGGTGCAGGCTATGGAGTCATGAAGTATGGCTCAGCTTCCCAAGGTTGGTTCCATGGTTCTCTATCTCACAAGGTCCCTCAAACTAATGTCTTTACTCTCAGATCATTGAGCAAAGTGGTTTAGGGATGACAAATGCAAGAATGAGGGATGTTTTGTTTGAATTTAAGATGAAATGCATCCTAAGCTATGCATGATCCTATAAATGCAATAAACTAGTTATAAGATGACAAGATTAGTAACAAGACTATCCTAGCATGCTATATTAGTCTATGATTAAGCTAAATGATAAGGAAAATACTCTAAACATGCATATTTAGACTAATTCCTTTTTAAAAGAGAGGCCAAATGATGAGCACAAATGATATATTGAAGCTTGGATGGATTTTAGTATAAGTATGATGCTAAAGACTTTGATGATGAAAATGGAGGAATGAGAGCTCTATTTATAGCAAAAATAGGGCAATGGATGGTCAGGATTGAAAGAGTTAATCAAGGGTTAAGTTTGAAAGATGGGAATCCATGTTTGCAATTGGCACCAATGAAATGGTGACAAATGTCAACACAAGGTTAGTTGAGAGGAGATGTAAGAAGCATTAAATGCTTGAGAAGATTTCATGGTTACCCTAGGGGTTAAAGGTTAAGGTTAAGTTAGGGTTATCCATTGGATAAAGCTTTTACCCAAAGGATAAACTCTTGTGCAAAGGATTAAGGATAACCATGGTCAATGCAATAAATGTTTGATGAGACCCTTGGGTTACATGGAGGTTGAGTTTAGGGAAATTCTTTAACCATGCTAGAGGGTTGAGTTAACCATTAATGGTTATGAAGACTTTGGGGACAAATTTGTAAGAGTCCTTCCAAATTTGGGGGTATTCAACAAGTTAGCTTGTTGAATGGATAAAGGCTTTAATGCTTTAGAAGACTTTACTCCAAATTTGAGAAGTGACCTCCTCAAATTTAGGGAAAGGGAATAATGAATGGGTTTGGGTTAATTAATTAGGATTAGATGGATTCTAGAAGAAATTAGGAAGAGGGTTAGGATGCAAGTGGGAGGTGTAGGATTTTGCAAGTGGATGAAGGGATAATGGGTTTTAATTGAATTTAATTCAATTTGGTTGCAATTAAATAAATTAGATTTATTCAATTTAGGATAACCATTTTAATTAAATTTGAATTTAATTAAAAAGTGGATAGGGGCTTTAATTGAATAAAATGAATTTATTCTATTAAATGGTAAAAGAGCTATAGTGAATTTAATTGAGTAATTTACTTAATTAAATAGAGGAATACGAGTAATTTAATTAAATTGGATTTAATTAAATAGAGAAATGAACATAAAATATTCATTTAGGAATATGGTCATTTTTATATGTCTACAAGAATTAACAGGTGAAAAGAGGAAAGTGTCAAAGATAAAACCAAAGGGGACTGCAACTACCAAGCCAACAACATATACAAAAGAAAAGGATTTAGGTACTCCTTTATCATCCCCAAGTAAAGATAGACCGATAGAAGTAACTTATACCAGAAAGAATAAGAGTGAAGGAAAAGTTGACACAAAGATAAAAAAGGATGAAAAATAGGGTGATACACTGACATCCAATCATATGTGGAAATTAAAGAGTTTAGAAGAAGTGGAAGAAACAAAGCCCCCACAGTTGATGAATTGGTCCATGGGATCAAAGAATTTGGAGGTATGTTTGGTGTTGGGAAAACATATTCCCTCTGTAATGAAGAAGACAAAAGGAAAATTGAGGAAGCCCTGATGTGGAACTTGCACAAGTTTTGTAGGACTCCCATCGAATTATATGGAATAATCCCATTAGATTTGTAGGATCAAATTGAAGGGAGGTGGAAAACAACTCTATCCATTGAGAAAGAGCACAGGATAAAAGCACTTATGGAAGTACAACACGATTAGATCTTGATCAAGCCTCACTAGTAGGTGAAGCATGCATTCAACATTTTAAAATAAGAAATAGAACAAGGAGAGTGGCTATAGGTGAAGTTGAAGCGGTACATGAAGAAAGTATTGCCTTGTGGAAAACAATCATGAATCAACAAATGGAAGTTGAAGAAGAAATAGAAAAGGGAAAAAACATGACCAAGGTGCAACTGCCCTTGAAAAAGGGAAAGGTAAAGAAAAAGGCTCTATTGGAGGTTTTGATGTTTTCTTAGTTAATGAGATCATAGGAAATGTTGTGTTAGACATTCCCAATCTGACAAAGGATGTCAAGCAACTGGTTCACACTACACTGGTGAAGGGAGCTGATCAAACTAACTATACTAGTCAAGATGAAGTGACAATTGAAGGCATTCCTTATGAAGATACACCCCACAAAACTTCACTGACACAAAATCCTATTCTGTCAGAAAAAGGCAAAGAGGAAGAGAAGAAAGTAGAGGATAAGAAAGCAGTGATGGATATTCCTCTGGCAAAGAGGAAGTTAGACTTAGAAAAGGAAAGTGAAAAGAAGAAAGTAAAAATCATCACCGCAGCTAGTTTAGAGGTTGAGACTGCAGAAAAGGAAGAAGAAACAAAGGAGGAAGAAGAGGGAGAATCAGTCATTGATATAAAGAAAATGACTCCCAAGCAATTGATGAAAGTCTCAGAAAACTGAAAATTCAAGCTGAAAAGGCTAAATTGAGAGCAAAGAAAAAGAAGGCGAGAATTCTCAATTCTGCCAAGACAATTCAATCTGACCCAATTACTGATATTGCAGTTGATGATAATGCACCCATCATTGATCAGTTGAGTACTCTTGTAATAGAAATTGGTTCAAAGGCAACCGATATGGAGAAGGTTGCAGTAAGGCAATATGAATCCAAGAGGAGAAAATCTAATGGAACAAATATCAGTTGGAAAAGTTGCCCTCTCCACCTGAACATCAGAGGTCAAAATATACTACAGGAAGTTGGCCAATTATTGGTCAAATATTCAAGTTTTACCGATTTAATCAGAGATCTAGAAGATAAAAGAAATCAGACTCAAAAAAATAAATTCAAGATCTGATAAGTTCTTTTGATCCTCTTACCAGTTCAACAATAGCTTTTAGTGGCGAGGTCAAACTGCTTAATCATGAAATCAAAAGGTTGAAAGAAGAAGAGGACAAACGAGGTATTAGTTTGTTAGAGCTATAGTGCTATCTGACACCAATTATTGATTTCATGCAAATGAATATTAATGAAGCAGAACGCCTCATAAGTGAACCTGACTGCAAGACAATCGATGATATGGAGGTTTTATTGCAGTTTTGCATGGACACTTCACCACCATGAAACATGTAAAATCTTCATGGGAATCCACTTTGAAGGTAGCTCAATAAAATTTCAAAGATATTTTTGCTTTACTTTGACAAATTATTTTGTATAGTCTTTGCCATTGATGGCAAAAGGGGGAGTTTTGGAGATTTGTACATTATGAGTAACATGGGTCGGAAATAGGGGCCAAAATTGACACATTTTTGTAGTGTTTGCCACCAATGCAAAAGGGAGAGTTTGTTGGCATTTTGGTGCATTGTGTATGATTGGTGAATGATATGGTTGTCATTGTTGGAAACATCATCTTCCAAGTCTTCACAGTCTATCAGCAAAGAAGTAAAGGGTAACCGGTAAAGAACAAGAGTTCCTTTTCCTATCGACAGTGAGTAGACTGGTATACAGAGGTTAACCGACTAAGCAATGTGTAGATAGGGCAAGCAGTGAGTAGACCAACACACAGGAGGTCAACTGACAAGTAGTGAGTAGACCGACACATAGGAGGTCAACCAACTAGGCAGTGAACAAATCATCACATAGGAGGATAATCGGACAAGAGGTAACCGAATAGGTAGACTTTGATCGGTACACTGGCACAGTCTGAAATCGACAGACTTGGTAACGATCAATTAACATCTAGTTAAACCGACAGTCTTCTCTAGTCAACCAGTGGACTTATCAGCATGAATGACTATTTTTTCAGATATTCCTGGAACGATTTCTGGGGAGTGATTTATGGCACGGTAACAAAATCTATAATCTGATGTTTTGGAGGGAAAGTTGGCGACATAATCAAAGGCCAATATATTCACACAATTCATTCAAAGAATGTTGTTGTTCATGTGAAAAGAGATCTGTGAAAGTGAACATAGGGGGAGAAGAACAAAGAGCAGAGCCGAGGGTCAGAGGACTGACAAAGTGCAGAGCTGAGGGTCAGAGGACTGCAAGAGTGAAGAGTTGAGAATTAGTGAATTAACAAAGTGCAGAGCCGAAGGTATAAGTAGGAAATAGGTGTTGTGCAAAGAAAATACAACTGGTATAGATAGAGTATGATTTTCATTGTGATCTGATCAAGCTACCAGTAGCTAATCCAACAGATCATCTTTTTGTTGCTTTATAACCATTGCAACTCAAATCCCTTAATCGGGTGGACTTTAACGGGTCCCATTGTAAAATCCCTTAACCGGGTGTCATCTTAATTAATGATTCTAAGGCCTTTAACAAGGATACCTCTAATAGGGTAAAGGCACTAACAAGCCTTAATCAAAATCCCTTTATCGGGTGACACCTAACAGTGTCTTTGTAATCTCCTAATAGGGATGGCTCCTCACCGGGCGTACTCCAAAAGAGTACAAATTTTGTGAGTTCCTACTCGCACCATGGTTTTCTCCCATTTGGGTTTCCATGAGATAAATCTTGGTGTCATTGTGTATCTTTTCATGCATGCATATTCTTCTACAGTAATTATGTGTATTGATGAATATTAAGTTAGTGCTGACTTGAGTTAAAAGTTTTAATTGTGTAAAATTGGTAAAGTGCTAATTCGCCCCTCCCCTCTCAGCACCAGTTGAGAATAACAACCTATTCGACACCAAAATTTGACTACTTCGTTATGAATGTCAAAACTCTGTCTGCTGAACCTGTTACTGTCAAACCACGATATATAGTCCAGTCCCAAGTAGAGGACGATGCTAGTGGTAGGTCTATTGGGTTAGGTCCCCTAAATACTAACATAAACTTCAATAATTGTGTTCTAACTCTTCTTGGTCGAGACGCTTACGTAAGGTAGTCTTCTGGAACTCAACTTGTTGGTCTGATGTTGTGATGATAATACTGTGAATTCCCTTGAACTTGTTAAATATTTATCCCTGGTACCTCCTGAGTTTATTGACTGTACTCTCCAAGACCAACCTTGAATATACCTACCTTTGCCAATGATTATACATTAGCCTGTTATCTTAATGCAGCTGAACAAATGGACTATTCCACAAGTGAACAGAGTGAGAACATGACACCAATAGATGTCAAGTATCTTAATCGCAAAATTCAAAAAAAGAAAAATAAGAGTTCTAATGGCAAAAACCACACTGCAATGGTGTTAGAATCAAAAATAGAAAAAATAAAGGATGTACCTAATGGTGAAAACCTCTTTGAGGTGCTTGAAGGTGAGATAATTGATATTTTGCCTGATCAATTTCAAGAGTGATCATCAGTGCTGGTAGAACCTACACAACCAATAAACATTGGAATAGAAGAGCTCAACACATCATAAATGTAGCTCAATCCTTGTCAGCCGAAGAACTGAAAGAATTTGCTAAATTATTCATGAAAAGGAAGATCAATTTTGCATGGACATATGCTGATATGTTGGGTCTGGATCCTGACCTCATAATGCATCATCTCTCTATCACTCCCAGAGTTAAAACTGTTAAGTAAAAACTCCAAAAAATGCATCCTCATGTTGCATTACTTGTTAAAGCTGAGCTAGAAAAATTATTAAAAGATGGATTCATCAGAGCAATTGATTTTGCCGAGTGGATATCTAATATTGTACCTATTTCCAAACCTGACAAATCAATACGTGTTTGCACAGATTTTAACAAAGCTTGTCCAAAAGATGATTTTCCACTGCCCAACATAGACATGATAGTGGACATGACTATTGGCTATGAAATGCACTCTTTAATGGATGGTTTTTTTGGACACAATCAGATCAAAATTGCACCTGAGGATCAAGAGAAAACAACATTCACCTGTGCATGGGGAACTTTTTGCTGGAATGTAATGCCCTTCGACTTAAAGAATGCAAACACTACTTATCAAAGAGCTGTAACAACAATTTTTCATGATATGATGCACAAAAACATGGAGGACTATGTTGATGATAATCTAGTCAAATCTATGAAAAGATCAACACATCTTTTAGAACTAGGTCCAATCTTAGAAAAGATGGAAAAATTCAAACTCAAACTAAATCCTAAGAAATGTGCATTTGGAGTTACATCTGGTAAGCTCCTAGGATACATTGTTTCAACGAAAGGAATTGACGTGGATCCTAAAAAGGTTAAGGCTATAATGGAAACTTCACATCCAAAGAATGCCAGTGAAATGAGGACTCTCCAAGGGTGACTCCAATTCATAAGATGTTTCATCTCTCAGCTAGCAGATAAGGCTCAACAATTCACAAAGGCATTACAAGAAAGATTCACATACAATTGGGATGAAGATTGTGAACAACATCTAAAACACATCAAGGAATATCTTTCTAATCCACCTATATTGATGCCGCCAATTCAAGGCAAGACATTGATTCTCTACATAAAAGCTACTGATACATCACTGGAGGCACTTTTGGGACAACAGGATGAGAATAAAAAGGAAAGAGCTATATACTATATCAGCAGGACCTTGGTGTCCTATGAGATGAACTATACTATCATAGAGAAAGCTTGTTTGGAATTGGTCTTTGCATCACAAAAATTAAGACACTACATGCTAGAACATTCTATCAAGCTAGTGGCTAAGATAAATCCTCTCAAATATCTTCTCAGCAAAGCAACGCTTACAGGGAGATTGGCTAAATGGGTCATGATTCTCACATTATTTGACATTGAATATATAGAACACAAAGCTATCAAAGGACAGGTCATTGCAAATCAACTTGTTGATGCTCCACTTGAAGACAATCACCCTTTGCACATAGAATTTCTGGATGAATCTATCATGCACCTTACTCAACGATCCTGGAAAATGTTCTTTGACAGATCTTTCACTCAACAAGGTTGTAGTGCTGGAATTATTTTTATCACTCCTCAAAGATATTCAATCCCAAAGGCTTACAAGATTATGTTTCCTTGCACAAACAATATTGCAGAATATGAAGCCTTGTTAAATGGAATCAAGCTAGCTATTGAATGGAAGGTTGTTGAGTTATACATCTATGGAGACTCTCAGTTGATAATCAACCAAATCAATGATATATATCAAACTCAGGATGAAAAACTGATGCCCTATAAAAGAATGGTTGATGACCTCAATAAATACTTTACCTTTGTATAATTTCAGCATATTCCCAGATTACCAAATAGAGCAGCAGATTCTATGGCTACCTTGGCATCTATACCACACCTACAAGAATCTAAGTTTCGCTATGAATTCCTGGTGGAAGAGTTACATTGTCCTGCTCATGATTCCCCTGATTCCTAGATGGTTTGTTAAATCATTGGACATGATTCATATCACTATACCCACATTTACTCTTACTTATGTGACCAAATTATTCCTGCTAATCTTACCCATAATGAGAAAAGAAACCTTAATCGAAATGTTTCACGGTATGTCATCATTGATAATAATTTGTATAGGCGAGGTTTGGATAGTAATTTTCTTAGGTGTCTAGAAATTGAAGAGTCCCAACGTGCATTTTCTGCAGTTCATGAAGGTATTTGTGGATGTCATTCAAACGGTCTAACTTTAGCTCAAAAACTACTAAGGGTGGAAAAATATGCTATAAAATTTGCTAAAACTTGTGAGAAGTGTCAACTACATGGAAATCTCATACATGCTCCAGCAAGGGATCTAATACCTTTTATCACACATTGGGCTTTTCAGCAATGGGCATTTCACCTCATTGGCTAAATCTATCTTGCATCCTCTAAAGGACACAAGTTTATCATAATTGCCGCTGAGTACTTCACTAAGTGGGTTGAAGCAGTTTTGTCAATCAAAGCAATTGTTAAATAAGTGGCAATGTTCATCCTTAACCATATCATCTGCAGGTATGAAATACCTTCTTCAATTGTCACTGACAATGGAGGGTAGTTCAACAACAAAGATATAGACAAGCTTTGTGAAAAGTTCAAAATCAAACAACACCTAGTTATCCATATACCACCCTCAAGGTAATGGACAAGCTAAAGCATCTAACAAAAACCCACTGACTATCTTGCACAGAACGGTAAACAAATCTGGAAAAGATTTTCATCTGTAGCTCAATCCTACACTATGGGCTTATAGAACAAGTATCAAAACACCTACTGGGGCTACACCTTTTGCTTTGGTATATGGGGCCAAAGCAGTTTTCCCTATTGAGGTGGAAATACCTTCTTTGAGATTTGCAAGGTCTTATTACTGATGAAGACTACAAAATATCTAGATTGCAAGAAGTTGAGTTGCTGGAGGAACATCGACAAGTGGCGTTTGCTCATCTAAGAGCCTACCAAAAGAGAATGTCTAGAGGTTATAACAAGAAAGTTGGACAAAGAGAATTTCAAGTTGGCGACCTTGTCTTGAGAGAGAATCCTAAAAATCAACAGTTTTGAGACAACGAATGGAAGTTTGAACCCAACTGGCTGGGTCCCTATATTGTTACTGCAGTCTTTGGCTCTGGTGCTTATCAACTCTCAACATCGGAAGGAGAACAACTTTGTGAACCTATCAACACCATCCACTTGAAGAAATTCTTCACTTAGTATTCTCTGCTCTAGCAACCTGTACAATGAAAAAGCCCTAAAAATAAAATAAAAAACAAAAAAAACAAAAAAAAAAAAATCCTAAAAAAAAAAAGGAAAAAAATAAAATGCCTTGGTGAAAACCTGGTAAACAGGCACCTTGGTAGCAAAAAAAAAGAAAGGATCTTTTCCAAGTAGGTGAAAACCTGGTAAACAGGCGCCTCTTGTATTCAAGTGCTCCATCTATCAATGCAAATTTGGCATTTCCTATTTTCATTCTTGCTTTACTACATCTTTTCTTTCGCTTGTACATATCTTTTAGTAACTTTTGTGACATCCTAGTTCTTTTTGGAACCCTCATGTCTTGAAACCGATTAACGTCCTAGCCTTAGGGAGCTCCACTGATCAATTTACATGTCCTAAGAAATTCAATTAAGTCATGTTTCTATCAGTAGTACTAGGTCATCCAATCCAAGTCAATCACTTGTCTCCACACTACTGCCGAGTTTTATCACTGAGTAAACAAGCAAAACAAGACTACTGGAAACAATCACTAAAATGTTTGAGATATGATTGAAATTTTCTTTGTGTGTTGTCTTTTACATTGATTTTTGATTATTATTCCCTTTGAGTAACTCGAGGAAGTCTATCTTGACTAAGAGGAGAAAGGATTGGGGGCATAATACTTTTCTTTGTTTTCTACTTGTAGGAGTGATTATGATGTTCTGGAAACATCTATTAAGCTAGGTGTCTGTGATAAGTGCCTTCACACCAAGGTGAAATCACCACACATACCTCAACTCCGCTTATTTGTATGCTACAGGGAGGTTGGAGTCATTTCTTTGTCTATTTTGAGGGAATTTCTTTAATGTGCAATCCAGATGCATGTGTAATCTGTCCAAGAATATGAACGATAAAAGGGTCATTGCGGACAAGATAGATAATATTGCACATGAAAAGGAATGAACTCTGTTTTGCCTACTATGTTTGTAAAAAGCTCAGTGATGAAAATTAAGCATACTAAATCTAGTGACTAAGTTTAAGTTGCATTCATTTTAAAACTTTTATGCATTTCAAGTGATTTCGGCATGATAACTATGATCTCTTTATCTTTTGAATGAGATTTTGAAGCAATCATCATTTCTCATCTAAGTGGTCTCTTTTTCATCATCATTTTTATGATCGAGTACTTGCGTATTGAGATGTTAGCTGCATACATGAACATCTTATATAGATCCATACATTTCATTATATGTTTATTAGCATTCATATTACTGCATGAAAAAAAAACGATTGCATTACTAGTTACTCATTTTCATCATTTATTTGCATATGAAAAAGAAAGAAAAATAACATCCATATTCATTTGCATTACATATATCCATACTGAAAAGATATGCATACATATAGAATAAAGCATATAGAAGGACATCTCATAATCAATCAAAACAAGTATGATGAAATCAAATCAAGAGCTCGTATATCTCATCATAATTTTGGTATCTAAGAGTAGAAATGACATCAACTATCATATACAATGTCTCATCAGAGCAAGAATTGTATAGGCTACAAACAAGGGGTATATAACAAAATCTAGGAGATATAACAAATCTAGCTCTCTACCTCTCCCTCATTGCTGGGTGGAGGAGGTGGTGCTTGCTGACCAACGTCCTATCTAGGTGCCCTATCTTCTTAGATCGAGCCATATACTGAGAATATGACACAACCTCTTGTGCTACTGGGACTGCTACGCTATAAGCTGCAACATATTAAGATGCATGACTCGTCTGATGAAAAACCTCTCACTGAAGAGCATCTCACTCTGCTCTCACCTCTGCAATTTGTCGATCGTGCTCAACCCTAATCTGACCAATCTGCCGATCTCTCTCCACCAGCTACATCTGCGCCACTATCAACTGTGACTGCAAACCTATCACCCTCGCCCTCAAAGATCATACTAGGTCTTGTACTGCCTGCTCTCTCCCCATCTCCCTCTCTCTGCCTCCCTGCTCATCCCTCTGTTGCCTAACCTTCCTAGGAGCCCCTCTCTCCTCCTTACCTCCAACCTCTGCTGCCCTAGAACTGCCAACCTCAACCCCAACAACTCCTAAGGATCCACCCCTCCCCTCTTTGTCACTATTGACCTCCCATTGGTTCCCTACTACTTCTAGCACCTGGATCACCTCCTATCTATCTAGGTACATCCACTCTCTGTCCTTGTACCTACACTCATCCCTGTACTTGACTTGGCACCTATACCTGTGTTGGTGCATCCTCCTCAACCTCCTCTATAAGAGGCACATGCTCTCCAGGCTCTGTAAACCAAGGAAAAGGATGTCTCTGAAACCAATCTCTATACTAGGGAAATACCCCCGCGTCTACCACATCCTCTAGGTAGTCCCATCTCTGTGGCTGTAAACCCGCTAACTCCTACATGCTCAATGCATATGATAGTCTCGGTGCCCATCCTCATCTCTCCTCCTCCTGATATCTAGCATACGCTTTGAACTCCTAGGATATACTTTGAGGTCTCCCATACTGTCTCATCACCCTAGGTATTACAAATCATTTAATAATAGAAGCCAATCTACTGATGAGAGGTCGAGTCATAAACATGTCTTTTTGTTGTGCCCTCCAATCATCCCACAACTCTAGACCCCTATATGGTCTCCATACTACAACGATCAAATCATCCAATTGCCTCCTCTAAAAATCAATGTTTCCCAGGTGGGGCTATGTAACATAACCTAAATACCGGCATACAATATGCTATTGTTCCTCTCTAGAATTATCTACAATAGGTTTGCATACCGGGATATACTCCCATGCCCATATTTGCAAAACTAAGGCACCTACTGCCATGCTCTTCCCCTCATGATAGACAACCTCATGCATCTCATGGTACATATGAGCAAGTAAGCATGATCCCCACCCTAATCTCACAGGATGAGTCAACAACCTCTCTAGCATCCTGCCCTAACCACATAAAAATCCCTGCTATCCTCTATTAGGCATCACAAAAGAACTAATCATACCAGCCAAAATTCAAGCCAGAGGGTTCTCTGCACCATACTACTCATCAAATCATCCCAAGTGATAGTGTGATCAAGGATAGTCTCGTCATGGAATATACGTCTAAGAGCCAAAATACCCGGTCGTGGAGTAGAATCATAATCTACCTTATCTCCAGCAAACAAAATCTTCAATATTTTGTATATATCCTCCAACGTGATGGTCATATCTCCAACTGGTAAATGAAAAGTGTTATGCTTAGAATGAAAATGCTCAGCAAATGCGGTGAACATACCATGATTCACATGGATATCGGGCATCGGTATCAAATATCCAAATCCACACAACCCTATATGACCTCTTTGTGCGTTTGATAAATCATGCACTAGTCTCATCGTTGATGGATATGTGCACCGAAACTGAATGTAATGCCCCGCTAGGAAACCCTGAAGGGATAACACTAAAACACAAGAATAGAGTGCAATTTTAAAAAAAAAGTTAAAACAACATAATGATACAATGAGTTAACATTAAGTTCAGATTACACAATGAAAGACTTAACTAACACCTTAAGGGTTTCCCAACGCGATTACTTGATTCAACACTTAACTCAACTCATGCTAATTAAACCAATTAAGTTGATTAACTTAATGACATGATTAAACTAAAACAATGGTTAAATTCATTCAGTAGGTTAAAAATATAGATAACATGATTAAGTTCATCCATTACAATTTAACCATACATTACATTCAATCTTACAGAAAAACATATGCCATGCATCTAATTTCCATGCATACTTTAATTGCATAAAAAACTAATGAATACTTTCCATTATACCAACCTACATTCTTCATAATCCATATTACTACATTTAATAAGATAACTACATACATGCATTTAAGATTAACATCATCTAATCCACATTATACATTTTAACCATAATGCCATCCATACATGCTAAATAAAAAGGAAACATAAGAACACAAACACCACATAACACCAAATTGATATCAGAGTTCACCCCTAGTGGGCTACATCTCCGAGTCTTCTCAACTGCAAGACCCCTCTAGTAAATAATAGGGTAAAGAATACATAAAGTTCACATCCATTACAACTTGCCAATAAGGCGTACTTAAACAAATAATAAATATGACCACATTGGTCCAATAGATACATGAATGATCCCAGAAAAGGAAAAGGATCCATCTGAAAATGATAAGAAGAAATATCAAAAGAATAACTAGAGCACCCGTGAAATTAAGTCTTCGCAACTCATCATAAGCAACCCATGGTCTATCATGAATATTAGGTACTCACAAGGGCGTAAACGACCAAATGTGACTCCACAACAGTACTCCTAGCAAAGACAACACAAACTACACACTAGTGAGCATAGGGACAAGTGTCATCACATAACTTGGTATGGTTACCCTGGAAGGCCTCCATAGGTCCCGACCCCATCTACTGGGTTACCTTGGCAACCTTTCCCGAACCTCCGGTCCATCCAAGTCTCATGTGGACCCAACACATCCTTTCGTGAAGACAAGGTTGTTGGTTTGCCATTTCAAGCCTTCTCCCTGCATTCCGAGTTTGTACTAGCCCTCATCCCATGCGTGAGACACAATTATCTTACTTAGTGTTTTTATCTATTAAACTCTCAAATAAACTATTAAGTTATCACTTATTTAGACACACTTTCGATGGGTTACTTTGCAACCACTTTGGGCGTGGCCCCCACTCGAAAGCCACTCTCTCATATGACACAAGACCATAATCAAACGAACTCCTAAACCAAGGAATACACTAGGACAAGCATACTAAGTTCAATACGATAGGAATACCCACTTGGCCAAACAAGTCCTCACATGAGGTACACTGACTGACGATTCTCTGACTAGAGACATGACCAGCTACAATCAACCACATAACAACATTCCACACTTGCAAATCAAGAAAATAACTAGATGCAAAACAATCCAATGAACACAGTCCAAAAATCGAGATCAAGGACATAAGAAGATACCAAAATAACCATATGACAATATCCAACAATCACAATCAAGGACTTGCCATTTCTTAATCAAATGCGAATACAAGAAACTAGACACGCATTGACATAAATCTGAAATGACAATTTTTTCCCATATTGTTTAAAAATACAGATCGATCAAGTTTTCTAATTGATCTAAATTTCCATATACAGTTTTAGACAAAAACACCATTACATAACAATTTCAACACCAAAATGGAAATCATATGATCGTGCCTATAATCCAATACATAAAAACAAAACATTATTAAATGTATTTTCTCATCAATTTTCTAACTCTATCTATCCATCTTCAAATTTCCCAATGACATATTATTTAATCTAAAAAATTTCCAACTAAAATATTATTTTAATTTCCAAGAATTAACAAATAATATAATATTTATTTTTCCAATATTTTTCAAATAATAAATATATTATTTCATTTATCTAAAATTTAGTAAATAACATATATTAATTTCACTTTCAAAATTTACCAAAAACATAAATTATTTTACTTTTACTAGCTATATTTTAAATATACAAATTTAGTATCAATTTAAATATATTTTAAATTAAAATTAAAAATATATATTAAAATATCATTTTTTATAACCACGTTGTTGACGTGGACCAATTTGTTCACAACAAAAAGGGGTTTAGTGGGGGGGGGGGTGGCTTCCTTGGGCAGCGCTGCTACCATATGTAGCACTTCCCTTGGCAGCGTTGCTACCCTATGGTAGCAGTCTGCTACCATCCGACGTGGTGGGGTTTTCCCTGCCATGTGGGGGGGGTAAGATTAATATTTTTTATTTTTATTTTCTTCATTTAATTTTAAAAATAGGAAACCCCCCAATTAATGCACAGTCTCAGTCTGAGACCAAAAATGAATTTCCAGAATAACCATGGTTTTCATATATTAAAATTTTTCTGGATAACCAGTCCCAGAAAGTTAAAACTAGGCAAATTTCTCCGACCAAATACCATATTTGGGCAAATGGAATTAATTTACACACATTCTTCCAACTAATTTGCCAAACACAAACTAATTTCACAATTTATGAACCAAAATAAGAGATTCAGAATGAAATTTCTTAACAAAAACCTACACACTCATTTTTAGTATAAAAATCATTTTGAACAAACAAGAATTGATTAGGAAGTTGAAAATGAAAGCAAGGAGGATTCAAATTCAAGATTTAACTACAACTCTTCCTTATTCCACAAATATATGAGATTTTCAACAAGCACAACCAGATTTCTTCTAAATAAAAACAATCTCTTTTAAACAAAAACCAAGGAGATAAACAAGATTCCAACCTTTATCAGCAATCCTGGGAATGATTTGATGAATTGCCCAACCTGCAAGCTCAAGAAATTTCTTCTCCTACAAATGCCCAAAATTTTTCATTCCAAAAATAACTCTCCCCAAAATATTTTTCAAAACCTAAGTTAAAAAGGAAATTGTTTGACCAAAAATCATTTTTTTGGTTGAAAATTATTTTCCTCAAATAAAATCATTTTCCAAACAATTCAAAATGCAAAAATTCCTTTTCTTCCAAAATTGATTTTCTCAATTGAATTATAAACTAACATTTCTATTTCAAAATTCCAAAGAGGGTAAGGTATTTCTATTTTCAAATACTATTTAACCTTTCCTTTCAAAATGCATATACTTAATCAATTCATCATTTAAAAATAACAATTTAATCAAACTTGTTACAAACATGAATTTAGCAATCTGATTATTGATTAATCACACAGGGGGGTCCTATTTAATTTAGTCCCTTTAATTTACGAATGTGTAAAAACACATTTAATCTAATAAATACTTGGGATTTAATAATCAATTTTTACCAAACACACAACATGCAACCCAAGAAAGCCAAAAAAATACACGACACGCATACCCAACCAAAGGAGAAATAGACGGACGACTGACGACGCTCAGTAGAGTATGACTAGGGTAAAACGTAGTGTCTTACAACTACCTAATCCAATTCCTTGGACCAATAAGGTACACTCAAACCCGTGAATCCAGGTGGAGACGAACCTCATACCTATGCGGTACTGTACCTTGCAATCTCCTGCACAATGAACCACACATGCATACATATATATTTTCAATGAAAGTGTTAGCCCAGGGTTAATAACACGAATCAAAAGAACGACTAATCATACATAATAATCGATGAAAAAGCATTTACAAGTACATACATTAAGCATAATACCTGTCTATAACATTACAACATGGTAAATCAAACATTCAAGAAAGCCACTTAAAAAGTCAACTAAGGTCAAACCGGGTTTTAAAATCTGATTAGGGCAGGGGTACTACACTGAATATCTGGCAACTGAATCTCCAAAATTGAACACACAAATCATCAGTACATGATCCAATTTGCACTAAGAATGTGTTAAACATGCTAAAGAATCCAAAATTACAACACTCAAAATAAAAAATTGCTCTTTCGACCTTCAAAAATACTTGTTGTTTTCCATACGAGTGACCATAGTCAAGCAACAACTCGTACGGGCAAACACTCTGAGCCGCATGAGTAAATAGACCCAAACGACAATTTACAACATGTCGCACGACTAAATGGTCTCTTATGAACATACTCGTACGATTCACGGGTGAACACCAGACAACAAACCCTACATGCCCACATGATAAAACAAGAAATTTGTACAGTAAAATGTATAATACCACACGATAAAATGACAAACATGACTTCGAACGAAATTAAAAATGAAAAATTCAACAAAAAATTGAAAATAAGAAATTTAAAAGGCTTAAGGTCGATCACTTATTGTTGGGGTGTAGTTCCGCGGTCGATTATGTCGTCTTTGGCACTCGAATTGATGCTCTTGAATCAAAATTTCCATTTCTTCACAAGAGTTTTTTTTTTGAAATTTTTGCTTTTAGAGGTTAAAATGAATTGACAATGACACATTCAACCCCTTATATAGTCTAAACCCTAATTTTCAGACTTGCTCCGATGGACATAAAATTTGTACCCTTGCCTAAATCAACTGTCTTGAGTCCATTTTCAGGATCGAAATCGAAATCTGACGTCAATTTCATAGTCAAAATTTTACGATGTTGACCACTTAGCACTTTCATCCTCCAGTTAATTTTGAATCATTTTGCGCTCCATTCAACTTTGATCTCAAAATTAATTCTTACATCATTCTTCGTGATCAAATAATCATCATCACTAAATCTTTTAATCTTCTCAAAATTGCCTAAAATTGTTGTACTCTAGCTATCTTTCGATTTCGCTCCCGAAGGGCATACTTGATTACATATTTTCAGCGATTATCATCATCTAAAATCTAGAAATTTTTTCGAATCTTCATTTAAAGTTGAGCAAAAATAATTTCAATAAAAGAAAATCAACCAAACCTTGTTACTACAGGCATCTTAACTAAATCACATCGTATCAAGTTGAGATTCTTTGATGTCAAATAAGGCAATCTTTAGGGGCATATCAATTTTTGTCCTTACTTCGAATCAATCTTCAAATCGATGTTCAGTTTCATCACATCAAATCAAGCTGGACATTTTCTCTGGCTTAATTAGTTCTTCTTCAATCAAGTTCGGAATCGGTTTTATCTCTCGCTTAGTCAATTCTTGTTCAATCAAGTTCGGAATCGGTTGCGTCTTTTGCTCAATCTAGTTCAATCAAGTTCAAGAATGGTATCTCACTCTTTGTCGGTCCTAGTTTAATCAAGTTCAGGATTGGTATCACTTTAATCAATCTGTTCATTTTCATCACTTCAAATCAAGTTGAACATCTCGCTCTTCATCGGTTTGTGATTCATCAAGTTCAGAACTGATATCTATTTGACATCAACTATTCTTTGAACCAACGCGCTGCTTGCACATTAATTCAAAGAGGGGCAAATATAATACCCTAAAAATGGTCACCTAAACCATGGGCCCCTAATCTCGACAACATCACCAAGGTCCTAACCAGAGGCAATTAAATCAACCTTGAGCGCATAATTAATTAATTCTTCAATCATTAATGTTACATGGCAAATAAATCACTCTATATTAATTAACTATTTATTTAATTAATTAATCATTCCAAGTAAATCATTCTAATCAATTATCTTATTTATTTAATTTAATATCCAAGCATATTTAATTAAAAAATAAAATTGCCATTTAAATCACAAAAAAAGGAATTAATTTAAAGAGAAAAAGAGGAATTAATTTACAAAAAGAGATTAATCACAAAAAGAGGAATTAATCTGCAAAAGAAAGAATTAAATTGAAAACAAAAGAAAAGATTTAAATTGAGAGAAGAAATCAAACTTAAGATATTTCTTTTTCTAAAATTGAGATAACTTGAGAAATTAGAAAATCAATTAAATTGAATTAATCATTTTCTCTAAAATTAAAACTCAAAGCTTTTCTTGAGGAAAGAGGTTCAGTTGCATTGAAAAGGCTTTTTCTAAATAAAAATCTTGAGCAAACTAAAGAAATGTGCATGGAATCACCTATTTTTATCTCAAGTGCACGGAATCAACTAAATTTATCTCCAATGCAAACTTAAACTTATAATCTGAATGCATTCAATCAAGCTATAATTGGAATCTATCTCAAGGTTAACTTAATCTAATCTCTTAATTATTTCAATTAACCTGGATTGTGCTTTTTCTTGAGGAATCTCAGCCGCTCATTATTAATCGATCTTGACCGTTGGTCTCTCTTTGAGTCTCTATAAATTCATCCTTCATCTCTCATTCAAGACACCTTGGAGATTTATTGTTGTTATGCAGTTTTTGCTCTGGATTCATTGAAAATATTGTTCTTTGAGATTATTGCATCTTAGTTTAGCTTTTTGCATACTTAGTTTAATCATGATCGCTTGAATTCATCTAGCTTAATATTCATTCATTTAATGTAATATTAATTCATTTAGCTTAAATATTCTTTCATTTAGCTTGCTATTCATTCATCTAGCTTAATCTTGCATCCATTTAGCTTAATCTTGTGCTCGTATAGATTAAATCCTTCATCTTGGTGTAGTCTAGTCACTGGTATTGCTTAGACAAATCTGAGAGCAAGTCTATACTCACATCTTTTAGAAGGAAATAGGTCGATTTGTTATGGTTTTCATATTCATGATTATATCTTGTAGACACCTAAAATTGTCCAGTCTAATTAAATAAATATTTTATTTATTTAATTACTAAGCCTAATTCTTCTATTAATTAAATAAATCTTTATTTATTTAATTAATTCATTTATCCTCTTCTAGCCTTATTTCTCATTTAAATAAATACATTTATTTATTTAAATTATCCTTTTCCTAAATTAAATAAATATCTTATTTATTTAATTGATCCCACTTCCTCTATTAATTAATTAAATCTTTATTTATTTAATTAATTCATTAACCTTTTCTACCCATGACACATGTCATTCATCTCTTAATTCCTACACTACCTACCCTCTCATTATTTTATTATTTTCTCTACCTACCCTCTAATCGTAGTCGACCATTTATCTTTTACACCTCTCAATCTTATCCCTCCATTTCATATGGCGTCTTCTATATAAGAGGATACTTCCTTCATTATCAACCCTAATCAATCTAATCAATCATCCTAATCAATCTATGCATCTTAATCAATTGATTACACTCACTATGCATTCAGCCCCAACTACGCTTTGCACTTTCATATGCGATCCTACTTGCAACCACATTTCCTTTCTTTGTTGAGCTCTTGTGCACACATAAAATCTGAGAGCAAATATATCAAGCAAGATCAATGGAGATAGGAAGAATGGAGATCCAAAACCCTATTGGACATGTGATGGTATAATCTTTGTGATTTCATTTGATTTGCATTGTCTTAGGTAATCTTCATATGTTATGGTGGATCTTTGTTGTTGTTAGGCTAGGGTTTTGTGGTTGAATTCATTTAGTCTTTCAATATTGTTAATCCATTTTCACCATAAACATATCTGTCTAACCATGCATGCAATAACTTAATTCAAGTGTTGTGTCTTACAGCTTGTAGACTTTATCCACTTTTCACACACACACACTACTCACATCTTTGTTCAAATAAATTTGTGGTTTTTGTAATTGTTCATTTACTTTGAGCTATATTTGTTTAATATTCTCAAAAAAATTTACTTATGTTAATGACCTCTAAATTTTCCCCACTTACTCCTCATTATTCCAAAGATACATCAATTGGACTCAAAGAAAAATTTACCGAGTATGCCTCAAAATGTGAGCCATTTGTAGAAAAATGAGTTTCTATGTTATAATAGTATGGAATGTAGGGAAGTTACCCATCCTAGAAGTTTTATAACTCGTATTATTGTCTCTATTTTAAGTTGTAGCAAGATCTTGTTGACCACCTTTTATTGAAATTTTTCTATGGTTGAAAAGCGTAGTCTTTTTTAGCCTTATATTTTACATGCTCTACAAAGTGGACCAAAAATTTCTATACCTCATATCTTAATCTACAACAATGGACTTAGGAAGCTAAAAGTGAAACCATACTTTATCAAATAATATTTCAACACTTTCTTTACCTATTCTAATCTTTTTGCAAGGAGTTATGTTGCACAAACCTATCTACTACCACAAACAAAAAATCATGATCGTGTATAGAAATACTTCCCATGGCTTTGGTAGAGGCAAATAATTCCTTTCTTTTATGTTTTATATTTTCTAATGCAATGCACTTCGCAACCTCTAACAAACCTTGCTACTCCTTCCTATATTTTAGACCAAAACACATACCTTTACAAATGAGTCATTATTATACACACAAAAAAGTAACTCAACATTTTGGAGGTAACACCTCCCTCATGAGAATAATTAGTTTTTTCTCTTGGAACACATAATTTTCCTTTGTTGTATAACAAGCCTTTCTTGAGAGAAGCCTTCATCACTTTTCATAGTTGTCTAACCTCCTTTTGAAAGTATTCACCATTATAATATTCTTCTATATAAGCCCATTTTATACATGGCTCTAGAAATTAAATAAGCCTCTTTTGTACATGACTCTAAAAATGGAAAAATAAAATATGATGCTATTTCCCTCTATTTTTTGTTGTAATTGGTAGTGCTTCATTTTTCAAGTCAATGATAAAAATTTAAGGGTGCAATTTCAGTGCTAGAGTTTTTCTTGCATAGGATTTTACTATATTATAATAATTTCATACCATTCTTCATCCTTTTAAAATCAATTTTAGACTCTATTATTGATACAATTGCAAGGTTTTTTATAAAATTTAAACTTAGATTCTATATTTCTCAATATCTTTTTAGCCATCTAGAGTTTGTGTCTAAAAAAATATCAATAATAGCACCTTGGGGTTTGGATATAATACTTACGTTATCACCTCAAGAGAAATTTGATTCATGTTACCTATATCATTTTATGCAATTACTATGATGGATTGGTGAAGTCTCATGGTGCTAAGGTTTCTAGTTCTCCAAATGATATGTTAGGTCTTAGAGAAAGAAGCTCTTTTGGAATAATTATGGGCATTAATGAGCTAATTTTCTATTTTTAGTAGTCACAATTTCCAAATAACTTATTTTTCAGATGGTGGGACAAGGCTTGTTTCCAGATTTCTTTATTAGGTTTTCCTTAAAGTTTATTTCTTTCCTATTTTCAAGAGCTTTAAGGGACCAATTTAAAACATTTATGTTAGGGATAAAATATGATTGCTCTAAAATACTTAAAAATGGGCATCTTGCAACCTATAAATAAGTGATTTAAACAAGATACATTATCAATGTTACTAGATGCTATGCTTATGAAGTTGAAATATCATTTTATATGTTATTTCTTGTGTTTATCATTGTGTTTATAATTTCATGAATTGAATTGAATTTAGATTGTAGAACGAAGCTTTTTATTGGCAATATCATCCACCTAGGTTGTAAATTTGCATCGAGATAGGCTATTTAGGTCTTAAAATCACATATCATTTATTTAAGTTGTTAATCCTTGAAATCATGTTGGCATCTTATTATTGATCTTTGTTATAAATAATATAATGGAATTACTTATGTGTTTATATTAGTTGCTTTTATCCATATACCTAAAAATCTTTCTTGTGAGACAAGAGTTGTTAGTAGTCTTTTGATCATACTTGAAGCAAAATACATCAAGATAGTTATCTCATTTATACAAAACCCCTCAAATAATATTGAATAGAGTTTATAACTATATATTTTATTTATATCCTAGTGTCTAGGGTAGTTTTAGATCCAAAGGAGCTTCTCCTTACAATATAGAGATATTTTTAGCTCACATATTGTCCCATATTAAGTTGTCTCAAAAAGAAATTAAAACACCAACAAGAGATTTTGAAGCCTTTCAATTTTGAGACAATCACGGTAGAATTTAGCTAATCCATCATCTTTTTATCTTTCAATAAAAATTAAAAAATATTTATTCTTAAAAATGAATTTAATTTCTTGAATAAATCTTGTCATTTGTACATTTATATTTCATTAGTGTTCTTAGATTATATATTGTATCCTATCCTTCACGCATCTTTACTTATCATCCCTTCTCCTAAAAATAACATTCATAACATATGGATATGGAATCCCAATTTTTATATCAAATGCATCAAGATATTGTATCTACCTCAAATTTGAACTTGCACTTTCTAGTTACTTGAATTTCTAATCCCTCATTTACTAATCTCATGTCTATGAATGAGGATGTTCACATGTTTTTAAATGAATTTTCTTTAAATCTTCTAAAATTAGGTAACACATAAAATAATATATGGACCAATATATTCACCTTTGACTCATATTCTTAAAATTTGAATCATCCCTTTAGTTTTACCTTTTTCCTTAGCTCTGGTAGTTCTCAAACCAAGCCTACTACATCTAAACTATTATCTATATTAGTTCCTTCTTTTTTAATAGTGAAAATGGATTTTGTTTATTTCTCTTCTTCCTTGTCCTCATACTTAAGTCTTTGATGTAGATTAGGCCTATTTTCCAACACTTAAAGCATTAATATTACCATCAATTTTGTAATGATTATTTATGTTAATTTTTTTTCATAATGGTGTTATCTTTTTAATATTCAAATCAATTTTGAAAGTATTTTTTTTGTGCTTAGAAGACTCTCCTCCACACTTTTTATTCTCCTCTAAATAACAAACTTGGACACATGCTTCATCCAAGTCCTTTGGATTGGTAGTGACCACCTTCCTTCGAATATGAGAAGGAAAATCTTCAAGATACTTTGTAAGCATTCCCTCCTCCTCAAAGTCCATTCCATTCAACATTCCTCTCCTCTTGAACTTTGTAGTATACTCATTGGCGTGAATGGGCACAAATCTAGGATTTAGGCTTAAGTATCTCAAAAAGTTATATACCCTATAATTAGTGATAAAAGTAAGAGTAGAACTTATGTGGTAATTTACAAAAGACTACAACAAGAAAATGATAACTAAATTTGATAATTTGTAACTATTCACAAGTGCATTTCATCACATAATACATTATGTATGAGCTAGATCAACTTGTGGTATATTATATTCAACAACTCACCATATGGACATCTCTAGTGCAATATTCAATATATTTCAACCCTCTTTCTATTTTATTCCTATTATTACATTTTATGATACCATTTCACATATATTCTACTATCTATTCTCCTTATTTCTTCTAATTTTTTTGCTCTCATCTCTCATTTTCATATTATTTTACATATTTACATCTTATACTTATGCCTGAATATAATTCTCTAGAAGAGTGGATTTTGTACATATTGTACCATTTTGATATGTTTGTGGCTGATTAGTTGTTTCACATCGCCTTTGTGGTGGGTGAAACAACTAATCATATTCATGCACACATTGTCTATTTGTTTGTTTATACTAAATATATTTAGTTTTATAATTTGTATGTCTATTTAGATAAATATTCATATGAATTAATTATTCCCAATTACTCACTATTGTGTTCTTTTTTTTATAATTAATAATATAATATTCCCATCATACATGTGCATGCCCTCAATTTTGAGGCGTGCAAAATAAATTTGTTGTACTCCATTAAGTTTGTGAATACTAAAATATTCTTTTAATTAATTAAAATACCAAATTTGTATTTTTTTGTTTATTTATCAATGAAAATATTAATTTCCCATGTTTCTTTTTACTTTAAATGGATTTTGAATTTTTATATTAGTCTCACATGGCTTATTGAATCAATTGTCCTCTTTTATGACATTATCATTTTCTTTAACCATTATCAAATTTATTCACAAGAGATTACCAAATCACCCCTAGTAGATTACTCTTAAGTCATCTTCATTTGTTACTTTGACATGTGCTCTTGGGACTAACCATTTTTATTTTTTAATTATACCTTTCATGTAGATATTGGTGGGCTTACCATTGTATTCAATTTCTCCATTTTGTATTCTTGTGTTTTTTATATTGTCATAGAAGTACACATTTTCACAATCCACAAAAGGTCATACTAGATTGGTGTCAAAATGATCCATAAATTCTCAAAACTTTAGAATTTTAAAATCATTAAAATAATTCCACCATACTATTTATTTCAACACATGAAGAATTCAAAGAGGTATGAATGTTATGAGATAAATTAGAAAATTAAATTACAACCATAGAAATAAACAAGATCATAACATACAGTATTTTACCTTAAAAAACTTAGGTAAAAACAAAATTTTCTAGTTGCAATTAAACTGCTACCCTTTGTTGCAATTAACAAAAAGGAGCTAGTAAAACAAATACGTAACAATAGTTGTTCTCTACTTACAAACTAATAAAAAATTAAATTAATAAAAAAATTCCAAACTAATAAAAAATTAAATTAATAAAATTTTCCTTGATGCAATAATCAAATAAATCATCTAATTCCAAGTCACATGATCTCTACCAATAAATCATCTAATTCCAAGTCACATGATCTCTACCTCCATAAAGCGTTGTTTAGTGATGCTAGATTTTTGGACCACTAGCCCAAGGAGAAAGCTCTCAAAGATAGAAGTTGAAAGGATGTCATGTTAGCTCAATTTAGAGTTTGTAATAGTTAGGGATCACTTCCACACTTGCTATATCAGTCCCACAAACCCATATTTATATCTATATGAATTCATCTCTATAACTACATATTTAAATTAAAACTATGAAGATGAATCTATATATGCAGTTTTTATTTCTTGACAATTTATTATTTTTACTATTTGATTTCAAAATATAAATTACTATTCAAGTTATATTTTGTAAATACTCAAGGATTACTTTCAATCTATTCAATTCCCTCTGTAACATGCTCACAACAAATCCTCTATTAGGGAGGTGCTTAAATTTATTGGTAAAAAGTTAAGTTCATAGAGTTGTTTTAGTGATATATCCACCCCCACATTTCTATTCACAAACTTTGTCTCCTACATTTCACATTCCACATGCCACTTCCTAATGTTCACTTCTCATCCATTCACCATCATTCATGCTCAATCGATCCTCTCATACTTCCTACTTCTCACATCCAACGCAACCCCATTATACCATCTTACTTAGCTCATACCATCTATCCCACATCAATGTCACTATTACCTCCACTTAGACACCCTTTTACACCAACACAATTATATGGGACAATGAAATTTATAGTAGGGTAACTACCTATTCTTCAAAAACTAAGTAGGACATCTCTAGTGAAATAAATAATATTCTACTCTCTTATGATATCTTGGGCTATCCTTTGCTATAGGTTTTATGGCCAATAGATTTGAAATATGTATGATAAAATGGAACCAATGACTCATTTTTGCTCTTTAATTGACACTTGTTTGGAATACATGTATGATGATAGGATACTTGAATATTTTCCATCAACATTAAATGATTATACGCTTGAGTGGATTTATTCATTAACTTGTGGCATTAAGATGACTATTTCAAATTTGGTGGAATGTAGACAAGGATCCAATTAAAGAACTCATGACTATGCCATTCTTTTATCCTTCTCCATAAAAATAGATTACCAAGTACCAAATAAGGAATTTTAAACATTGTTTGTTAAAATATTACTCCCAACAATTCAAGTTAAGGTGTATCTCAATAAGTATATTTCATTTATGGACTTTTGTGCAAATTTTAGGAATATTGAACTAGATTTTTTATCAAATACACTCAAATATGGTTCTTTGCATCCTTCCTCTAACTCGTTAGAGTTCTAAGTTTCAGTAAAGTATTTTTTTAACAAAGGTGGTGACATTTCGCATGAGCACATTATTAGGATTTATACAATTGAAATTAATACATCTTCCATGGCCTCTAATGCCATATTTAGTATGTGAAAAGTACCATGAAAAATTACAAAACATCATGTTCCCCCTACATATTATTACAATATTTATTAGGGGCTAACATGATAACCTTATCTTCTTCTCACGTTATTAAAACATACATTTATGTTCCAAAAGGTTATGAAGAAAAAGCATTAAGTGATTATCATAGATTTTATGGGTAAGATGCCAAAAATGTGTGAGTCTAATGTAATGAACCTTAGTTAATTGTTTACACTTAAATCTAAAATACCCACTAAGTTATTTTGATAATAAAGTTGTTAAAATAGTTAAACATGAAATACCCAAAATAAATAACATACATTTACAAATGTCATGTTGGTTATTAATGTGTTGGCAAACAGATACTAAGTTTTTTTTGCTAGCTGCTAGTTTGAGAATGGGTGGTGATAGAGTAAAAATTGAATTGAGTACTTATGATGAGTTCAAGGATGTTGTAGAGATTTGACATATTTGCTCGAAAGGCAGCATGCCCCAACTTTGGGAATGTATTAATGGATTTGATAAGAGCCTATCAATTTAGTTTGCAAATTCTTGGGACAACTAGAGGGTATGGGTTCACATAATTTCCTTTGAAATAAATGAGGATGTCATCGCTAAGGCTTCTAGTATGTCCACCAAGGGTAGGAAGTAGAAGAAACAAAGTGTTGGAATCAAGGAACACTAAGAGGGGGGGAGGGGGGGTGAATCAATGCTCTACAATTTTTCACTTTGAAAATCTATTCTTTAAGCCACTTAATGCATATGAGGGAAATTAAAGTGCAGAAACATAAGGCAAAGATCATCAACACCATAACACCAAGATTTTTACTTGGAAACCCAGATAAGAGAAAAACCACGATGGGATTCAAACCCACAATACTAATATACTCTATTAGAAGTATAAAAATATTACATAAGGGGAATGCACATGCATTCAGGAACACTACCTAGAGCTCACTACTCAAAGTTTACAATAAGCACTACAACCCAGAAGGCTCACTGCCTTACAAGATGATTATAAGAGACAAGAGTATTTGAACTATTTAATAGCATCAACAAATTCCTAAGTATAGTTTTGATTAAGCACAATACACACATTCTTACTCTTCTATGTTATGATATTTTGCAACATACCGGACCACAAATATTCACCTTGCGCATGTGAAATTGTGCACAATCAATCATACATGCACACACACAACTATCGATCACCAAAAATTATTAAATCAATTCACCTTATATATCCGCATCACCAATTTTAGGTCAATTCCATGTTGGCTCAAAATCCGCATAACACGCAACATGAAATGTGTTACCCAAGTCAGCTCAAATCGATAAAAAAAACCAAATAAGTGGACCAAAAAAAATTGACCACATGCTTCCCACATGTCGGCTCACCAACCTTGAACATACAAACAACTAAAAAAATCAATCCAAAAGATCTGCATACTAAATTTCTACACATTACTGCTGATAGCCACCGTCTTAACCAAAAAGCAATCTACTGGACCTTATCAACCAACACAAAATTTAACACCGAAGGCCACAAACCTAGAATAAGGTAAATTGCATATCCAAAATACATCTCCCAGATCCACAAAGAAAAATACTCACATAAAATAATCCACTAACCAACAAACTGTACACACTGCCAGATATACTGTTCTCATCGGACCACACAGATACTTGATAAATCTTCAATCAATAATCCAGAATGATGAAAAAATGAACTACAGATGCCAAATTTGATATTTGTTTCCATCAATGACAACATCTCAACATACATGTAGTGTCTCTTGCCAACACAATGTAGAATGTCTAGTAATGACAACCTATCCCTTTTCTACAAAGAGAGAAAAAAGCTTGTTAAACTCCATGGTGGGCTTGATACAGAGGAGATGCTGAAGCCTAAGGACAAGTATATATAATTAGATTATGAAAAATTTCATGCTGGAAGGAAGGTTTAAAGTCTACTACTACTATCATTTTCTACTACTTAATCATTTTCACCACAGTTCCATAATTAGTCTCCCTTTCTTTCTATTAATGCCTTTGGAAAACTCTATCAAATATGCCCTTGAAATGGCTAAAAGATTTGATAAGAAGTCCATTCCTATTCACTAAAGGCTTATCTTTTTCCTTGACCACTTCCATTTGGCCTTGTGTCCCCCTAAATAAATTATCATTGTTGATGACCCCACATGCTTTGAATCCCTCTGGCTACAACTATTATGAATTTCCCTGACAAGTATAAGAGTAAGAAGCATCACTAGTATCTTGGCGTTGGCAAAGCTTGCACCTTTGAAAGAAATGTGACGCCCTCCCAACTTTCCACTACCTCTAGCTTGATTACCTCTCATGGTAAAAAATTCACTCCCCAAACCCTTCATACTATGCACAACTTAGTTTCCCAAGGTCTTTGTGACCTTCAACATATCCCCTTTTCCAAGATTACAGGTAAAAGACAAAAATTACAATAAAAAATCCCCCTACTAAAAAAGTGAAGAAAAGTGTGACCCAATTGAAGATTGAGGAGATTTGTACTAAGGAGGAAGCAACTGCAGAAAATAAGGATAATGTGATTAGGTATGTTGGTGGTTCTAACCATACGAGATCTAATAGGCTTGGGGCCAACCCATGACTAAAGACAAGGAGGCCATTAATGTTATTGATGATGAGGATAATTTTGAGATGGAGGAGGAGAATGATGAAACTAAGGAGGACAGGGGAAGCTCAAAGAGTACTATAAGAAGCCAGTGAAAGAACTCTCATGAATCAGACAACACAAAGGTGGTCCTAATGGACCTATCTAGTGATGCCCATCGAGCTAGTGAGACACATGCATGCACTAAATGCAACACTACTTCTACTAAACTCTTGATTATTAATGTTAAGTTGTCGAATATGGAGAAGAATCTTGTAAGAATCTCCAAATTTATCTCTAAGGTCATGCATAGGTCAAAGAATATGCTTTGTTTGTTACATGAGAAGGATCTTTGTAAAGATGGACAAAGATGAAAATTATAAAGAGTTGTTCAAGTTCCTCACTAAAGACTACGAAGGTCTCTTTACTTATCCCCATGTTAGATATTTTTTAAGTATTTTTGGTTGTGTCATTTAAAAACTCTATTACTATTGGTTATTTACTCCATAAACTATTTCTAATATTAAGATTAGTTTATATTGTTAAAATGTTGTTTTGTTATAGGGTCAACACCCTTGTTTTGCTTCTATTAATATAAAAAACATAGATTTACACAGGTAATACTGATTGGAACTAAATATTTTATTCAAATACATTTATACTATGATGATAAAAAATATTTTCCTCAAATATATTTTAAATTTTTTTATAGAATATTGAAATTCACAAAACACTAAAAGCCTCTAAACTTGAAGTGTAGATGCAACCTCCATATTAAGCTCTCATAGGAATCAAAAGGGGTTCCATCCTCCAAACTATATGAAACCAAAGGGGTTTCATCTGCTAATTTTCAAAACTTGAAACCTATTGGTTTTTATCCTAAACCTAATAGTTGAATAAAAGTACTCAAACTAGGTTTAAGGTTTGATAGAACGATCCAAATATGCAAAATAATAAATTTTCCTTTCTTATATAGAGGATAAATACCTATTCTCGGACCATAAAGGCTAAAAATCCATTTAAAATTTCATACCATTTTACCACATTCAAAACGAGTCCATTAATGAGATCCTTGTTTAGCCATGGTAATAGGTGAAACTCTTCATTTCAATAATGGGAATCTAAGAAAAGGTATTCTAGAAGGAAATGGTTTGGGGAAATGCATTCCTAAAGGATGCAATGGTAAGAGGGATTGATAAATAGATTGTCAAGATGCTACCTAGATGTATTTCCATTTTGTATGTCAATATAATGTTCTCTCAATTTTTGCAGTCAAGAGCTTTGGTAATGGGATACAAGGATGCTAGGACATGATGAGATGCAATGGTTTTCAACCCTGGATGGATAAATTATCTAGACAACATGAAATAAGCTTCAAAGATACTAAATGCAAGATGGAGAAATGGTCAACATTTGGAGATAACCAATACATGGACTAAGGATTGAGTATAAGAGATGCTTGAGGCTAGAGGGGGAAGACATTAAGAGCTAGTGATACTTGATGCAAGGAGTGAGGTTCAGGAAATTAATGTATTTAATGCATAGGGAAGCAAAAGTTAATGGGGAAGTGAAGGTTCATGGGTCCTCATGCGACATATTTTCTTGAAGATTTTGAAGAAGAGCATGTTAGGATAATTCTTAGTCCTGTGCATGGAGAGAATATGTATCTTGACAGGTCGCACACAATCATGAAGGAAGCAATTCATGCAGTGACTGGTTTTTGGCAAATGGGTGAAGTTCCAAAGCTGAGGAAAATTTCAAAAGAGACTGTGATTGCACTGACTCACACCACCTTTGACGGTCATGCATTTTCGGTCAACAACATTAAAGATCCAACAGTGAGATTTGCAACTATGGTAATTGGTTATAGGATATTTTATTCCAGCAGGATGAATAGTGTACCATCCACTGCTATGCATGTAGCTTACAAGATGATTGTAGAGAATGCAAATTATGACTTATGCGAGGCAATAAGGAGCCAACTGATGTTGAACCTGCAATCAATTAAGAAAGATAATAGTCAAAAGTTCAAATATGGTCAACTGTTGATTGGTCTATTCTTCTATTTTTAGAATTTCCTACCAGGAATTGGTGACATTCAATGGTCGAAATACATACTGGTAACAACTCAAATCAAGAACAACATTAAGGCTGTAAAGAACACATTTCCTGTTGATATGAACATATATTTTAATGAGTTCCAAAAGAAGATGAGCACGAGGTTAAGGCTACTTGAAGATGTGGTGAAACACTTTGCAAAAGACATATGTTTCACAGTTACCACATATTTTTGTCTTATGGAGGTCGTTGAACCCAGGGAAGATGAGATGGAAGAAATGAGTTATGAAGTCAACTATGACTTATTAATCGATTATGCCAATAACATTTTGGCATTTCCCAAGGATAAGAAGAAGAAAATATTGGGAAATTAGCAGGAACAGAGTGCACCTACTCAACCTAGTAGTGCCAAAGAGAAGAAGAAGATAGTTGAGCAAGCACCTTAGGTAACCACTGGTACAAGGGTGACAAGAAGTGTTCAAGTAAAAAAGGAACTAGCACCCAAAGTATATGCTAAGAAGTAGACTGCAACAAAGAAGAGAGGTAGGCAACTCATTCTTCAAGCAGAATATGAGGATACCAACACTGAAGAGGAACCAAAGAAGATGAAAGTGACTGGTAAGAAAGCCAAACCAGTAGGAGACACTTCAAAGCAAAGTATCCCTATTAATGTTTTATCTTACAAGCCTATGACTGATTTTGAGAGGATATTAAAAACATTAGGGAGGAATAGGTTTGATAATGTAAAGGAATGTTTTGATTCATTTGATGATGGACAAAATCAACAAATTGTTCAAGAGGTGATCAACCACTTGTGTCAATACAATCGGTTGCCTCAAGATATTGAAAAGGATATTTCTTATTCTTTGTATTCTATTCTTGTAAATAAGTAGAAAATGGTTGTAGAACAAGAACAAGAAATTATTGATAGAGTTTTCATTCAATATTTTGCTGAGTTACCTAGAGATGAATTATTAGCATTGCTTGATAATTTCAAAGGACAATTCATTCTAAGGCAAGAAGATCGAAGTTATTGAGTGGAAAAACTCAACTTGTTGAAAATGATACTCATCTTATAGCCCAAAATATTCAAAGGATGCATGAGCAAATGAAGTCTCATAAATCGGATCAAACAGAGATTGAAGCTAGATGAAGAAGAGAGTATTACACTAGATGTTGTCTATCCTATTAAGCACAAGGATGACACTATTTATCCACCGATTATTTTCTTTGTAGAAGATAATGAAGAAATCCAAGACACTATTGATACAAATGGTTATATCATTGAACCAGTTAAGGAACCTTTACAACGATCGAACATTATTGTTACACATGAAGCAGCTGAAGCACCGGTCAATGAACCGAGTGTGGATATTCAACCACCACCAGAAAAAGAAAACCAAGTGGAAAATCAACTACCACCGATTACAAAAGATACATAGGAGAAAGAAACAAAGGCAAAAATAGAGAATGAGCAACTGGAGAAAGATGTTGAAGTGAAGGAAACTGAATAGAGAAAGGAGGAAGTGAAAGAGAAAATAGATGATAAGGAAAAAGAAAAGGTAAAGAAACAAAATGATGATGAGGATGACTCAATAGGCATCAAAGAACCTATAGATGTAGATAGTATGAGTGCATATGAACTCATGGAGATTGCTATAGTGATGCAATCTAGAGATCAAAAGAAAAGATTGAAAGAGCAGAGAAAAGAAGCAAAAACAATTCAAACTGTTGTTGAGATTCTGTCAAGTCTCCTACCAGAGTCTGACACTGGGAATTTGTCAACCCCTATCGGAAAGCTTGGCCAGTTGGTTGCTGATGCTTCTAACCAACTGAAGTCCCTTGAAGAAGCTGCTCAGACTTTAGCTGAGAAGAATTATAAAAAGAAGAGAGGAGAGCAAATAATGAAAGATATTGATACAGGGAATATTGTTTTATCTCTGAATAAAGATGTTTTTAGAATTTCTATTGAAACTGGAGGAAGCATATTGGCCTATACATCTAATGTTTCATTTTTCTATCCTGATTTGAAGAAGAGGCAAGAAGAGATAGAACAGGAACTGGAGCGGATATGTATTGCTTACATACCTTTACACGATTCAGCCTTGGCTTATGGAAAATCATTTGATGATTTGCAACATCAGTTAGATATTTATGATTGTGAATATTCTAAGAGAATTAGATCCTTGAAAGAACTAAAGAACCAGTTGAGATCTAAAGTGGACATCTTACAACGGGCATACAAGGATGCAAAAGCAGTTTTGGCGACTCCAGAGATGAGCACAGTGGATGCAATGGAAGAATTCGCTGCACAAGTTATGAAAACCATTGAGATTACTAAAACATTATTAGAAACATGGGATAATGATTTTACTCAGATGAAGATCATTTTCAGTGACATTTTCTTGAACATTGTAGTGAACACTCCTTGAAAAAACTCCTATATTTTTGCATATGAAGTTTTTGATGCAAATTTTGATATAATATATATATTTTACTTTTCAATTTGGCATTGTTGTCAAAGGGAGAGTAGAAATATGTATGTGTTGTGAAAATTTTGTATGTATTGTTAAGGGGGAGTAGAAATATGTTTGTACAATTTTTGTAAGCACACTTAGTTGTAAAGTTGTAAAAGTTTCTAAGTGTTGCCATCAATGTCAAAGGGGGAGATTGTTGGCTTGATGATGATTTTTGTAATGGATGACTTCATGTGTTGTCATTGATGGCACATGTATACACACACATATGTTCACATTGTCTTAATCATCTTAGTTAAGACAAACCGGTACTACTCCTAAGTCTTTGTATTGTAAACCAATATTATTTGTATAGAGAAGTCCAATCAATTTTTGAAGGTGTCTAACCAATATATGTAAACCGATATATGCAGGAATGACATGACACCGACTTGGAGATTCTGTAGAGATCAACAAAGGAATCAAATGGAGGACAATTGGTCTATGAGTTGAAAGAGATTAACTCTTAACCAGTATCGGTGTTCCAACCGGTTTCATGGATTGTGTGATGAGTTATCATCGGTCGTGATGAGTTATCCCTAACCGATAGATTTGGCGGCAATCTGTGACGTGTTATGTTAGATTGTCCAGATACACTTCACCTAGGAAATTGTGATGAGGTTCCTCAGCCGACATGAAATCTAATGTCTATATAATGACATTGTGATGAATTATTTTTATGATGCGAGATAGAAGTGTTAAGTTGTAGCGATTTACTGAAGGCGTTGCAGAGTATGTCGATGATGCAGTTTTGAGCGAGCTGAAGAGGATCTATTCAAGCAAGATGTGCTACTTCTAGATCACACCACCTGTTGTTTTCTAGTCACTACAATAGTCAAATCCCCTAACCGGATAAGCTCTAACAAGCTTCATTGTACAAATCCTCTAACTAGGTGATCCATTAGTTTGGATTTGAAATCCTCTATCGAGGTTACTGCTAACAGGGTACTACCTTTAATAGGGTATAGCTCCTAACAGAGCTTTGGGATATTTAACAAGGTTCGCTCATAACAGAGCAATTTTATAGACCTTAACCGGTCAGTTACCTATTACTGCAGATAGTTAACTTGTGAGTCCCATCTCACTGTGGTTTTTCCCAGTTGGGTTTTCCACTTATAAACACTTGTGTTATGGTGGATGTTTTACTTGTTGTGGATGCTTTAATATCACTTTGGATTGCATGTATAGTATTAAGTAAAATGGTTAACTATCTTTACCAGTCTGTGTTTAAAGTGGTATTGTTTTTGTCGGCACTGATTCACCCCCCCCCTTTCAGTGCTTTATAAGTCTATCAAAGTAATTAAAAAGGGGGTAAGGAAGGAAGGAAAGAAATGTATAACAATAGAAGAAAGATTGGAACTTCTTCCAAGGTAGTAAAGTGATCAAAACATTGTCAAATTAAATAAATTAAAGAGATTACATTACAAGTATTCCCTCCCAAAATTTTATTTCCCTCAAGTAATTGCTAATTTAGATGTTCCAATATTCTCAAGGCATCTCAAGTTATACCCTCCATAGGTAGGATCTTCTAATGAATCAAATGATTTATAATAGTTCTACTTTATAAATTATTCATGCCTTTGAGACACTAATGACATATGGTAACCTTATGAATGAGACTTAATTATATGCAAACACAAATTCAATAAAAGTGTTGGATATTGTTGCTGCTAGGATATGTTGTTGTCATTGGTGTTGCAGAGAAGTGGTTTTGGTGTTCCAGTGATTACTGGGAGTTGATATGGTTGGTTTATCTGTTTGATATGTTGAATCAACTAGAGATACTTGATTTAGTGTTGGTTTCATGATGATATGTGGTGATTTGATCGGGTTGTGGATTCTGGTATGAGGATTGGTTTTTCAGTGTTCAGTGTTGCAGTGTTCTGGTGTTTGATTTGTTGTGATCCGAAATGACCATATCTTGAGTTGCGGATTTGGGAGAGTGTTTGGTATGTTCATGTGTATCTTCAATTTAGACAGTTCATGATCTGGTTCTCCACAAGTTATCTTTCTTGTCCCAGTTGCTAATGTGAAGTGTTCTTGAGTATCAGTGTATTGATCGATGAAGATTTGATTAAGTGATGGTGGTGCAGCTATTGTAGATGATTCTAACGGGATTGATGGTGTTTCCTAATAATGTCCTATTTTTTTGGTGCTTTGCATTGATCATTGTGCATGTTATTGAAGATATTATGGGTCCGGTGATATTCTTCGTCTTATGCGACATTTTTTCAGTGGTGTAACGTATTGTGGTTGATCTTGGCAAGATTTTTGGTGGTGTTGCATGTTCGAGGATTTGATTTGGGTCCATGATATGTTGTCATGACATTGTATTTCTCCAATGGTTGATTTATGTATCGTGTGATGTAATTTTGTAATAAGGTATTAAGGGTTGAGCTGACCTTGTAGCCAAGGTTGATGATTTGTATAAATAGGTGTTATATTCATGTAATTGGTATATGGGTGTTATGTTTGCATTATCAGACAATGGTGTATGTGCGAACAAGCGAATTTATCTTTTGGTGTTAAGTGTAGAGTAGAGTGTGTTGCAGGGAAGACAATTATGCTTAATCAGAACTGCCATCAGGCATTTGGAGATGCTATTATCTTAGTTCATCTAAATCAGATTGTAGTTTGAATATTATTGTAAGGTAGTGAAACTTCCCTGAGGGTTGTAGCCTTTCAGGTCATTATATTTTGAGCAGTGAGCTCTAGGTAGCGTGCTTGAATGCATGTGCATTCCCCATTGTAATATTTTCACATACTACTGCAAAGTATCATCTTATTGTGGGTAGGTTCCCACTGTGGTTTTTCCCTTAACCACATTTTTCACGTACAAAATCTTGGTGTTATGTGTGTTGTTGTTATTGTATTTGTCTTTATTGTTGTTGTTGTTGATTAGATTTGAAGTTGTGCTAAAATTGTTTAATCCAGTGAAAATTGATTCACACCCCCTCTCAGTTTTCCTTCATTGTTGTTGCCATCAATTGGTATTAGAGCTAGATCCTTCGGAAGAAGCTTGACTACTTTAGGAGATTTGGGATTGCAACCTATGTTTTAAAGAAAGAGAGTTTGAGATTTGATGAAAGTAGACCAGATGGAGTATCATTTGAAGTGTCTTAGAGAAGATTTTTGGAAGATTACAAAGAATGCCTACACTATTCATCAAAATGGTTTGGTTACTGCAAATGAGATCAAGGATGCTCACATAACATAAAAGCTAAGGAAGAATTGTTGAGTGCCTTGACCGATTCAAAGATGACTAATGTGATGGGACTTCAAACTACACATGAGATGTGGGAGAAGTTAGAAACCTTGTATGAGGGAGATAAACATGTCAAAGTTGCTAAGCTGCAGAGTTTGAAAGGAAAGTATGAGATGCTAAAGATGGGAGATGATGAGAACATATCATCCTTTATGGCTAAGGTGAATTAACTTGTTATGAACATTAAATGTGTCGGTGGAACCCTTGAAGAAGATGAGATTGTTGCTAAAGTGTTGAGATCTTTTCCTCCTGCTTATAAATATAAAGTTGTTTCTATTGATGAGATCCAGACTGTGACTACTGTGACAAGAGACATGCTGGTTGGTAAACTTGCTGCTTTTGAGTTGAGTGAATTTGGAGAATCACACGGTAAATCTGAGACTGCATTTAAAGCCTCTGTATATAGGAAGTAGGAGTATGATCCGAGAGCGAGTTCATCTAGGGTTTCCAGATATGAAAGAGTAATGAGAGAGATGGAAGAACATGAAGAAGAGTTGGATGAGCTTGAAGCACTTATTCCTCAGAGATTTCCTAAGGGAGCCAGTAAGTATGATGGAAAGTTACCTTTGAAATGTTTCTCTTGTAATAAGATATGACATTTTGCTTCTGGGTGTTCTAAAAGAATGTCACGATATGATAAGCATGATAAATTTGATAAGAATGATAGATATGAGATACATGATAAGTATGATAAGCCCTATAATCCTAACTGGAAGTACAAATATCAAAATAAATGTTAGTATGCTGCTAATGAAGGTGTAACAGATGAAGAATCAATGAATTTGAAAGGTGAATTTGTATTTATTGCTATCAAGGAAGGTGATTCGATACCATTGAATTATACAAGCTGCATTGTTGAGGAGAAAGATTTGGATGCTAAGATTGAAGAGAAAGATGAATGGGTAATTGACTGTGGTTGTTCACATCATATGATAGGTGATAAAATTAATTTTTATGAATATGCAGAAGTATGATGGTGGTATAGTAAGATTTGGTGATGATAAAGCTTGTGTAATTCAAGGTAGATGTTCTATCTCTTTTGATGGTAAGCATAATACTGATGATGTCTTATATGTTGAAGGTTTGAAGCATAATCTTTTGAGTGTTGGATAGATGGTTGATAATGGATATGATTTGCAATTCAAGAATTGTAAATACGAGATTTTGAATGCCTCTGGTATAGATTTTGCATTAGGGACTAAGACTAAAGGTAATATGTTTCACTTGAATTCTAGTGAGAAAAGTTGTTTGATTTATCAGATAGATGAAAGATGGTTGTGGCATAGAAGGATGTGTCATGTTAATTTTGACTACATGATTAAGATAAGTTGTACTCAAGTTGTTAGAGATTTTCCTAAAATTGTGAAACCATCCAATCCGGTATGTAAAGAATGTCAATTGGGAAAGCAAACAAGAATTTGATTTAAGAGTAAACAATATACATCTAATGTATTATTAGATCTTGTGCATACTGATTTGTGTGATCCTACAAGAGTGAGAAGTGTGTAGGGTGACATATATTTCATGTTGTTGATTAATGACTACTATAGAATGATGTGGGTTACTTTTCTAAGGGAGAAATCGGAAGCACTGGATAAATTCAAGATATTAAAAGCTAAGGTGGAGACAAAGACAAGATTGAAGCTGAAATGCCCGAGATCTGACAGAGGAGGAGAATTGGCATCCAATGAGTTTGATTTATTTTGTGTAAGGAATGGAACTAGGAGATAGTTATCTGCTCCTAGAACCCCTCAGTAGAATGGAGTTGTTGAAAGGAAGAACATAACTATTTTGGATGTTGCCAGGACTATGTTGATTGAAGGAGATGTTGTGAAGACCTTTTGGAGAGAAGGTGTTAGCACTGTTGTATACATATTCAACTGGGTGCATATAAAAGGTGATTCTAGTAAGACTCCTTATGAGTTATGGTTTGGTTATGTTCCTATAGTTAGATATTTCAGAGTTTTTGGAAGTAAATATTATATCAAAAGAGATGAGGATTTATGAAAGTTTGATGCAAGATGTGATGAAGGAATCTTCTTGGGATATTCTACTAAGAGAAAGGTCTACCAATGTTACAATAAGAGGTTAAAGAAGATAGTGGAAAGTGCAAATATGAAGGTTGATGAATGTCATGGAAAGCATATCAGAGCATACATATATGAGTTTGATGATCAAGATATCATTTCAAAGTAAGTGCAGATTGAGAACCTGAAGCAGAATGATCTGGTAGAGCTAATTAATCTGGATATTGTTGCTGCTAGTGAAGAAGTTCAAGAACCTAAGAATCAGAATAATCATAATACTTTGAGGTATGTGAAATTAAATCATTCAAAAAATTAGATTATTGGTGATAAAAATGAAGGTGTGATGACTAGGAGACGGATTTCTACTGAAGAGATATGCTTGATTTCCAAGATTGAACCTAAAGATGTTGTTGAAGCTTGTAAATATGAGAATTGGATAAGAGATATGGGAAAAGAGTTGAATTAGATTGAGAATAATAACACATGGGAACTTGTTTCGAGACCTAAAGACAAGAATGTGATTGGTACAAAATGGGTGTTTCGAAATAAATTGAATGAAGCTGATGAAGTGGTTAGAAACAAAGCAAGGTAGGTATGTAAAGGATGCTCATAGATGGAAGGAATTGATTATGAGGAGTCTTTTGTTCTGGTAGCTATAGTTGAAGTTGTTAGATTACTTCTTGCATATGCCGCTTATAAGAATTTAAAGGTATATTAGATGGATGTCAAGTCAGCCTTTTTGAATGGTGATCTTGAAGAGGAAGTCTACATTGAGAAATCAGATGGATTTTCATTATCAGATGAAGGAGACATGGTATGCAGATTGAAAAAAGAATGTATGGACTTAAACAAGCTCCTAGAGCCTGGTATGCTAGACTAGACATGTCTTTGATGAAGTTGAGATTTTGTGAAGTTACTGTTGATAGTCATTTATACTTCAAGGTTGATAATGATAACGTTTTGGTTGTTGAAGTTTTTGTTAATGACATTATTTTTGGAGGAGATGATGATTTGTGTATGAAGTTTGCTGATGATATGCAAAAAGAGTTTGAGATGTCTATGATAGGTGAGATGAAATTCTTCTTAGGATTGCAGATTACACAGATTGTTAAAGGCATTTTCATTTCTCAATCTAAGTATGTGAAGGAATTGTTGAAGAAGTTTGGGTTAGATGACTCCAAACCCATTGGAACTCCTATGGTGATTGGATGCAAGTTAACTAAGCAAGATGAATTTCTAAAAGTTAATCAAATCTTGTATATATATATGGTTGGTGGACTGTTATACTTGACTCGAACTAGACCAGATATTATGCATGCTATTTATCTTTGTGCAAAATTTGAAGTTGATCCTAAAGAAAGTCATGTTACTGTTGTGAAGAGGATTTTCAGATACTTGAAAGGGACAATTGATTATGGTTTGTGGTATCCGAAGAAAGATGATTTCATGTTATGTTCTTAGACTAATGCTGATTGGGAAGGTGATGTTGATGATCAGAAGAGCACTACCAGTGGAGCTTTAGTTTTTGGGAAGACTTTGGTTTCATGGGCAAGTAAGAAACAAGATGCTATATCTCTATCTACTGCAGAAGCTGAATACATTGTTTCTGCTAGCAACTGTACTCAGGTAGTTTGGATGAAGCAGGTGTTGAAGAACATTAGAGTTGTGTATGATGAGCCTACTGTTATATATTGTGATAATTCAAGTGCTATTAATATTTCCAAGAATCTAGTACGACATTCTAAAACAAAGCATCTATCAATTAAGTGTCATTTCTTGAGGGAGAAAGTTAGTGAGGAAGAAGTCAAATTGGAGTATGTATCTACAAAGGATCATATTGCAGATATTTTTACTAAGCCTTTTCCTGCAGATACATTTATATATCTGAGAGACAAGTTAGGGGTCTTTGCCCCTCCTGATGAGAACTAGATGCATTAATCCGATGGACTTCATAGTCTTATCTTCTTATCTAGATTGATGAGTTGGTGTTGCTAGTCATCTAGAGTAGCTAGTGTATGGGTGAAATGTGTGAGTTTATCCTAAGGGGGAGAGATTGTCCTTCGTAGAGGGAGAGATGCATGATTTACGTCTTTGGCATTATTGTCAAAGTGGGAGAGAAGCATGTAAACCGCCTTATCTTGGAAGCTTTATGTGCATGATCTTAGGGGGAGATTGTTGGTGTTGATTTATTCCTTTCCATCAACTTTTTTTCACATTCATATGTTGCCATGAATGCCAAAGGGGGAGATTGTTGGATATTGCTTCTACTAGGATATGTTGTTGTCATTGGTGTCAACATATTCCTTTGTTCTAGTGTTGCAGAGAAGTTGTTTTGGTGTTTCGGTGATTAGTAGGAGTTGATCTAGTTGGTTTATCTATTTGATATGCTAAATCAACTAGAGATACTTGATTTAGTGTTGGTTTCATGATGATATGTGGTGATTTGATCAGGTTGTGGATTCCGGTATGAGGATTGGTTTTTTAGTGCTCAGTGTTGCAATGTTCCAATGTTTGATCTGTTGTGCTCTAGAATGATTATATCTTGAGTTGCAGATTTGGGAGAGTGTTTGGGATGTTCATGTGTATCTTCAATTCAGATGGTTTGCAATTTGGTGCTCCACAAGTTATCTTTCTTGTCCTAGTTGCTGTTGTGAAGTGTTCTTGAGTATCAATATGTTGATCGATGAAGATTTAATTAAGTGGTGTCGATGCAGTTATTGTGGATGATTTTTATGTGCTTGTTGGTGTTTCATAATCGTGTCCTATTTGTTCTGGTGGTCCGCATTGATCATTGTGCATGTTATTAAGACCTTATGGGTCTGGTGATATTCTTTGTGTTATGCGACATTTTCAGTGGTGTAATGTGTTACGGTTGATATTGGCAAGATTTTTGGGGGTGTTGCATGTTCGAGGATTTGATTTGGGTGTTATGTTGTCATGACATTATATTGGTCTAGTGGTTGATTTATGTATCTTATGGTATAATTTTATAATTAGGTGTTAAGGGTTGAGTCAAACTTGTAGCCAAGGTTGATGATTTGTATAAATAGGTGTTATATTCATGTAATTGGTGTATGGGTGTTGTGTTTGCATTATGAAAGAGTGGTGTATATGCAAACAAGTGTATTTATCTTTTGGTGTGAAGTGTAGAGCAGAGTGTGTTGTAGGGAATACAATTGTGCTTAACTAGAACTTTCATCAGGCATTTGGAGATGCTATTCTCTTAGTTCATCTAAACCAGATTGCATTATGATTATTATTGTAAGGTAGTGAACCTTCCCTGAGGGTTGTAGCCTTCCGGGTTATTATATTTTGAGAAGTGAGCTCTAGGAATTTTTCCTGAATGCATGTGCATTCTCTATTGTAATATTTTCACATATTACTACAGAGTATCATCTTATTGTGGGTAGGTTCCCACCATGGTTTTCCCTTAAATGGGTTTTCCACGTCAAAAATCTTGGTGTTATGTGTGTTGTTGTTATTGTGTTTGTCTTTATTCTTGTTGTAGTTGATCAGATTTGAAGTTGTGCTAAAATTCTTTAATCCGGTGAAAACTGATTAACCCCCTCACATCTCCCCCGCCCCCTCTCCCCCGCCCTCTCTTAGTTTTCCTTCATTGTTGTTGCCATTAAAAAATACACCATGAACACAATATTATAAGTGAAGGCATACTAGTGAGAATATGATGGTAGACATTCTCATATTAATATCCCATATGTGTAAAAGTACAAACCCGTGTCACACTTTTATAAAGGAAAAGGTTAACACAACAATAACTATTCAATTTTGATGCCATAAAAGTGGCATTTGTGTTTTGAATTTGAAGATGATGTAAACTAATGAAATGTGTAAAATTTGATTTATTTTTTTCAAGAATTGATATTTTTTTTACTTTTAAAGTCAAATTTTTTATTGCTAAAAAATCCTTAAAATCAGGGGGTTTAGTTCACACCAAAAAACAAAATATAAATCAACTTATTTTTTTTTTCTGATTTTGATATCCTTAATAGATGACATACATATACAGTGCATAAAAAATAAAAATAAATAAAAAATCAATGAACATTTTTTTCGTTCTAACATTTTAAAGTTGAATATACCTGAATTTGACTTTTTTTTTCTCCCACCACATTGTGTCTATTAAATTTACGATAATAATAAAAAAAACCCCTTTTGGAGAATATATATATATATATATATATATATATATATATATATATATATATATATATATATATATATATATATATATATATATATATATATATATATAATTTTTTTCAAACCAACTTCTTACTGAACATTAGAATACTTACTTGTAGTATTTTTGAAATAGTATATATTAAATCTAACCAAAACATCATAAAAATTATATGAGTAGATTCTTTACTTCGATGTCTACAAAAGGGTATTTTTTGTTTTTTTAATAAATTGAATTTACCTATTGAATTTTGTTGCAGAAGTCAGAAGTTTCAGAAATTTGTCAAATTTAGTGATGTGGCTGCCACTTATGACATTTCAGCCGAAACGCTTCCGACCGGATCGTTAGAGGTCGGTGTGACCAATCATTTGAGCGACCATGCCCCTTCAATCCCATACAAATAATGATTTATTTTTTGTTTTAAAATATGAAAGTAAAAGGCGTGTGAAATAATATAATTAATTTTTGAATTAAATCAATTGCTTTTTAAAATAAAAGCGACAAAGATTTCCAATTTTTTTTTAAAGAATTTGGTAGAAGGCTTCAAATTTTTTCCATTCTGTTATATTAAATTTCTTTTTTTCAATTAAATAAATATCTAATATTAGAATGCTTCATTTTTTTCTAAGTATGTTATATTAAAGTAAATATTATTTAGATTTTATTAAACCTTATTTTAAAGATTTTTGTAATTATTTGTAGTTTTTGTACTTTTTTTTAATAATTGAAATTAAGGGGTCATTCGGGTCTTAATAACTCCTAGGATGTACTAGGGGTATGTTGTAACTATGAAGACTTTAAAAGGTGATGCAGGAGCATCCCCAAACCATGAGCAATCTTGCATCAACCAAAAATATTTCTTTAGTTTTGTTCTTGTTCAACTTAGTGTTGTAGTTTCTATGTTCTTTCAGTGTGTACTGGTAGCTAGTTCTTTTAGTTGCAGATCAGATTTTTGATTTTCAGACTTTCTTTTGCTCATTATTCCACATTCTCAGTTCATTTGGATTCTTTTCTGAAGAGTTATTCCTTTTGGAGTAACTGTTTCTGGGTTCCGAAACAGTTTTGAGCTTATCGTCTAAGTTGGAGATTTCTTCTCTGTGGGAGAAATTTCTTGGCTTGCAGATCTATTTGGTATCTTGCTCGATGTTCTTGAGTCCTTGGCCGACCTTCTGTTTGACTTGCACTTCTTGGTTGTTCTTTTTCGAAGGATTTTCCTTTCATTCTTAGGGCCGACCTATTTGCATGTTTCATTTTCCTTCCTTGGTTAATGTAATTTTTTGTGGCCGATCCAGATGTGTTCCAGAGGATATATATTGTTTTCTATAGTCATTAGAGGGACATCGATGAGTATAAGGTTCTAGATTCATGATTAGCGATCTGGATAACTCTAAGAGTCCCAGATGGATTGTAATCTAGCATGTTATCCTTCATGTAACCGGTTGGTTATCGGATGTACTATGATGAATATATGACAATGTGGATGTCTGATTCTGTAATATTTCTATGTGTTGTTATTACTTCTGTTGTGTTACTCTTGCTACATGATCTAGACAGTTCTCTTTGAGGACATACTAGACCATGGCTGCCCCAAAAGGGGTCATATGGGGTCCTAAGGGGTCACACATGTGTGGCCCCTTAGGACCCCATACGACCCCTTAGGAAGCTATATGATCCTATGGGGTCATATGGTGTCCTGAGTGGTATGTTGTACCTACTAGGACTTTAAAAGGGGTCATATGGGGTCCTAAGGGGTCACACATGTGTTAGAACACATGTGTGGCCCCTTAGGACCCCATATGACCCCTTAGGACACTATATGATCTCATGGGGTCATATGGTGTCCTAAGGGGTCATATGGGGTCCTAAGGGACCACACATGTGTGGCCCGTCTGGACCCCATATGACAACTAATGATACCATATGACCCCTTATGATATTATATGATCCTATGGGGGCAATTGGGGTTAGTAGCGGTCATTAGGAGTCATAAGGGGTATTAAGGGGTCATTAGAGGTCATAAGGGGTCATTAAAGTCCTAAGGGGTCTTATGGTGTTGTATGAGATCTTACGTTATACATGCTAAGATGATAAAAGGGGTCAAAAGATGTCCTAGGATGTATTAAGGGGTCTTCCATGTCTTAATAGCTCATAGGATGTACTAGGGGGTATTTTGTACCAATTATGACTTTAAAAGGGGTCATACGGGGTCCCAAGGGGTCACAAATGTGTGGCCCCTTATGAACCTATACATGAACCCTTAGAATACCATATGACCCTATGGTTTCCTAAGGGTTCATATGGGGTCCTAAGAGGTCAGACATGTGTGACTTCTTAGGACCCCATATGACCCCTTAGGACACTATATGACCCTATGGTGTCCTAAGGGGTCATATGGGGTCCTAAGGGATATGTTGTACCACTAATACATTTAGTCTAGAATTCCGATGGAGGTTTCCGATGGAGAAGGTATATTGTGACCAATTTTTTTTTTTGAATGCCCGAATTCGTCGGAATTCCGACAGTAATTTTATATTTGGTTTCGATGGAGAAGGCATTAGAAATGATTTTTTTTTTTCAAAAAAGTGCTCGTGTTCGTCGAAATTTTGATGACAATGGGCATTATACTTAAAAAAAATAAAAAGAGGGCAAGTCATTTGTGTATTCAATCCCACACAGGCTTCTAAGTCGACCTCAACCCTTGGCAAGATCAAACGAAACACTCATCATTTGAGGTAGAATCTTCACCTTCATTTTGGATTTGCATAACATTTGCATGAGGAATTTTGGATTTGCATAATATGAGGAATTGCTTGGGGAGAATCTTCACCATTTGAGGTAGCTGAATCTTCACCTTCATTCATTGATTTGAATATATGAGGAATTGCTTACGTCCCACCCATTGCTTGAGCTATCCACTGCATTTCACAACTACCCGTGCTTTGTCGTTCCTAGGTTAACATCATCAAAAGTCTTTTAATGTTGCCCCATGCCTCAGTTGTGGATGTTCTATCTTCCCCTTTCACCACCATGAATTCTATACGGCTTGGAGGGTAATCGACCTCTCTTTGTCTTTTCTCTCTCTCCCACCCTGCCCCTACCATGGCACTAGGATATATACACATCAAAAAATGAGCTAACCGATTAAAGAATCAACCTTTCATGGGTAGCATTGATGAGTTTCCAGTTCTCATTAGAAGATAGAGTAGGAGAGGCCATTGCCAAACTATTTTTGTAGTTATCAACCACACCCCCTCTAACAGTGAGGTAGTTCCAAATAGTTACTTAAATTTTTCATGTTTTATGTTAAGGTCTTTAGCTGGAAAAACATCTTCCTTTTCTACTATTTTTTTTGTCTATTGTGTTTCCTTGCACATTTACAAATGTGTATGAGAGTCATCTTAAACCAGTTCTAGGTAGGTATTTAGCAGAGGAAGCTTCATAACATTAGAGTTTGTGTTAATATGTTCCAAACATAAATGTAAATAAAAAATTGACAAATATACCTCAATTTTGAAATGCTTGGCATGAAGTTCCACACAAGCCTTAATGTTTCTAGAACATGTTAGCGTATGCTTTCATCATGGAAAAACATAATGTAGTTGATCATAACTGATGTAACAAAGTTGTATCTTTGAATGCCTTGTTCCTTGATTATAGATCTATGCTCAATTGATTTGAATTGCTTGACTGGAAAATTGGTAGATGTGGGTTGGAGTTGATAGGGGTTTTAAATGAGAAATAGACTTGTATCTATATGCAGCTTGCACCTTTTCAAATTGAACTTTAGGAGAAGTCCAAATTTGGAGAGGAAATTCCTTCTAAATGGCAATCCAACATTCATCTTTCAAATTTTAGATCCAATTTCCATGAATAAGGGTTCCCAAGACCCCAGTCATAGAAAATTGAGCCATGAGGAACATCATGAATAAGGGAATGAACCAAATTTATGGAAACACTCTCAAACCTAAGTACAATTAGGCATAAATAAGGCACAACCACTAAAGTGAGTACAAACCTAGTGTATATTTATGAAGAGATACAACTTATTATGCAATATTTAGCCCCCTCTTAGCAAGAGTATGAAATTATGCTCATGTACTCTTGGGAAAATATGGAGAAACCAAATATTCTTTCACCAAGATATTGAAGAGTCAAGATGACTACAAGTTTGGAAAGGTGGTAGCTCCCAAGACTTATGATATTGTCAATCTACAATATTGAGATAAAAGGGAAGTATAAAGTGAGTAATATGAGTAACATTGGTAACACACATGGAGCATGCAAAACACAAAGTTATGACATTTAGAACTAGGAAGATTCATATATTCTCACTAAGAACCATATAAAAAAGACAAGGCATAGATCTAGGACTAGTAAGATCCTTATATAGTTACTAGGAGTCATGTCAGAGACACATAAAATCATGATACCCAAGTTAGTAAGATCCTCTAATACTTAGTCGTAGATCACATTCTAACAACAAATAGAAGGTCATATCTTGGTAACCTAACTAGTCCATGAGTAGTAGCTCAATTTTTTATCAAAGCTAGGTTAGGTTAGGAGCCCCAAGAACCTATAATATGTCTTATAATGGGTGTTGAAAATAATCTACACTCAAGCCAACGATGGAATGGTAAGAAAGGGGGTAGTAGCTCAATGGTAGAGAAATTTATTAACAAATAGAAGGCCTTAAGTTGGATTCCTAGCTATTTTATGAGTATTAGCTTAACATTTTCATGCATAAATAAAATCTACTCCCACCTCTACCGTAGATCCAACTTCCACCATTTCTTCTTCCACAACCTCTAGTCACCTTCATGTACCAAAGCCACTAGTGCCACACCTTTAGTACTTACATCCTTCACTTATCATCCAACATATGGCCTATTTATCTTTTTTTTTTTCTACATGTAAAAGCCATATGCACAAGATGGAATGACAATTGGTAGATGTAAAAGCCATATTCCACAACCTTTGCTAATATCCTTTCCGCCAGTGCCAAAATGTGAGGTTTGTAATAGGATGCGACATCCATCAAAGAATAATAGAGAGGAAATTTCTAACAAGATGGCAAATCAAACAATGTAGGAAAGCATTGATAAAAAATAAATACAAGATTGCAGTTTATAGAGTTTAGTAAAAGGGGCAATGAACAAACATAACACTACTTTGGAAGGCTGCAGAGATGGTGCGTGGCATAATATAGAGACATGCTTTGCAAGAACAAGAATAGAAAAGATGCAAGGTTGAGCCATAGAGTAGGGTATGATATCCATCAAAGCATAAAGGCTTTTGAAACTCTACCATAAATATAATTGCCATGTGTTTGATCAAATCAATAACTATCTAAAAAATTGATATGCTAGGGAGAGACATTAAATGTGAAGAGGAATGATGTGCATGGAGATTGTTAATTCCATATTTGAATAAATATTTTATTGTAATCTTTATGTCAGTTCAATTTGTGTGCAAGATTTACCCACTTTGGAAGCTTCCATACCATTCAAATATTCATGTATTGGGACCTAATTGTGAAAGTTTGAGGTCCATTGGGAAAAAAGTTGTCATTTTGCCATGACAACTTTTGCATTTCTTGTAGCAACTTCTAAAAAATATGGTTGGAAAGTTATTTTATGGTGGTTTCAGGTTGTAACCCACTTGGATGGGAATAAATAGGCCTTTGGAATGCCATCCAAGAGTTTTTCTTAATGAAATTGGGGTTTTATGTGTATTTTTTGACATTTCGGTCTGATTCTCTTCATTTTTCATTGTGAAAATAATCATAATTTGATGGAAAGTTGATTAGATGTGATAGAGAAGTGAGTTAACTTCATTTTGTCTTTTTGTGGCATTGAATTTCATTGTGTTTTAAAGAAGATATCATAGTTTTTCCAAAAAATGTGAAAACCCCGCCTAGTGTTTACCGAGAGGAGTAAATAATGTATAGTTTGGTCTCCCATGCATATAAATTCACCCAAATGAGTGGGAAGACCTTTTTTTCATTCCGTTTATCATATTATGTTGTGTGCAGGGCTCTAAATTAGATTTGGTTTGTGTTTGGGCATGAGGACAGTCTGATATCTCTATGTATCAAACAGTAAAAGGTAGTAAGAGAAGAATTTGGTGGGAAGACCAAGTGATTGGTATTTTGAAGTGGTTGATGATAGAGAGAGGGGTGAGGGGATGCTATGAAACCTTCAAAAGGGTTTGTGGATCAAAACCAAATGAAATAGATTAAATTTCCATGACTGTCCTAATGGTATTAATTGTCACCATCATAGTTTTACTAGTGATATTGTTTTTGTTTTGACAGAGTTGTGTTTGTAAACCCAAATATGGCCATGTAATGGAGTCATGAGATGTCTTAAGACTACATAAATACTTAAAAAAAACATAGTGTGTAGGAAACTAAAATATGAAAGGACTACATATTGGAAGGAGATAATCATCCATACTTATCACAAGCTTTTGCAGCTCATGTAGACTCAAGGTGAGTTACAAAATGACCATCAATGAGTGTGAACCCTGTCTTCACAAATTATGATCAGTTGCCATGATACTTGACCCTATACTCATGGTGTTGGCTCAATTCATTTTAGTTTTCCCAAGCCTAGAAGCCAATTAATATATCCAAGGGTGTCTAGAAGAATGGATTGTATGATCATTGACTTTGTATGTTGAAACCATTATACATGCCCCCACCTTTGCATCATACATAAGAGTCAAGGATGATAGTGTGGTGTGTAAATATCCTATATGGATAGGACACAAGGATCTGTACCAGATAGTGATAGGTGAAATGTATTTAATATATTAGACTTACAGGGACATATGGGGAAGTTTGTGCATGTGATGATGCCATGAAAGGTCTAATATCCCTATGTATAAGACTAAGAAAACCAGTGAAAGACAAAAAAAAATGCATTGAGAAGGAAAAAGGTTGAATTGCCTAATGTTTGGTGTTGAAGTGATGTGTGGGGACCCTTCCAAGTCAAATACCTTGTTGTAGTTTCAAAGGGTGGAAAAAGAATAAGCATTTTATTTACTGTCCTAATAGACCATCCATCATAACAATGATTACCAATGATGTGTGCATTACAAAAAAAGTTCTAGAGGAATGCTCTTTCTATTGTAATACCAAGTAAGTGTTCATAGACCTTGTGTAGGGTCATCCAAGCCTAGAGTAAGGAGTTCGAAGCCTAGATACATTGATTTGGCCTTGTGGCCATCAATGAGTGTTGACCCAATAGGAGAAGTCTTGAGATTGACAATTTTGGAAGTGTGGCATTGTTGAGAGCCAACACTTATATGTGAACCCCATCTTCATTTATTATGATTAGTTGCCATGATACTTGACCCCATCCTCATGGTGTTGGCTCAATTCATATTAGTGTGTTTTGTTGAAGAAACATGATGTGAGAAGTTTGATGCAGAGGCAAGGGTAGAACTCAGTATTTCATATTAGGATAGCAACCACATTGATTATGCAAGTCAAATAAGGTCCCTCCAATGTTTAGGATACACAAGGGCAACATTAGTCATGTAAGTATGCATGAGCATGGGAATGGATAGTTACTTTCCTTTTAGACTAATTTGGACAATATTAAGAGGATCCTATAAGGATGACTATCACCATACTCTTGATGACTTCACAACATTGATAATGAATTCACATTAGACACTCATGGATTACCCCAATTAGACATTAGTCAACTCAAGATATGATACAAGGATTGCATACCACAAAGCCATTAGATATGTTTTGAGATGAAAAAGAAGAGTTAAATGGTTTTGCATAATTTCTATGTTCAAGTAATTTAATTTGGTATATTATACTGAAACATGATTTCATAACTAACATTTCAACTTCTATATAACTAGTTCTATAGCCCGATTTTTTCACCTGTGAAGAAAGACCATGTCAAACAATATCAACGAACAACAAAATAAGGAGACAATTGCTAGATTGTGGTCTAACCTGAAAAGAAAAGGTGATGGAAAATGTTATTGTCCCTGCAAAATTTGTAAGGGGTTTAAGACTAGAAGACTTCTAATCAAAACAACTAAGAAACATTGTAGGTTGCATGGTCATATTGAAGGTGGACATGATTATCATCCATTGGTAAGTTTTTCATTATATCGTTTTAACAATTTATATACATAAGAAATCACTTGATGATGAGATCACGATCATGGTTTATTTATGTTTATCAATTTTATATAGGTTGAGCACCTCAAAACACATGATATGGATCAACACAACCCGAAGAATATGGTTTTCAAAGTGGAGGAACATGGAGGTGTTAATATCGAAGCTGAAGATAATGATCCCATGGAAGATGACAATCATGAGCCATAAAACACAATTGAAGATGATGGTACAAATACATTGATCCATGACACATTTAGTACTGGCACGGCTGATCATGATGATGAAGATGAGCTTGATGTTGTTCATGATGTCCCTCTACTTGAGAAGGCATCTGAGGCCCTTTACGAAGGCTCCCAGACAACTCTTCTCTCCGTTGTATTGTTGTTGGTGAACTTGAAGGTTATGAATGGTTTATCCAACATAACAATCTCACATATGTTAAGGTATGTCATATATATCATAGCGAATGGTGAATCATGTTGTACCATTAATATTCTTTATATTAACAAATTATATTTTTTTGTTGTAGATTGATAGGTGAGTTTTTGTTACCGACATCAAATATTCTACCTCGCTCATACTGAGAATTATCTGCCATTATGAAAGATTATGGAATGGAGTATCAAGCAATAGATGTTTGTCCCAATGATCATATTATATATCACAAACAACATGAATTTTGAACTGAATGCCCTAAATATCATATCAGTAGATATCGAACAAATAAAATAACAAAAAGGGTTCCTCACAAGGTTCTTCACTATATTCCCATTATTTCACGTATGCAACGATTATTCAAGTGCACTAGCTTGGCACAATTAATGGATTACCATGCACACAATAGAAGTCGAGATGACATTATTCGAATGCCTACGGATGGTTCAACATTTATGGACATAGAGGAAAAGTGGCCACACTTTAAAGAAGAACCTTGTAATCTCAGGCTTTCATTGGTAGCGGATGGTGTCAATCCATTTGGAGAGATGAGATCTGTTTACTCAATGTGGCCTATTTTTGTTATCAATAGTAACATTCCTCCATGGATGCCAATAAAGAGGGAGCACATAATGTTGGCAATGATTGTTCCAGGTATTTTCTTATTTAAATATAGTCATCTACATTTAATTATAAATATTGCAGTAAAATGGTCATAATAATTATGTAATGTTTTTGTGCATTCAATTAGGTAAGTACCAAGTTAAAGATATGAATGTATATCAAGCCACTTATCAACGAGTTGCTGGAGTTATGGAATGGTGTCACTATGTATGATGTTTCTAGACCAATAGGACAAAGACAATTTCAATTCCATGTGATGCTTGTATGGACAATACACGATGGTATGTTATAGTGTTCAAGTTGCACATGATAATTATAATTCAAAAAATTAACATATTTAATCCAATTATATATTATCTTGTAGGTCTTCAAACAAAGGGAAAATTTGCATGTCCAGTTTGTGGTCCAAAGATGAAATCTTGTCATTCAAAAAGTTTTGGAAAGTAGGTGTTTGATGAGTATAGGCACTTTCTCCACAAAAATCATAAGTATCGAAATACAGAAAAACATCTTTTCAATGGGAAAGAAGAGAATACATCAAAGCCACGAAGAATGACACCTCACCTGTGGACTAAAAAGTTATCCCCGACAATTTAGTAGGTTGCCCTACTACGACCAGTTACAAATTGTGCATTTGTTTGATACTATGCATATTGGAAAGAATATAATAGAGACATTATGAAAAATATTGGATGGAAGGCATGACAAAGAAAAAAATGTCAAAATTTGTAGTGGCATTCAAGATTCCAATCATGCTATGAAAAATGTCATCCAATCAAATAGCCATGGAGATCAGATTAATATAAGTGAGCTTCCTTGGTTATTAATGGACTAGCAAAGCAATGCTATAAAATAAGTCATACGAAAAATTTAATTTCCCACAGGATTTGTTGTGAACATAAACAACCTCATATCAAAGAAAAGTGAATTTGGGTCAGGGATGAAAACACATGATTGGCATACCTTCATTAAGGTAATTCATGTTCTTGTGTTTTTACTATATATTTGTATACTGCACATGTACTTTTCATTGTATTATGTTAGAAAAAAATGAAAAGATAATTTTATAATTGTTGCAGTTTGTTCTACCTCTATCTCTCCTAGACGACTTTGACAATAATGTCAAGCAAGTCATATATGATCTTGGAAAATACATGAGGTAAGTAGTGATATTTGTTCAGTTCGTTGTATAGATATTATATTTGCAATTTGTTTTACCTATTATGTAATATATATTTTTTGCGTCTTGAATATCTTGTACGTGGTTGTCATATAAATAAATTCATAAAGAAGATATAAAATATTGGAAGAGAAAAATTCCTCATCTAATGTGTGAAATGCAAAAGTGTCTACCTTCATCTTTTTTCAATGCACAAGAACACTACCTCATACACCAAGTTGAGGAGATTGAATTGTGTGGACCTGTACACATTAGGTCAGTGTGGATGGTTGAGAGGCACTTGAAATTTTTGAAGGCTTTGGTTTGACAAAGAGCACATCTTGAGGGTTCTATGGTGGAGGGATATATGGTATACTAGACTATGGTGTACATTTCTGAATATCTTCTTAAGTTTGCAGAAAAGATCCACGTGGATCACATTGGGGATCCCAACCCCATTAACAAATTCAAAGGGGAGTACTTGATGGGGAAAGGTAGATTGAGGAAAGTAAGAGATAATTATAAGATGTTATTGTAGTTAATTAATTCTTAATCTTCAAAATAAATCAGTTGTAAGACGTCTATTTATTTTTTGTAGGGTTGGTCGAGAGTGGGATGCACTACATTTGTATATTGCAAACAATCTTGATTGGATGATAGTATAGATTGAACGTTGTCAACATCCTAGCTGCACATTAACATGGGAAGGTGTGGCTTCAATGGTTAAAGAAGCTCATCGTAATGGAGATTCCAATGTTACGCAAAGGGAAATTGATTTAGCATATGGTTTAAGAGATAAATAGGTACGTATAAATTTATTAATCACCCATATGTTTATCAACTCATGATGTAACAATTTCTACATGTTTGACATATCGCAGGTCAAACACCATAACACTATGTGCTACAATGGTCATAAATTTCACATCAAAAAGTTGGATGACATGAAGAAAACTTGTGATTCTGGCATCACTGCAGTCTTTGAGGTGACAAATATTTCATCAAGAAATGACATACATCCTCAAGAGTCTCAAAATCGATACTATGGCATTTTGGATTATATACTTGAGTGCGACTTTAATTCCTTCAAATTAGTTTTGTTCGTCATCAAATGGTACAGGCTACGATTGAATAAAAATGATCTTGATAGAACTATTATTGAACATGATAATGATTTTACAATGGTTAATACAAGATCATTTGAACCAGTTGGGGATGAGCCCTATGTTCTTCCAGGCCAATGTGAGCAGGTATTTTACTGAGAGGTTCCACATAAACCGGGTTGGTCATTTCTTGTTAGACATGATCCAAGAGGAAGGACGATAAAGTATAATGTGATGCAAGAAGAAGATACAAAAGAACTAGAAGATGAAGTAGATGATGATCATGATCGACAATTTCTCGATGATGATGAAGAAGAAGAAGTTGATGATGATGATGATGATGGTGATGGTGATGGTGATGGTGATGGTGATGGTGATGGTGATGATGGTGATGGTGATGACGATAATGAAGATGATGATGGTGGTGGTGGTGGTGGTGGTGGTGATGATGATGATGATGATGATGATGATGATGATGATGATGATGATGATGTTGATGATGATGTTGATGATGATGTTGATGATGATGACGGAGATGATGATCATGATGGTCATGATGATGAATGAAATATATGAGGTATGCAATTAGTATATCATCTATTTAATATTGATTTCTTGATAGAATTTTTTTGACTTATATGGTTACATAATTAATTCATTATGTTTTGAATTCTTATGCCATTACATAATTAATTCATGATGCATCTTTTAATGTTTTTAATTCATGTTCCTTGACCTCTAGCAGGTCCTTATAGTAGAATTATGCCACCCCAAAAAGATGGAGATAGGGAGAGTGACTATTTATGTGACATTTTTTAAACTTTGTGTTTATTCATGGAATTTGGATTGTTTATTAGCTATGTGATGGATGTTGATTTATAGAATGTGGATTGTTTATTACCTATGTGATGGATGGTGATTTATGATACATATGTGATGGATTACATGTTTATGATGACACATATGTGATGCTAATTATGATACTCAATTACATATATGATGATACATCATGTGATGCTTATGATACATATGTCTTTATTGTTTATCAACTTACAAATGTAATGCTTATGATGCTCAATTGATGTTGTTGATTTCATGTATAGTCCCTGTGTGATGATGTCACCCTTGGTGGGAACAGGTCATTGACTATAGACATCGTCAATCATTTAGTTGAGGATCCTGCATAGTCTACATAAAGTAAAGGTCAGGAATTAAAATATTACAATAATTATGATGACAACATCTTTTTTTTATTTAATACTCTTTTTGTCTACAAAGTTCATGTTGTGTACTATATAATTTTTAGCTAACATAAGATAATTGAATTACATGTGCAGGAACCTGAACCCCTTTGATGAGGATCCTGCACAATCTCATGGATCGACAGGTATAACTACTTAATACACCCTATAAAAATAGTTTATTTTTAAAAAATTACCTGGAAAACAAAATTCCTTAGTTTTTCAAACCTTGACATTAGCAGCAAATCTAATACAGTTATCAACACTTGAGGCCCCAGTTGGACTTATTCAAATTTTAATCCCAACATCAACTTTAGGGCCGACTTCTTCATCAACATTACCCTCATTTGCAAAATTTCTCTCTCATTACCAAATAACTCTCTCATTTGATGGAGTGCAGGTACCACCAAATAGGTATTTGTCAGATGTGTCTTCCTCAAGTGAGGGAAATGCAGGAATAGAAAATGAAAGTGAGACATGTAGTAGGTCTACAATAGGGAGATCAACTAGAGGTCAAAAGATTAGAAGAAAATTCAATAAATGCATGAAATATTTCCTTGCTCAAGGGGGGTCATGCTCTTATGATAATGAGACCAAAGGTGACATTGAGGTGCCATTGAGGTACAAACATCTATAGAAACAATGGGTACCCAAGGAACTTCCTCCAATAAACACCGATTTTTGTGTTAACAATAGGATATCGCATAGCACCTTCATCATTACATGGTTTCGGCCTATTTTCCATGGACGATATAAAGGTTTGTTACAACAAAGTTACTGAATTGATGGAGTTTGTTGAACCTTGTTACACTTACAATAATTGGATGTAGATTGTTCTATATAAAAAAAGTATGCGTAGGTATGCACTGTCAGCAAATTATACACAACAGAAAGATAATGATCAAAGTAAATGAGTGGTTGTATACATTGATGGAAGGCCAAAAGCAATAGGGAATATTGCAGGTTTTATAAATAGTACGCGACTTGGGTCAACTAATAAACAACCCAATTGCATATTTGAGGCGCGCGAGGGAAATCATGTATTCGTATGTGCGATAAAATCAATAAGTGCAGGGGAAGAGCTTCTAATCGATTACAGTTTGAATCGTATTGATGTTAGGATTCCCAAAGATACTGAGAGGGGGGGTGAATCAGTATCTAATTGGTTAACATATTTTCTAACCTTATTAAATAAATTGCATTCCAAAACAGTGTACCGGTAAACAAGAATTAATACAATAAATATGAACAATAAACACAACATAGAAAGCACACCATAACACAAGATTTTTGGCAAGGAAACCCAGTGTGGGAAAAACCTCGGTGGGATTTGTGACCCACAATATTCACTCACTGGCCAATGAATGGATATTACTTACAATAGTGGTGCTTGCACATGCAGGAAGGCCAATTGCCTAGAGCTCACTGCTCGATTACAAAAGGAAGTCTTACTGACTTACAAAATGGATTATGGAAATCCAATGTGATGTACTGCTACAAAAAGCATCTTATATGCCAGGTTCGGTACCGGTTTAAGCTCATACAACAACCATAAAATTTACTCCAAAATCTGCCTTAATATTCACTCATCATATCCATCCTATCAGATATGTGTATATATCTGAAATGATCTTCAAGATCTCATACTTATATATGAGTCTTATTACAATATGCCATGTCGGCTTACAAAAAGATATTATAATTAAATATAATATATAATAATCAAAATCATGTTGGCTGGGGTGTCGGTAATCATCTTTGTCGTTGCCAGTGAACTATCTGTTGGTGTAGAATCTGCCGGTGCCGGTGCCATAGGATTGCAAGGTCGCCATCAATGACAATACCTTCAATCATCTACAATTCTCTTTGGAGTGTGCAATGCCAATAATAGATACAAACAAAGTTACTATCATGGGTGTGGTACGTACTATATACCATTTAAATTAACCAACCTGGACAATTAATGACTCCAATATACCATTTTATTATGAAGTTTTTTTGCTAAGTCTATTAGTTTAATTTCGCTAACGTTTTTTAGATTTTTTCTTTGTCACAGGGCGACATGGATCCATCACATAGCGGAGACAGGGATGTAGGTCGCGACACTTCTACTGAGCAGGTAAACCTCATTGTAATTGTACAAATTAGATAGAGGCAAACTGTTACATTATTATATTCTTTTTTTAGTGTTTTAGATTAATTTTGTAATTGTTAATGATATTCTTGACACAGACGGATGTTCAGGGAAAGGGAAAGGGAGTTGTAGTAGTTGAGCACCTCTCTAGGGATGTGGACTCAATAGGATTAAGTGATGATGACCCTATAAATTCCACAAACCCTATAGAATTGATAAAAAATCCTCTTAGAAAAATTAGTAGAGAGATTGTTTCTTTAGCATCCGTGTATCCTCAGACTGATGAGATATGAGAGAGGGTGCAAGTATTGATTCGGACAACAGAAAACTTGCAAGTAAGCAGTAATGAAAGCTTTAATTATAATAAAATTTCAATAATGGTTTATATTTTATTCTCTTTTATTTCATTAACTAAAATATGTACATCTTGTTTTTACAACAATTTATTCGCCCTCATGAAACTAGTGGTCGTGATCAGGGTGTTGCAGGTACTTCAGGTGATGACGATTTTCTTGGCTTATCACTTTGAGTACCCAAAATACATCATACTTGATACTATCAATGTTCATAATAAAGGTTCATCCTTGTTTACGATTCTTGCACTTTTCATAAATTTAATGTTTGATATATTTAATGTATTATTCTTCAGGTGTTGTCAATGTTCCTGTGCAAATGCCATCGGCACCTCATCAGAGGTTAGCCCCACCTGTATTACCAACTGCAATGTCGGAAACACGTAGCATGCAAACATCCTCTACTGCACGTCATATTGGCCTACCCATTGTTGGCATATTCCTCTTTTTCTCTATCTTCTGTTATGTGTTTATTTCCCTTCAAGCGTTCTTTCTTGGGGACATTTCATAGTGGATTCATTTTTTGCAGTAGGAGATGCACATGAGGATGTGCCAGAGGTGACTACTTTTGATAACATACCACCATTTCCTGGATCTTCTCGTATTGCTAGTACGGGAACGTTGCAGGCCACATTGGTGGTGAGCGATGAAGAAATGATTCCCTTAAAGATACAAAAAGTTTTGGGTACTTTAAAATTATTATTATTATATATAGCCTAATTGTAATTTACTTTCTGATCACTCGTTTTGGACTAATGATCCCATGAATTTTTTGCAGGAAATGATATTTTTTATAAACATCTTAGTGACATTGCATTGCAGATATTTGGGCCCACCATACATAAAAGGTGGTACATCATATGTGAACTAACCCTAATCCACTATTTTGATTTCATATCATTGCTAGAATAGTTTTCCTTTGATCCATTTCTTGAACTATAATTAATCTAGCTTCAGTTCATTTCTGAATCTAGCAGGTTTGTTTTTGCTTTAAAAGGTGGAATGACCAAGAAAAAAGGTTAAAAGATGAATTGACAAACCATATGGTTGAGTGGTTTGGAAATGACACCTTTGACAAAATCAAGCTCCTTGAAAAAGTTGGCACATATCTAAAGTATGTGAGGGATCAATACAAGAGCCATTTAGAGAACAACCTAAAGTACGAGCATCCCCCCATGATTCCAGAGAGGGAGTGGAAGGACCTGATTTTGGATGCCAAGGAGAGAATTGAAAGGAAAAAAGGAAATACACCACCAGACACCAAAAGAAGGTATGAGATACTATTAAGAATGTAATTATGTACTAATTAATTACTCTTTATATTTATATAATCTAACATATTTCAAAATTTTCATAGATTGAGTGACACGTCAAAGGCAACCAAGGCAAGACAAGAAAAACATGGGCAACACAAACTCAACTCTGGTGTTTATATGAAACTTGCCACATGAATTGTAAGTATTTGTAAATGAAATATTGCATCAAAATATTTATAAATTGCAAACGATTTTTTTAAAATCAAACAATGCAAGCAAAATTCATGATACCAAGCAAAAATATAGGGCTCCGAATTTAATAGAGCGCCCACAAAAGATGACAAGAAAATTGCCTACCAGCATGGCTATACAGTCTTGGCTGATCGACTATGAGAATTGAGTGGGCATACACAATATTCTGGTGCAACCGTCACATAGGTAAATATGCTAAATGGAAATTGTTTCAAATTGAATACTTTACCAATACTCTAATTGATGTTGAGTTCCAACATAAAGTGACTATATTTGTTTTAAATAAGCAAGCAATGATAACAATTAGCATGACATTGGACTGTAGCTTGCTAATCATGAAACACCACCTACACATGAAGGTCCGGATGTGCGTCCCAGTAGTGGAGGTATTCATTTGCTATTCAAATTTATTTATGTAGTTATTAATACAATTAAACATCTTAATTTATAATTAGAGTAGTAATTAATGTAACCTTTTTTGTTAATATTTTAGAGCATGTAGTCGGTGGTGACCAAGTGGAGCATGATCTGGGTACACAACATCATGAACGTGATGTTCCCCAATCAAGTAAAGAGGACCACTATTATTCCTTTAAACAAATATAATTGCAATTGGTGTTCAACATTAATGTAACCTTTAGTATTTCAACTCCAGATGATCTAGAGGGTGTTCAACATGTTGAGGTTGAGGCTAGACAAAATGATGTGGCCCCATCAGGTAAAGAGCGCAACAGTTATGTTCTCTAAATTAATAAAATACTTGCAACAATAATAAAAAAATGTTTTGAATGTAACCCATTTCTTTGTTATTATAGAGGACCCCACTTCGCGTCAGTGTCCTCGTCCTCAGTATAGGACTAGGCATACATCAAGATCACGAGCAGAGGGCAAAACAACTGCAGAGGGGGGAAATGATGAAGAAATCAATGTTCCACTTAGTCTTTTCATAGCTTCAAAGAAAAAACAAAAAAAGAAATGATTGTAATCTACCTTATTTGATAATTGCTGATTTTTATGTGTTAATGAATGCAATTATGTGCTAATGAATGGTTATGAATAATACATGTGTTAATTAATATTGTTGAATGTTGTGTGTTAATTAATGTTAATCAATGTTATGTGTTAATGAACGTTATGTGATATTAATGAATGAATGTTATATTTTATTAATGGTAGAAAGAAAGAATGAATGAATGTTATAAGATGTTAATGAGGAATTTAGAGTGATGTTAGGGGGGGGGGAGGGGCCAAATGATCTTCCACCTTCACATGGTTGGTCCTGTTAAGTAGAGAATATTAAACTATTCTCGAAACCAAGCAAAGCTCAATAAGATAACACACTTTTTAATATTTCATTATGTTGCACAATTAATCTTATTGAATAATATATTGAATCTTAATTGCAAGGTCCAACATGAACAACAACACCACAAGTTGCTGGGTATAATGAACTCCCATATTGTCTTGTATGTACACTAACAATATGAGTTGCTTCTAGTGTTGATATCCATCGTGGGACTACAAAAGTTATGAATATGCCTCATCCTTGTAAGTTTTTTTATTACTTGTCATTTTCTTTAGCATTTTGTTACTTCATGAATGAAATGTTTTTTAGATGTCTATTCCATGAATACCTCTCTCTTGTATGCTTCATGATCTATGTGTCTTCAACATGTCCACTCCATGAGAACCTTTCTCATATATGCTTGTACCTTATGTGTATTTATGCATTACTTCATGGTTTACATGTATTCATATGTATGGTTTGTGATTTACATAGCTCCTTCATGCCTTATGAGCATTACTTCATGCCTTGTAGTCTTCTCAAAATATTGCAAAATCATTCAACAAGAAAAAGAGTAGTAGAGGCTACATACAAAAATAAATTAGATCTCCCTCTTTATTTCCTCATTTTCTTCCCTATTTTCTTCCTCCCTTCTTTATCACTTCCCTTTTTCTTTATTTTTCCTTGATATAACTAACCTTTTCTCCTTAATGTTCTTCATGAATCCAAAGACTCCTTTACACTCCCCACTTTACATCCATGGCAACCACCTCCATAACTTCACTTAGTGTGAAGTAATTATTCTCTTCTACCATGGCCTTCATATATCTTTCATATATCCTTTCATATATTACCATCCATATGCATATCAACCTCATTCTAAGACTTTGAATCTGCCTCTTCTACCTCATTATGTGACAACAAAATGTGAGGATTTAAGAGAAGATTCAAATCATAATAGCCCTTAGCATTGGTTCAGAAAGAGTCTCATATTATGCCTCCTAGATTGAATGGCTTTGATCCTCATCACACTATTCAGCTTTGTCCTCCTCACTGGATTGTTTGCACTCGTGATGACAGAATTGTGAAGATTATATTTCAACAATTTCTCATTTTTTTTTCTCGCTTCTGATTCTACAAGAATCGATTAAGATATCCTTTTGGTGAAATATTTTTGTCCACCTTTGGTCAATGAAAAGAAATGTATTGTCATGTATAAAAGAGAGGATGGATGGTGAGCACGTAGTCCCATAAAGAGCCATTTAGTACAATATATATTAAGACGTATGGTCTAAAAAAGTCCACAATATATATTAAACTACCATATGAAATTGAAAAGTAGCAAGTCAATCTTTCCTATCCCTATCCTATTGTGCCTTGTTACACAATATGAATAGAACCTTAGCATCATTGATCATACTCACCACCTTTTATATTAAAATTTAAAATCAACATCCACCTCATTTATAATGTTGGTAAGGTTCACTACTTTTAAAAGAGTATTAGAAAAAAGATTTGATGGAACAAAATTGACAGAGGAAAAGAATAACAACATTATATTTTATATGTTAAATGTTTTTTAATATATATTTTCTATATGATATTTAATATTTTGGGAGTAGTTAAGGATAAGGAGATCATTCTTCTATTTGATAGTCTATTGCCATCCTTATGTTATATTGTACTTTTGTTCTAGGAAAGCTTTTGATCTTTTGCAATTAGTGTGGGCTTTTTAAGGTGACTCTTTATATGTCCTAAAATTGTATGAGCCTAATAGCTTCTACTCTTGTTGATAGTTTAGTGGCTTTGAACAATGGCTCCTTCAAAGAAGTGTGATCCTTGTAATTTTGGCCTTCCTTGTAATTTTGGCATTCCATGATGTGAAGAGGTTATGTTATGAATAATGGTCCAAATGACTTAGTTATTTCTTATTATGTTGAGTATGAGTAAATTTGGGCTTCCTTGCTATGGTCACTATTTTGTACTAACTATTGTGATTTAGTGTGATTTGAGCATGGACTTCAAGTAATCAAGAGGGTGGAAACAATCTTCAAGTGTTAGGGGGTATGCGGCCTTGACCAAGGCATGAAAGTATCGAGAAAGTACAAGTGATTCATGTGTAGATCAATGTATCATTCCCCTATTAATTCCTAGCAACATTCTCAAACAAACAAGCAAACATGTATGTTGAGTGCATATATACATTTTATGTTGCCATGATATAAGTAAGATATCAAACATGTAACTTAGATTGATTTGCAATTTTATTAATAAATATTAGATCTTCCTTGTGGATTTTTGAATGCATAATGTCTCGTTGATTTCAATATCTTTATTGCAAGTACTCTTTTCAGCATGAAACTATTATTATTTACTAAGTTGTCATTAGTTTTATGTCCAAAGTCATCCTATATACTCTAGTGGGTTAATACTAATGAAATATTCAGTCGGTAAGCAGTAAAGCAGTTAGTTACAGAAGAAAGGAGTCACAGAGTTAAATATACACCGAGTTGTCTACCAAGTAACGTTCTATGTCTATAGAGAAGCAAAGAAGGTATACGGAGTAATCTAAACTGAGTAGAAACGTGTTACCAGATTCAATGAACCTGGACACATATGTGGAAACGTGTTACAAAAATTGAGGAACAGGGAACCATTATCACATAGGAAATTGCACTTCAAGATTTTGTATGATTTTGAGGAAGTTTATCTAATGAAATAATTTCTATGTTTATTCATTCGATGAATCTTGTTTGTAAGATCGAAGCATGAACAGATCACTGTCCTAGAGATCTATTTATACAGAGTGATTTGAGAATAAAAAATGAGAGACATGTGTGATAGAAGAGTTAAAAGGAAAATAATAAGAGGACACATTGAGTTGTGATTGCTATGACTGACAGAGATATTCAAAGGTCACCAAGAAAGTCTCCAGAGAACAATTTAAGGGGCAGAGTAAACAGAAGGGTTTACTGAGTTAATTTATCAATTACCGAGGTATGCTATGAGCAAGGTAATTTCATATTGAGCACATAGAATCTACTATAACATTTCAGATGTAAAGTTGTAGATATTTGTAAAGATTTTATTGAATCATTTGAGTTGTAATAGAAACCTTTAACAGGGTAAAAGACTCTAACAAAGTCTATAAATTGTAAAGCCTTTAACCAGGTGCAACATTTTGTATAAGTGTTGTAAAATCCTTTAGCAAGGTAGATCTAAAGATCTTGATACTCCTAACAGGGTAAGCTATCAGAAATAGCTAAACATGTAGCTCTAATCGAGCAACCTTTATTATTGTAGTAGTGAAGTTGTGGGTGCCATCCCCACCGCAATTTTTCTCTCTAACAAAGAGTTTATGCGTAACCAAAATATTTGTGTTATGGAGTGAAATGTGTATGGTTGTAATTTCTATGATTATGTTTTGGCTTTATATATTATGAGATCAACTATATACAGTTTATGTTTATTAGTAAGATTATTTTTAAAGAAAAGTTTTGAAGTACTGATTCACCCCTCCCCTCTCAGTACATTAGCTTTCATTGTTGGACCTAATAGAAACTCCACTCATTGAGGTCTCTTACTAAATGCAAGTCAATTATCCTATCAATGATGATACATTTTGCATGCATTTTATGGGGAAATATTATTAATAGCTATGGTTGGGTTGTTCATTATTTTTGTGAAAATATATACAAGTAGATTGGGACATTAGAGTTATAAACATAGTATATTATGTTTGAGATCATTGTCCTAATTGTAGCAGTCAACCACCATTGGCCCAAGGCCACACCAAAACCATTGTGACACCAAGGTTTGTGCATACTAGTGTAAGGGTTACTCTTAGGACATTTCATTACCATTACGTATCCACACATGGGGTTTCCAAACGGAACTTGTTTGAGTAGGCTACATCACTGGTAAAATTGTGATTGTCACAATTGGTACCCTTAGGACAATCATTAATATTTGGTCTATGGCACTTTTTTATGGCTTCTAAATGCTTCTATGGGGTGTGCAGGAGTCCCACACATCTCTTCCAATATTTCATCTAAGGCACTTCACTCTCACCTATCTTATATTTCACTTTCTCTATGTTACTATCCCAGAGTTCCGATACACGAAGAATATCAGACCAATCAATCAAATCTAGTGTGTGTCTGAGAGATTTTGGAGACCTGCAAGAAAGAGAAATGAAAATACATATTTACAAGAGCCTTTCCAACCAGTGGTGTGAGTTTTCAATGGTGAAAAGGCCAAAAATACATTTTTCCCCCACTCATTGGAAACCCTACTGAGTGTTTTGATAGTTTTGGAAAAATAGTGATATCTTCTTCAAATTTCAATGGATCTCAATGATAAAAAAGATTAAATGAAAGTAATTCACTTCTCTACCATATCCAATTGACTTCTAATAAAAATATGATGAATTTCACAATTAAAAATAATGAGAATCAGACTGAAACATTTTTCTATGAACAAAAATATCCAACTTCATTTAGTAAAACTTTCAAAATTCAACAAGACAAACTTGGCTGGTGTGACAAAGGCCTATTTATGCCCATCCAAGTGGGTTACAATCTCAAACCGCCAAAAACCAACCTCCCAACCAAATTTTAAAAAGTTGTCATGACAATAATGGCAACTTTTTCAATTTTTGCCCAATGGACCTCAAACTTTCCCAATTAGGTCCAAATACATCACAATGGCCTCAAATGGCCTTATTTACGTGAAATAACACAAAAGAAACTAAATCCTCAAATTTTGACCATTTTGGCCAAACATAGGTCCCTAGGGTGCTCCTGCACCATCAAACCATGTGAATTAGCAAAAACAAATGTGTTTTGGAAGTTTTAATGAGAGAACCTATAAAGATTTCTACCTCTCAATAAAATAAAAAAATACCACAAATTTCATTATTGATAAGAAAGTGCTCACTGATTCATAGAGTTCCCCCAAACCCTTCAACAAATAAATTTAACAATCTCCCCATTGGCCTATCCTCAAGTGACAAACATAATAGACAAGTTGAGAAGCCATTGTATACCGTGAAATCAAAATGCACACCTTTTGCATTGGTGAGATGTGAAATTAGGCTTGTAAAATATTTTGCAAAACCATCCCATGTTTTCACCTTTATTTATTTTGTGAATTGGAGCTTGGTCTAGGAGGTTAGACAAGTTGTTTTGTAGGTTGTAGCAGTAATAAAGTGCTAGAGGAATTTAGAGAGAAGTATTCTTGTATCCCATTTGAAGGAATAACAAAAGCATTGTTCTCTTTGGTGTGGTTTTTTTCTCACAACGGTTTCACCATGCCAATCACATTTTCTTGAAAGGTTCTAAAGCCTTTTTAACAAACCCATCCTATGATTATCTTGCAATTGTAAAGTGTTTTGTGAAGATGTTGACATCTATTTGGAATTTAAGAGGTGTTGGATATGAACAATTGGTATGTGAATAAGCTCTCGATTCTAGTGAATGTGAACCTCTATGTGACTGGTGCTATGAAATTTTTATGGTACTAGAGTTTTTATAAAATATGATAATTGGTTATTCGAGCTAGATACCAAACTTGGGGAGAATATGTTGAAGGAAAATGGATTTTTCTACTAAGATAGAGTTGTACCATTCCCATTAGGTTGATAACCTAAAATGGAAACCTGACGGGGGCAATGTTGAAAACATGCAAGGGAGTCAAAGGCTACAAGCTTAAGAAAAACATCCAAAGTAGGTTTCAAGTAGATAAAGTCATTGCAAACCAAATGTGACTCATACAACTAACTTATGAAAAGAACAAAGAAAAACAAGAACAACTAACTTAGATAAAGTAGATAAAGTCATTTCATCTCCCTGATTGGGTTGCTCTTCTTCCATTGGTGTTGTCCCTTCCTTTTCCAGAAAATTTTGGCTTTAAAGGCTCTTGTATTTGGGTTAGCTAATTCCCTATCAGCACCATTTTTAATAGGTTTACCAGTACTCAGTGGTTCATACAGTCCTCTTAGGAGTTGGACCATCTCAACCATGGTACGCCTCATATTAGCTTGAAACCAGTGCACCTCATATTAGCTTGAAACCTATGCCCCCTATTGGTAGCTTATGGGGATAGAATACCATTCGCTATACATATCAATGAGGTGTGCTTTACATCTAGATAATAATGAAATTTTAAAAATAAAAATAAAAATAAATAGTCATTGGAATTATGATGGAAACTAAAATTTGCACCGACGATGAAATCGTCAGTCCAACAACATTCTCATCGGTGCAATGTTTCTGGCTATCGTTGCAATTCCTATGCCAACTAAACAAACATCCGACAAGGATGTTGTATGTCCGAAAACACTTCCTTGTCAGACGGTCGTCAATGCATATTACTGGACCAACAACCAAACCGTCGGACCAACAACATTCTCGTCGGTGCAAAGTTTCTGGCTATCGTCGAAATTCTGACGCAAACTAAACAAACATCCGACGAGGATGCTGTATGTTCGATGATATTTTTGACCGTAAAAGCGATCATGGCTTCCGTCAGCAAAGTTCACGGTGTCATCGTAATTCCGACGTTCAATGGCATCGTTAAAAAGTTCGATGATGAGTTTTCAATGGCTTCATTTGTCGGCAGTTCGATGAAAAGTAGTCGCAATTTCGACAATCGGCCGTTGGAAATTAGCCCCGAATGTACTAGTGTACCTACTAGGACTTTAAAAGGGGTCATATGGGGTACTAAGGGGTCACACATGTGTGGTCCCTTAGGACCCCAAATGACCTCTTAGAAAATCATATGACCCTATGGTGTCCTAAGGGGTCATATGATGTCCATATGACCCTATGTTGTACCTACAAGGACTTTAAAAGGGGTCATATGGGGTCACACATATGATAGAACACATGTGTGGCCCCTTAGGACCCCTTAGGACACTATATGACCTTGTGGGTTCATATGATGTCCTAAGAGGTATGTTGTACCAACTAGGACTTTAAAAGGGGTCATATAAGGTCCCAAGGGGTCACACGTGTGTTAGAACACATGTGTGGCCCCATATCACCTCGTACGACACTATATGACCCTATGGGATCATATGGTGTCCTAAGAGGTATGTTGTATGTACTAGTACTTTAAAATGAGTCATATGGGGTCCTAAGGGATTGGACATGTGTTAGAACACATGTGTGGCCCCTTAGGACCCCATACGACCCCTTAGGACACTATATGACCCTATGGGGTTATATGGTGTCCTAAGAGGTATGTTGTACCTACTGGGACTTTAAAAGTCATCATATGGGGTCCTACTCAAACATATGTTAGAACACATGTGTGGACCCTTAGGACCCCCATATGACCCCTTAGGACATCATATGATCCTATGGTGTCCTAAGGGGTCATATGGGGTCCTAAGGGTTCACACATGTGTGGACCCTTAGGACCCCATATGACCCCTTAGTACATTATATGACCCTATGAAGTCATATGGTGTCCTAAGAGGTATGTTTTACCTACTAGGACTTTAAAAGGGGTCATATGATGTCCTAAGGGGTCACACATGTGTGGCCCCTTAGGACCCCATATGACCCCTTAGGACACCATATGACTTTGTGGTGTCCTAAGGGGTCACACGTGTTAGAACACATGTGTGGCCCCTTAGGACCCCATATGACCCCTTAGGACACTATATGACCCTATGGGGTCATATGGTGTCCTAAGGGGTATGTTGTACCTACTAGGACTTTAAAAGGGGTCATATGGGGTCCTAAGGGATGACACATGTGTGACCCCTTAGGACCCCATATGACCCCATATGTACCTACTAAGACTTAAAAATTTTTCATATGGGGTCCTAAGGGGTCACACATGTGTTAGAACAGATGTGTGGCCCTTTAGGACCCCATATGACCCTATGGTGTCCTAAGGGGTCATATGGGGTGCTAAGGGTTCACACATGTGTTAGAACACATGTGTGACCCTTTAGAACCCTATATGACCCCTTAGGAATTTATATGACCCTATGGGGTCATATGGTGTCCTAAGAGGTATGTTGTACCTACTAGGACTTTAAAAAGGGTCATATGGGGTCCTAAGGGGTCACACATGTGTTATAAAACATGTGTGGCCCCTTAGGACCCCATATGACCCCTTAAGACACCATATGACCCTTTGGGGTCCTAAGGGGTCACACATGTGTTAGAACACATGTGTGGCCCCTTACGACCCCATATGACCCCTTAGAACACTATATGACCCTGTGGGGTCATATGCTGTTCTAAGGGATATGTTGTACCTACTAGGACTTTAAAAGGGGTCATATGGGGTCCTAAGGGGTGACACATGTGTCACCTGTTAGGACCCCATATGATCCCTAATGACACCATATGATAGGGAGAAGCCCAAAGGAGGACCAATTAAAGCTAAGTATAATCTTTTTGTTAAGAGACTCCTTCAAATGAGAGTGGAAAGATTTTGGTTTTCTTGATAAGACCCACTTTCAATGCTCACAAGCTTAACTCAACCCACAACTTCCTCCTTGAGTTCTTCCCATCATTTGTTCATACACTTACTCAACTCAAACTATCATGCTCTCATTTCTCAACCTTTCAACTTCAATATATGGATACCCCTACTCACCACACATTATTTATGTTGTTTCTTGGTAGCATTTATCTTCTTCAAAAGGGTTAGACAACTAGGTAAAGGTTTTGTTCAAAAGCTTGCTTCATTTTGTTATCTTGGCTTCCTTGATTCACTTGCTCAAACCCAACTTACTAGGTCTCAAAACCCAAGATTGCCTCACAAGGATGTCACAGAGGTTTCTCCATTGTTTTGAGTTGTCCTTCAAAGATCTCACCAAACCCAATGAGCTCAAGGTAATCGGGTTCCTTATTTTGTGTGTGTGAGGCCTAAAAAGGGCTACTAGCCCGTGGAGGGCTAATTGTCACTTTTTTGCTTACCTAGCCCAATGATGGGCATTTGCACCAACAAACATGTTTTGGATGATGTGTTAGAGGTCTAAGCTCAAATATTTTTCAAGTCTTAGGCTCCATAAAGAGGGTTTAGTGACTATCCTAAATTTTAGGCACAAATGTAGGGTTTTAAAGGGTTTTGAATCATGATGCCTTGGAAAATCACTTCTCTATCTTGTATCAAGCTTCCACACTGCTAGGAACCTTTTGCCACAACAAACTAATGTCTACCCTATCTCTATCCTGCAAACATTTCAACAAACACTTGGCAAACAAATACCAAGAAAGCAATTCTTGATAGAAAAATCACTGTTTACTGCTGCAATACTGTTAAATATGCTCATTGAAGGAAATGCAATCTGGTTTTATTCCTTCACAATGCAAAAAAAACTTCATAACACCATAATAGACCTTCAACTAGGAAGATTGACAATTAAAACTCATTAGTAATTGAATGAGACCATTAACTTGCTTGCTTCTAACTAAGTTTCCACCATGCACTCGCCTAGAACTTGGTCTCATTCATCTTTCCCATCATGTCTGACAGCAAAATGTTAAAATACAATATGTACAAAGGTCCAACTTTGTCTCCAAGGTTCATTTTTGCTTGGTTATGTTAGGGTTTCAAGCAGATCCGAAGCAAATATGAACTAACAATTATATGCAGATTTAAATACAAAAGATAAAGAAATAAAATAGGACACAGATAACACAGAGATTTAACGTGGTTCACCCAGAATGGGTTACGTCCACCATACACAGCCATCCAATCTTTCTTATTATCCAGCAAAAATAGTACATCAACCTTACAATGCCTTAAGCATCCCAGCCGCTTATAACATGCGTTTTTAGGGCAACAAACAAAGTCGGCCTTTTTTAGGGTTTTATTACAATGTCGGTTTTCATCAACAAAAACGGCAAAAAAAAATTTCTCGGGGGCGAGGATACGTGCTGAGTGTACAGTACTTTGCTGATCAGTCACCACATTTCAACAATCTCCCACTTGGAGACTGATCAGGCTCCACACCGAACAATCTCCCACTTGGAGACTGATACTACATGACACCACTGTACATGCAACATCCGCTGGATAAAACACTAGGACTTGACTGGTATAAATTCCACAATTATCAATCAAGAAGACCAACAGAAACTGATGAAGAAATCAGCTTCTCCTGTGGAACTGCCTTTGTGAACATATCGGCAGGATTCTCACTTGTGTGAATCTTCTCAAGCCGTAACTGACCCTCCTCCAAAATAGTCCGGATGAAGTGGTACCTGAGCTGAATGTGCTTTGTCCTTGAACAAAAAGCAGAGTTCTTCGCAAGATGAATGGCACTCTAGCTATCAGTATACAATGGGCTATCCTCTTGTGTCTGACCCAATTCCTTCAGAAAACATTGCAACCAAATCATCTCTTTGCTGGCTTCTGTAGCAGCAACATACTCAGCTTCAGTGGTTGAAAGTGCAACAACCTTTTGCAGCCTAGAAATCCAACTGACTGCAATTCCCCTTATAGTAAAAACATACCCTGTAGTACTCCTCCGTGAATCAATATCACCCGCCAGATCAGAGTCAACAAATCCACTTAGAGCAGCATTAGATCCTTTGAAACATAATGTCTTCATAGTAGTTCCTTTCAAATACCGAAGAATCCATTTGACAGCATTCCAATGTTCCATACCTGGATTACTCATAAACCTACTCACAACTCCCACTGCATGTGCAATATCTGGTCTTGTGCATACCATTGCATACATCAGACTCCCAACAGCTGATGAATACAGGATGTTAGACATTTTATTAACCTCTTCCTGTGCCTTTGGGCACATCTCCTTAGTCAATTTGAAATGACTAGCCAAAGGTGTACTAACTGCTTTTGCATCCTGCATGTTAAATCTTTTCAACACCTTCTTTATATACTCACTTTGGGACAAATTCAAGGTTCTATTTTTCCTGTCCCGTGTAATCCTCATACCGAGAATTTTCTTAGCTGCACCCAAATCCTTCATAGCAAATGACCAGGCTAATTTCTGTTTAAGATCATTTATATGTTGCATGTTAGACCCAGCAACAAGCATGTCATCAACATAAAGCAACAAGATAATATAACTACCATTATCAAATCTCTTAAAATATACACAATGATCAGAATGACATCTATGATAACCATGTTCAGCCATGAAGCTATCAAATTTTAAATACCATTGTCGGGGTGCTTGCTTTAGGCCATACAAACTTTTCTTCAACCTGCACACCAAGTTCTCCTTACCTTTGACCTCATATCCCTGTGGTTGCAACATGTAAATTTCCTCCTCCAAATATCCATGGAGAAAAGTTGTTTTGACATCTAATTGTTCAAGATGTAAATCATCTGCAGCCACAAGACTAATAACAAGAGCCACCAAGAGATGATACCTGAGCCGGTCCCCATACATCTGAATGTACAAGCTCTAACTTCTCACTCTTCTTCTCTTTCCCAACCTTGAGAAATCTGACTCTTTTCTGTTTACCATAAACACAGTTTTCACAGAACTCTAAATCAATCTTCTTTAGTCCTGGCAATAGATTTTTGGAGTGAAGGATTTTCATCCCTTTCTCACTCATGTGCCCAAGCCTATGGTGCCACATTATCGAATTTGTTCTTGCAACATTTATTGTTGTTGTCCCTGCAGTAACTTTATCTGTAGCAGCTAAGGTAGAGTAAGTGTTACCAGTACACAGATATAATGTGCCTACCTTCGCACCTTTAGCTACTACTAATGATCCTTTAGTGACCTTCCACATACTGTCTGAGAAGGTAACTATGCAACCTTCACTACCTAGTTGCCCTGCAGAAATTAAATTTCTTCTTAAATTAGGAACATGTCTTACCTCCTACAGAAACCAGTCATTACCATTCTGCAACTTGATCTTTATCTTTCCTTTTCCAACAATTTGACAGGGCTCATCATCACCCAAATATACTTGTCCAAAATCACCTTGAACATAATCTAGAAAATATTTTCTATGGGGTGTAGCATGAAATGAAGCCCCAGAATCTATTACCCAGGAATCATTAACATTATCCAAACATAAGATTAAAGCATCTTGTAAAGTATTACTTGCAATATTAGCTTCCTTACTGTCATTTTCATTTTTGTCTCTTTCTTTGTTTTTCCGAGACCAACAATCTTTCTTTAGATGACCAGGCTTTCCACAGTACCAGCAATCTTTCTTTCCTCTAGATTGAGAGCGTCCTTTCTTTGACTTCCCTCGTGACTTCTCATTCCCAGGGCCTTTTCCTCTTTCCTTTGATCTTCCTTTGTTCTCCACATTCAAAACACTACCCGATGATGTTGGAGTCTCACCTGTGCTTTTCCTTCGCATTTCCTCACTTAGGATAACACCAACAATATCATCAAATGCCAAAGTATTTTTACCAGAGACAGAGTTACTTACAGCCATAACCAAGCTATTCCAGCTTTCTGGCAAAGAACATAAAATCAAGAGAGCCCTAACCTCTTCTGCAAAGGTAATTTTTACCGAAGACAATTGACTGGTAATTGTATTAAATTCATTTAAGTGCTCCGCTACAGATCCTCCCTCACTCATTTTCAAATTAAACAAACGCTTCATAAGAAATACCTTATGCGAAGCCGAGGGTTTCTCATACAGCTTAGCCAATGTTGCCATCAAATCTACAGTCGTTTTTGCTTCTGTTATATTGAATGCTACAGACGCCGCAAGGCACAATCGAATGGATCCCAGTGCCTTTCTATCTAAAATGTCCCACTCTTCATCTGATATTGTGGTCGGTTTCTTTGCCTTTCCTTCCAATGGCCGCCACAAATCCTTTTGATATAGGTAATCCTCCATCTGCATTTTCCATAACTGATAATTCTGGCCGTTAAACTTTTCGACCTTGAATTTGGAATCCTCCATTGCTCCCACTCAAATCTGAAAGTCCTGCCAATTTACAGAAAACCTCGCTCTGATACCAATTGTTAGGGTTTCAAGCAGATCCAAAGAAAATATGAACTAACAATTATATGCAGATTTAAATACAAAAGATAAAGAAATAAAACAGGACACAGATAACACAAAGATTTAACGTGGTTCACCCAGAATGGGTTACGTCCACCATACACAGCCGTCCAATCTTTCTTATTATCCAGCAAAAACAGTACATCAACCTTACAATGCCTTAAGCATCCTAGCTGCTTATAACATGCATTTTTAGGGCAACAAACAAAGTCGGCCTTTTTTAGGGTTTTATTACAATGTCGGTTTTCATCAACAAAAACGGCAAAAAAAAATTTCTCGGGGCCTGCCGCCCCCGAACCCCTGCCCGTGGCCCGGCTCGGCCCCGGACCCCAGCGAGGATATGTGCTGAGTGTACAATACTTTGCTGACCAGTCACCACATTTCAACAGGTTACCCATGGAGCCCAAGTGTTTCAACCCATTTTCTTCAAAACCCCAGTTCAGGGCAGTCAACTGGCAAAAACTAAAAGATTTTTTTGATAAACTAAAAAATAGTAAAAAACCTAACACAAAGAATGAAAAACATTCATAAAACCATGACACAAACTCCAATGAAAGAACAATATGAAAAAAGTGCTCTGTACGGACTGTTACAACAATTTAAGCTCAAAAAGCATGAAAAACAGTCATATTTCATTAACTTGTTCTTGCTAACACAAAGCCAACCTCTTTAAAATGTTTGAAGTGTCCTTATATATAAAAATCAAACCATTTCAACCATTATGGCATCCATAACTATCTTGTAGAGTGATTTTACAACTTTTCTGACTTTTTGTCAAAATGTTGCTTGACAACATTGGCAATTTTTTACTCTTAGTGCATTTTTGACCTACAAGACAAATATCTTCCACCTAACCATTTAAGAAGGTGTCAAATCAATAAACACACCTACTCCAAGTCCTTTCTAGGCTTGTTACAAGGTTTTGAGCATATTTTCACTATAATGCCATTTTTGGCTTACAAGGCACTATGGGCCAAAACTGGAAAGAAAACTTGAGAAAAACTATCTAAACACTCCAAGATAAACCTAAATCATAATGAAACCTAAAAAACACACTTGGACTCTTACAATAGTCCTTTATTCAATTCTTGATCCCATCAGGATCAAACAAGCCAAAATTGTGAAGGTGCTCTTGCACCACCATATGACCCCTTATGACACTATATGATCCTATGGGGTCATATGGGGTAAATAGGAGTCATTAGGGATCATAACCTAGGTCTTAAGGGGTCATTAAAGGTCATAAGGGGTCATTACAGTCATAAGGGGTCTTAAGGGGACTCATGGTGTCGTATGGGGTCTTATGTTATAGATGTTAGGATGTCAAAAGGGGTTAAAAGATGTTTTAGGATGTCTTAAGGGGTCATTCATGTCTTAATAGCTCCTAGGATGTAATAAGGGGTATGGTGTACCTACTAGGAATTTAAAAGGGATCATATATGGTCCTAAAGGATCACACATGTGTTTAACTACATATGTGGCCCCTTAGGACCCCATATGACCCCTTAGGACACCATATGACACTATGGCGTCCTAAGGGGTCATATGTAGTCACACATATTTTAGAACACATGTGTGGCCCCTTAGGACACTATATGACCCTATGGGATCATATAGTGTCCTAAGGGGTATTTTGTACCTACTAGGACTTTTAAAGGGGTCATATGGGGTCATAAGGGGCCACACATATGTTCTAACACACGTGTGATCCCATATAATCTTGTACGATACTATATGACCCTATGGGCTCATATGGTGTCCTAAGAGGTATGTTATACCTACTAGTACTTTAAAAGACATCATATGGGTCCTAAGGGTCCACACATGTGTTGGAACACATGTGTGACCCCTTAGGACACCATATGATCCCTTAGGACACTATATGACCCTATGGGGTCATGTGGTGTCCTAAGAGTTATGTTACACCTACTAGGGCATTTAAAGGGATCATATGGGGTCCTAAGGGTTCACACATGTTAAAACATATGTGTGGCCCCTTAAGACCCCATCCAACCCCTTAGGACACTATATGATCCTATGGGGTCATATGGTGTCCTAAGGGGTCATATGATGTAGCCCCTTAGGACCCCATATGTCCCCTAACGACACCATATGACCCCTTATGACACTAGATAATTCTATGGGATCATATAGGGTCGGTAGGGATCATAAGGGGTATTAAGGAGTCATTAAAGGTCATAAGGGGTCTTAAGGGGTCTTATGGTGTCGTATGGGGTCTTATGTTATATATGCTAGGATGCTAAAAGGGCTCAAAAGATTTCCTAGGATGTATTTGTTGGCATTTGCATGAAGATTGCATTAATGATATGTTATGTTGTCATTGATGTCAATTAACCAATAATGATATTGTTGATATTGTTGTAATATTATTACTGAAACCCATAGGAAGAATTTGTGGAGTGAACCGATAACCAGTGTAAACCCTATCTATTTATGTAACCGGTAAACCTTACCTGTTGTTTTTGATAAACCCTAACCGATTAAGTTTGGTGAATTGGTTATATTGGTTTATGATTTGATGATGGGCTGTAATGATTATGACGTGTATGATTATTGTATGAAGACAATTCCAAGAGATTTTGGCGAGTTGTTGTGACGGTTTTTGTCTAGGGAATGAACAAATGTATTGCATCTAATGCAAAGCGCATGATGAGTTACTAAGTTCGATGAAGCGGTGAGAAATGAGCGATCAAGGTTTTCTTGATTGATGTGCAGAGATTACTATGCAATCCAACAGTCATACTTGAACCGATTTTTTTTTTAATCTCTATGAGAATTAGGTTTTTGTTGTGTTACTGACCTGATTGATTTGTTTATAAGGTTGATGAAGTTGTTTAGTTTAATGAGTTGGCAAAGAGTGAGCACATATCAGTTGAGTGTGCGTTTGCCAAACCAGATGATGTATTTGTAGTTTGAGTAAAGGTAGATAGGAGCATGAAATGGATCTGATCAAGCAAGTGTAGTGCTATTCAGATAGATCAACAAACTCTTGTTTTTTTTTAACAATCATAGCAGAATTGAAATCCCCTAACCGGGTAAGCTCTAACAAGCTTGGTGTTATTCAAATCCTATAACAAGGTGATCCCTTAGATTGGATTTTTAAATCCTCTACCAAGGTTACTCCTTATAGGATATTTCTTCTAACAAGGCATTTGTAGTCAATCCCTTAACCAGGTGATTCCTAACAGGATTGGTTTTTAACAAGACTTTTTGTAAATCTTTAACAGGCTAGGCTCCTAATAGGGTGAACTTCAGAAGAGTTTAGATAGTTATCTTGTGAGTCTCATCTCATCATGGTTTTTACCTATTTTGGTTTCCACTTCAAAAATATTTGTGTCAAGTGGTGAATGTGTTTGTGGTTATGTTTTCATGGTTGATTTACTTAACTACTTAACTATTTTGATAAGTCATGATAACCGGAAGCATTGAGAAATGAAGAAGTTGTTTACTGTTAATTTGTTGTAACAGTCAACCGGTTTATCTTATGAGTTTTTATCTTGATAGAGGTATTAAATTATTAGTTCTAAGTTTACTTTGAGAGATTGATTTTGAGATTGGTGAAGTTTGTATCAGTTTTTCTATCTACTGATTCACCCCCCCCCCCCCCCTCTCAGTAGTTGACCGGATACTTTTTCTTTCATCATACCATCAATATTAAGGGGTATTTCATGTCTTAATTTCTCCTCAAATGTACTAAGGGGTTGTATGATGTCTTAAAAGGTCCTAGGATGTACTAAGTTCTCCTAAGTGTCTTAAAAGGTCCTAGTATGTGCTAAAGGGTCGTAGGATAACATTTTTACATCTAATTGTATATGTGTACAACATTTATAAATAATTAAGCATTAAAAGATTTTAACCATTAAAATATTTTAGCCATTAAATAATTTTAAAACTAATATATTATTAAGCATTAATTTTTTCTTTTAAATTATTATATTATTAAGCATTAAAAAGCTAAAAAACTAATAAACTATACAAAATTATGAAAAAAACTAAAACATTAATCTATTAAACTAATTTTTGTGCCCCCTTCTTCTCCTCGACCGCTAAACTCTAAGCTGGTTAGTGTAAAATGAGGGGAACTCCTTTGCCATGTGGCCACCACGTGACTGCCACATTGGTCTGGTCGGAACTATTCCAACTGGAATGGTTCCAGACATATCATATAACTTAGCTCAAAGTGCGACACAGATCCCTACTTTTATCCATATGTTACCATTTTACCTATGTATATTTGTTGGGATGTTAAATATTCTCTCAAGCTTCCTTCAATCCACATTTATTAACTCTACTCATTCACTTATTTTTATGGGATAACTAGTATTGGAAGTGAGCTTGGCATTATTCACATAGCACAACTCCTACTAGAAAGAGCTATCACTAAAAATGGGTTTAGGAAAACCATTTAGTTAGGAAATCCAAGTAGCCTAAACTCCTTGAAAATTAAAGCTATCGCCTACAAAAAAATTGAGATATATTACACGAACATGTTCCCCTCTTCTTGATCAATGATAGGCAATTAAGTAATATGTAGGAAATACATACTCTTCTTTCATCTCATGGAAAGTGGTGCAATCCTTTTCATGCTTGAGATCATCCCCTTCTCTCTCTTATTTAACTATAATTATTGAAGTATCTAGAATATCCTGCCATAAGTGTAACATGTGAAGCATTCAAAATCTTTTATTTCATCTTAGACTTAGGCACTAAGAAGATTATATCCTTAATGAAAACGAGACTATTTATTTTCACTATATACTTATCATCTTTCACATTTCCATCTAATATGTTAGAAAAAAATGTATACTTGGCATATTTAATCAAGATAAAAAAATTCTAATCACCAAAAGTAATAAAATAAATCAAGAGTGGGCATTATGTAAAGAATGTCAACAATTACCTCAAAGGTATAAATATAGATTTTACTCACCCATTTTTGTTGTTTATCACACAAGCCATGTTTGTCGAGGGGAAACTTAAAAATATTATGATTTATATCAACTAAGCATATAAAATAGACTAGATGTTATATTAAATTTTTTAAAGCATGAGTGATGGTAAGAATATAATTGTCATGAATGGAGGACCCCTTTTTTATTCTTTCAGATTTCTACTCTCATTATCTATGGGGTGCTCATTTTTTCTCATAGCCTCTCTAAATACCTTTCTTTAAACATTAAATCTACAACAAGAGGTTATGATAAATTTATAATAATATTTATAGGGCATGATTTGATCACTTCATTTATCTCTTAAGAATATTATAGTGTTTTAATTGTCCTTGCAAAAGTTTATTTCTTCCTCAAGTTGGTTAGGAATGCTTCTAGCTTGAAAATCCCTTAACAAGCGTCTAATAGTAGTTGTATAATCCCAAGCATGCTCTCAATTGTGTTAGTGAGGGAGGGGGTGGCTAATTTAGAGTTGCTTAAGTCATTTTCCATCTTCTAGATACATTATATATTTGGAAGTGAATATTGTATTGGTTTAATTATTAGCAATAAAATGGGGGAACATGGACTGGAGTATAGTGATCCCCAAGTAATTAATGTGTTGTATTTATACTCTAGACTTAAAACAAGAGTGATAAGGAGTTAGTTCGGACTGTAAATGACTACTTAATAGAATGAAACACAAACAAAAAATACTTTCCATAAACCATAACACATATTAGATATCACTCTAAATAGATATAGATTATTTCTTGTCCATGTAATGCACATATATTATATAATTTATCCTTCTTACAATTCCTTTTTCTATATGTACTTCTTCATATCTTTATCTATACTTCTATATATATTCTTCTTCTATCCACATCTACCTTTTAAATTGTATATTTTAATTAAAAAAATCTACCTGATTTTATTTTTCCTTATATTCTACTACTAATTTGGAGGATGGCTCTTCTACTAGAATCTTTGCAACCTCATTGCGATGGTTTGCAGTAGGATCTTTCTGAATGTTTTGACTCTAGTTGATTCCCTACTAACATTATCTCCCTTTCAAAACCTTTTCTTTTCCTCAAGACAACTCTAATTTGTATTTGTATGATAGTCTTCAAGTTTGGTCCAATTAACCTAGCATTGCAATACTATTTCATCTAATATTCATAAACTAGTCACTCTAGACTCTAAGATGCCATCAATTTTCTAGGGGCCAAGTACCTTTTAAGATTTCCTTGTTTCTTAAATTTTATATCATATAATAAACAATGTCATCTTTCTTTAATTGTTTAAATTTGATATTGTGTTTGTTCTATGATTTTTGTCGCCTTCTTTCAGTAAGTTGGTGCTGTACCACAAGTTGTCTATCTTAATCTAATTTCTTCAAATTTTTTTTATCTTTGTTTGATTGATTCTTCATTTATTAGCCTTAGGGTGAGTGTCATACAAAGCTTGTGAACAATGAAATTCATAGGTAAATCTTGCCTCCATCTCATAAACTAATTCAAAAGGGGCAAATGGGGCAGATGTTGTGTTGGTAGTTCTTCAAGATCTGAGTATCATTGCTATCTTGATATCCCAAACTATTCTATTTTAATCACACAAATATGTTAGGGTAGTGCCCATAATTTTATTTAGTGTCTAACTTTCTTTGTTAGCCTATGGGTGACATGGTGTGCTCCAGTTATTTAGTCCCGACTTTCTTTGTTAGCCTCAACCCATTTTGTCAAGAAGTCTATATGAATAATAATAAATACAGCCTTAGATAACTTCATCAGAGGATCTATGGGTGCCAGGAAATTAACTGCCTATTTTTTAAATAATATTTGAGATAGTACTAATTTTAGAGGCATTTCATCCCTAGCAGTGGGTCTCCTAATTCTATCCCACCATTGGTTCTATAAATCTTTAAATTAAAGTTTGACCTAAAACTAAGATTTTCCTTTTGTCATAATCCCTACCTCAGACAAATTTTATGTGAAGTTGGGTCAGCCTTGGCTCACCTCCATGAAGGCAATCCCTTTCATAGTTCATAAGTGCTTGAAATTCCCATTTGAAAGACAATTGCATGTACTATATTTTATAGTAGGTTCAAACCCTTGTTCGCACATAGAAACTAAAAACACCTTACTACTTTTGGCTTCAAACAATATTAACCAATTTAACCTTGTGAGGATACCTTGTTCCTTTCCTACCAATAGCTTAAAGCCAAGATAAAAGATGCATTATCATTAGATATTTCCTTGGGACCTACTCAGAATTCTATCCCTAAGGATCCTTTGATATCAATCGATACCAAACTAACTCTTCATGTATTACATGTAATGAGTGAACCACATCCTAGACTAGGACTCCTTCCCCTCTCTAGGATTTTTAGTGTTTATGTTGTAGTTCCATCTTCGCCATCCTATAAAGGATAATGAGGAAAATGTTGGACATCATCTAGACCTCCTCCTATCTCCCAATCTTTAGAGGTTCCTTTTGTTCTAGATAAAAGGAAGAAAAGGAATCGATGTTGAGTGATACCCAACCCCCTTCTACAAAAACTTCAAATTACAACCAAGAAAAGAATAATGCAAAATATTACCACCAAAGTGTTGGCATTTGGCATTATAACAGACAAGGGGAGATTGTTGGCATTTCAATAAGGATATTGAGAAGGTTGTTGATGATTATGGATAAAACTGATTAAGGATGTTTACTGTCTTAATATTATTATTTTGTCATTGATGTCAAGAAATTGATTTTCTGATTCAGTATGATGTTGCCATATCTTGAGAAGTATGATTCGATGAGTATAAAGATGTCGGTAAAAGACACAGAAAGAATATGATGAATACGGGGAGGAATAAGTTATTCAATGGGCAACTATTACCAAGTTAGACAATGATGAGATCATGATGATTAGATTGTTTTGATATCCTACATATGTTATTGATTGAAAGGTAAATACTATACTATGTTACCGAGCAAAGAACCTAGTCGGTAAACCCTAAGGAACCTAGTCGGTAAACCCTAAGGTTATCGCTATCGGTTAATGAAGGCAGAATGTCTACCGAGTGAAGTTTAGAATTTACCGAGTTGCAACCGAGTAATAACAAAATACATTAAATGATTACATGCATTATTTAATGAAGGAAGCTGATGAGCTGGCTATGATTAAATGATTGGTATGCCATGAATGAAGTTTGTTAAAGAATCTATGGCAAAGGAAAATCAGTAGGAAGATTTACAGCTTAGATTGAACCACAATACCCTAGCACAAGTTCCAAGAAATGTATGCAAGTTCCAAGGCAGGGTAAAACATTTTCGGATCTAAGGATACATTGAACCTGGACAAAGTTTGAAGATCTGATGGCTATGATTGATCATGGAAAATGTGATCAAGGAGATTAAGCGGTTGGCGAATTGTTTATAAATAGGGAACTATTGATAAACAATGTATGTGGGCAAGTGTATGCACAGGGATGCTACATAGTGATTACCAAGCGCAGAAGCTTGAAGACATGTTTTGAATAACAGAGTATAGAGCCCAACAGATGGACAAGATTAGTTCTATGTCTATATTGTATTGAGCAAATAAGAATCTGCTTTAGCATTTTAGATGTAAAGTTGCAGATAGATTTTTATTACTGTTATTTTGTGAAGTGACAAAAAATCTCTTAACCGAGTGGACTTAACAGTCTTATTTAGAAAACCCTCTAGCAAGGTGACATTCTGATTGAGTGTTTGAAATCCTTTAACAAGGTCACTTCTAACAAGGTGAAGATCCTAACAGATCTGAGGGAAATCCCTTAATCGGGTCACATCTAGCAATGTGTTTGTAATCTTTAACAGGATTTGCTTTAAACCGAGCATACTCTAGAAGAGTATATTTCTTAGTGGGTCCAAAATCCCACAGTGGTTTTTCCCTATTTGGGTTTCCATGTTAAATCTGGTGTTATGAGTGTTATGATGTTTATATGCTTTTGAGTTTGCATGTTTAGCAGTTTTGGTTATATTGCTGAAGTATATGTTACCGAGGTTGAATCTGATGTTTTTATGGAAATATAAGTTTGTATGATTCACCCCCTCTCATCTTATTAGCTTGGCATCTATACTTATCTTTAAGTATCAAAATTATCAATTGGTATCAAAGCTTTGGACTCCAGAAGGAAAATTTTAAAGGCACTTGAGGAAAAGATCCAAAGATGTATAAGAGGGATGCACTGAAGCTGAACAAGTCAAGTTTCTCTACATGGCAGAAAAGGATGAAGCTGGACCAATCAGGAGTTGGAGAATATGTTGTATATTATCTAGAGAATGATTTTATCACACCGAGCACCTATCCATTGACAATGGAAGAGATAAAGGCAAAGCAATAACATATCCAAGAAATGATTGAAATAACATCTGTATTGACCGATTTAGAGTTTAATGATCTAGAAGGCTGCAATGATGCAAGTGGAATGTAGGACAAGCTCATATCAGTGTATGGAGGAGATGAACATGTTCAAAGAGAAAAAGTGGATAGTCTAAGAGGACAACTTGAATCTATGAGGATGAATGAAGGTGAGAACATAACCTAGTACAGTACAAGACTAAAGGAGATTGTCAATCAAATCAAAGGAGTAGGTGGAACTATTGAAGAAAAGGATATAACAAGTAATTTGTTAAGAACCCTTCTACCGGCTTATGTAATCTGAGTCTCTACAATCAATGAATTGAGGTCTGTACCTAATATGCCAATTTCTTTAGATGCTACTATTGGTAAGCTACATGCATTTGAGTTAAGTAACTTTGATTACAGTGGGTCATCGGTAAATAAAGTTGAATTTGCATTTAGTTCTTTTCATATTGGTGAATCTGATGATTACAATGATAGAATGAGTAAGTACACTAAAGGGGATCACCATGGAGCAAGTGAAAGATTTTGCAAGAACATGGAGGAAGTATACAAACTGTATGAGGAAATTAGAAAGCAAGAAGAGTTTGAATCACTATTAGCCAGAAGGTTACCGAGAGGCAAAGGTAAGTATAAAGGAAAACTACCTTTGAAATGTTTCAATTGTGATAAGATAGGACATATGGATTCTAACTGTCCTGACAAAGATTCTATTGAAAAGAGAGATTACCGAGATGATAGACAGAAAGATAATCATTACAGAGGACACCGAGACTTCAAAAGAAGAGATAGAAAGTCATGCTTAATAGCTGATGAGGAATCCAATGATGATAAATCAGATGAAACTGATACACAGGAAGTAGTTTATGTGGCTATCAAAGATGGATCAGATGAAGAAAGGTATGAAGAAAAAGCCATAATATCTCACATAAATACTAATGATTCTTGGATCATAGATAGTGGATGCTCACATCACATGACAGGTGATAAACACAAGTTTGTTATGTTAGAAGACTATGATGGAGGCTATGTAAGATTTGGTAATGATGCACCATGTTTGGTAAGAGGTAAAGGATCCATAACACTTCTTGACAATGCAAGATGCAATGATGTTTATTGGGTTGAAGGTTTGAAATACAATTTGTTGAGTGTAGCACAACTAAACAATACAGGATACCAAATAGAATTTCAAAAAGGAATTATCAAACTTCATGACAAGCATGGAAAGTTAGCTGCTACTGGGACACAAACAAAAGGTAACACATTTCACCTTGACTCAACTCGTAATAAATGTCTGTATGCAAAGATAGATGATACCTGGTTATGGCATAAAAGGTTTTGTCATGTAAATTTTGATAGTCTGATCAAAATAAGCAAGAAGCACTGAGTAAGAGGTCTACCAAGTCTTGAAAAACCTGAGAATGCTATGTGCCAAGGATGCCATATGGTTAAAATGACAAGATCAAGCTTTACAAGTAAGTCCTACACTTCTAAGGGAATTTTAGATCTTGTGCACACTGATCTTTGTGGTCCTATGAAAGTTCAAAGTTATTATGGTAATAAATATTTCATATTATTTGTGGATGATTACTCAAGGATGATATCAGTAATGTTTTTAAAAGAAAAATCAGAAGCTTTTCAAATGTTTAAATGGTACAAGGCAAGAGTTGAAAATGAAACAGGAAGACAACTGAAATGTCTTAGATCAAATAGAGGAGAGTTCACATCTGATGTGTTCAACTTATTCTATAATGATCATGGTATAAAAAGAAAAGTCTCTGCACCGAGAACTCCACAACAAAATGGAATTGTTGAGAGAAGAAACAGATCTATTGTGGATTGTGCCAGAACCCTAATGTTTGAAAAGAAAGTGCCACAAACATTTTGGAGAGAAGCAATAAGCACAACAGTTTACACCCTGAACCGAGTACAACTAAAGAAAGGTACTTTAAAGACACCTTATAAAATCTAGTATGACAAGAAACCTAATGTAAGTTATTTTAAAATCTTTGGAAGTAGATGCTATGTACACAAGGATGATAGAAATGGCAACTTTGATCAGAAAAGTGAAGAAGGAACATTTCTTGGTTATTCTTCTAGAAGTAAAGCATTTAAATGTCTGATCAAATCATCTAACAAAATAGTAGAAAGTGCAAATGTGAAAATTGATGAATTTGCAGAAAGAAATGATGAAGGAAATTCCAAGGAACTAGAAGATTATGATGAATTTGTCTATGTTCAACCGACAAGTTCTAATGAGAAAACTCCAGAAGGAAATGAAGAGAATATCCAATTACCGAGTGATGAAGAAGATCATACAGAGCCTACTAAGCCTGTATTAACCAAATATGTCAGAAGACATCATGCACCAAGTCAGATTATAGGAGATAAGGATGATCCAGTGATGACAAGGAACAAACTAAGACAGAACACATGTCTGATATATGAATTTGAACCGAGAATAGTGAGACATTTAACAGTGAAGATTGGATAAATGCTATGACAGAAGAGATTGATCAAATCAAGAAGAATGACACATGGACATTGGTCCCAAGACCGAAGGACAAAAATATAATCGGTACAAAATGGATTTTCAGAAACAAGCTGAATGAAAAAGGAGAGGTCATTCGAAACACATCAAGATTAGTTTTTAAAGGTTATGCCCAAGAAGAAGGAATTGATTATGGTGAGACTTTTGCACCTATAGCAAGACTTGAAGGAGTAAGAACATTGTTGGCATATACTGCTTACAAGAATTTCAAGGTATATCAAATGGATGTCAAATCTGCATTTCTGAATGGTATATTAGAAGAAGAAGTTTTTATTGAACAACCTAAAGGATTTGCTGAAGACAATAATAAAGATCAGGTATGTAAATTGAACAAAGCTTTATATGGTCTGAAACAAGTACCTAGATCATGGTATGAAAGATTGCACTCTTATTTAAACAAGATTGGTTTTATAAGAACAAGTGAAAACAACAATATTTACATGAAGAATGATGAAAATAGAATACTGATCTCAGCCATATTTGTTGATGATATTATATTTTGTGGGAATGACTCTCTATGTAAGAACTTTGGAAATGAAATAAGCAAAGAATTTGAGATGTCATTAATTGGTGAGATAAAATATTTTATAGGTTTACAAATAATGCAAATGAAAGACGAGATTTTCATTACTCAATCCAAGTACATAAAGGAAATCTTGAAGAAATTTGGAATGGAGGATTCAAAACTAGTAAGTACTCCTATGACTACCAACTGTAAACTATCAAAGAATGATGAATCTGCATCTGTTGATGAGACACTTTACCGATCCATGATTGGAAAGTTGCAATATGTTGTTCACAGCAGGCCAGACATAGCACATGCAGTAGGTATAGTTGCAAGATTCTCTGTAGATCCTAAGGAAACACACATGACAACAATCAAGAGAATTTTCAGATACTTAAAAGGCATTGAAGGTTATGGCTTAGTATATCAGAAAAGAAATGACTTTGATTTAAAAGTTTATATTGATGCTGATTGGGCAGGCAACATTGATGACAGAAAAAGCACAAGTGGAGGAGCTTTCTTTTTAGGAGAAATACTAGTGAGTTGGCTTAGCAAGAAACAAGGATGTGTTTCACAGTCAACAGTAGAAGCTGAATGCATTGCTGCAACATTTAATTGTACCAACATAGCATGGATCAAACAACTGTTGGAAGGTATAAATGAGAAAGTTATCGAGCCAGTAACTATATTCTGTGACCATACTACTACCATTAACATTTCAAAGAATCTTGTTATGTGTGTATGAAAACGTGAACCTATAGCTGCAAGCACAACACTTCAATTAAGTCATTATATGCATGGTTAGTAATCAATAACCAATAAGAAATAAACCATAGCAAAGTGACTAAGTGCCTTCTAAAAGATGCGAGTATAAGATTGCTCTTAGATTGTTATAAGCAATACCGGTGACTAGACTACACCAAGACGAAGGATTTAATCTATATGATATTAAGCTATATGGATGCAAGATGGATGAATAATTCAAGCAATAATAACCAATTCAAGCAACAATGGATGCAAGCAATAATGAATGTAAAATGGATGCAAGTAATCTAAAAAAGCACAATGATTTCAATGACTCCAGAGTGAAATTAGTGTGATAATAATCTCCAAACGTGTTCTCAAAAATCTCTAGGATGAATTGGAATGAGAGTTGAAGACTGAATTTATAGAGAATCAAAAAGCTCAATTCAGGATTAATTGAAAATAATTGAGAAATCAGGTTGAGTTAACCTTAAGATAGATTCCAATTATAATTTAATTGAAATGCATTCAAATCAGAAGTCCAAGTTGCATTGGAAAATAATAATAAATTAATTCCATGCACATCTTTGATGCATTCAAGAAAAAGGTCTTTTCAATGCAACTGAACTTCTTTTTCTGAAAAGCTTTGAGTTCTAATTTTAGAGAATAATTCAATAATTCAATTAAATTGGTTTTCTGATTTCAAGTTCTAAATTTAGAAAAAGAAATAATATCTCAAGTTTGATTTCTCTCTTAATTCAATTCTTTTTTTGATTTTTGTTTGGTTTCAATTCAACTCTTTGTAATAAATTAATTCATCTTTTGTAATAAATTAATCCTTTTTGCATGACTGAATGGCAAATTTATTAATTTAATTAAATATGCAAGGATATTTAATAAATTAAAATGAGATAATTGATCAAAATGATATTCTTGGAAATGATTCAATTAATTAAATCAATATTTAATTAATGTTGAGTGGTTGATTTTCCATGTGATTTTTGATAATTAAAGAATTAATAATGTGTTCAAGATTAATTTAATTGCCTTTGGTTAGGACCTTGGTGATGTTGTCGAGATTAGGGGCCCATGGTTTAGATGACCAATTTTAGGGTATTACATTTGCCCCTCTTTGAATTAATGTGCGAGCAACGCTTTGATTCAAAGAATGTGTGATGTCTAGGAGATGCCAGTTCTGAACTTGATTGATCACGAACTAGATAAAAAAGCAAGATGTTTAGCTTGATTCAAAGTGACAAAGCTAAATGAGGTCTAATTAAAGTGATACCGATCCCGAACTTGATTGAACTGAGGAACGATAGAAAACAAAGATACCGAACTTGAACTTGATTGATCAAGAAGCAGATCTTACTGATCTAGAACTTGATTGATCTTAGATACAGTGAGTGATGATAAAAATCGATCTTGAACTTGATTGATCAAGACATGATAAGCGAAGAATAAACCGTCCAGCTTGATCAAGAAAGGAATACTGAACACCTACTTAGATTTAGAGTGATCAAAGAAACTCTTTAAAATTTTGATTGAGTTTAAACGAATAATCAGTTTGAATTGAAGCGATGAAACTAATTAATGTTAAGAGATTAATTCAGATGAAAGACAAATATCAGCCTGATTTGAAGCAATGAAACTGATATGCCCCTAGCGATTGATTGATTCAGATGATCGAGAGATCTCAACTTGATGTGAAGCGATGAAGTTGAGATGCCCAAGCGATAAGGATTGATTTTCTTTAATTGAAAAGATTTTGCTCGACTTTTGAAAAAATTTCTCGACTTGTGAGATGTTAAGTCATAAGGTCGTGAGTATGCCCCCTCGGGAGAGAAATCGAAAGATAGCGAGGGATTGATTATAGGAAATTGTGTGACAAAAAATAGCTTATTTGAGCACAAATTGATCATGAGGATTTTTTTGAAAATTTTGGTGATGATTGATAAGAATTTGAGTGTAGAGTTGATTGTAATGTTGAGCATAGAATGAAATTGAATTAAGATTCAATGTTTTAAATTGAGCGCAATTTGAAGAAAGAATGAGCATTTGATGAAAAAAGCGCTAAGTGGTCAAAATTTTGAAATTGACTAGCAAGACGATCTCGAATTTCGATTTCGATCCCAAAAATGGAATCAGAGCAGGCATATTAGCTAAGGGTACAATTTTTGTGACCATCAGAGCAAGTTGAAAAATTAGGTTTTAGGCTATATCTAGGACGAAAGTTTCATTTTCAATTCATTTGAACCCTCCAAGTTTGAAAATTCAAAAAGCCTTATGCAAAGAAAAATGGTGGTCCCTACTCGTCAGCATCGATTTGAATGCCAGAGACATCACAATCGACCCCGAAACTACGAGCCAATGGTAAGTGATCGGTCTTTAGCCTCTTTATGTTTCCAATTTTGAATTTTTTTGTTTATTTTTCACGTTTTTGACGGGTTTTGGGTCAGGTGTCTCGGTTTATCGTGCGAGACAGGATCCTGTCTCGTACGAGAAACTGGCAATGTTTCTTTTATCATTTAAGACCATTAGATTTGTCGTACGGGAGTAACCCTTGTGTCGTATGAGAGGTTGGTTAGGAGACCATTTTGTCGTGTGAAGTCCAATAAAGTGTCGTTTGAGGCTGTTTTCTCGTACGAGAGCCATTCCTGACTCGTACGAGATTCTATTTAACTGTGTTTTGTCGTTCGAAAAACAATGACCATTTTTGAAAGTGTAAACATGAAATTTTGCTTTTGCATTTGACTTATTTGGATTTGCATGATGTTTAACTTCTCTCGTAGGCTCATGTGGAATGTTTTCTAATGATCGTTGTTGGGTTTTTGTGCAAGTGTGCTTACCTCTTGTGCTCTTCAGATGTGTATATCCTCCCACTATGTCTTTGGTTCATGATTTGTTTGAGGTCAAGCAGGCTCATATTGATATGTGTGGTTTTACTCACCTAATGAGGTTACCTGATATCCATGTGAACCACGGGATTCTCATAGCATTGGTAGAGAGATTTCATTCAGAGCATAATACCTTTCATTTTCCAGTTGGGGAGTTGACTATCACTCCCGAGGATGTGTACAGGATCCTTCGTATCCCTTTTGTTGGGGATAAGGTGGATTATGATACTGCATTGTTACCTGGACTACAGGCTCTTAGGAACGTATTCAGGGATCCTAATATCTTGACTCGTTCTATGAGTTGGGATATATTGATGGGTAGGTACAGTGAGGAGTATCTACTGGCATGTGTCCTAGTAGGTTTCGTTGGTTGCTTCTTGATGCCAGACAGAGGACAACAGGGTTTTCAGAGCGGATGGGGCCATATGCTGGAGAGGTTGATAGAGACCCCTCAGAGACTTGGCTGGGGCTCTTGCTTATTGGCCCACATGTATCGGGAGATGCATGAGATTGTCTACAGAGATGGGCAAAGCATGGCTGCAGGGGTTTATATTTTATAGGTGTGGGCTTGGGAGCACCTTCCCGTTTGTTGGCCGATAGTCGATGATAGCAGAGAGCCTGGGCAGCCTATTATCTATAGGTATGCCGAATATATTACGCAGCCCCATCTGGGCAAGACAGACTTCTGGCGATGACAACTCGATGATCTGATAGCTATTATATGGAGATCCTACAGGGGATTGGAGTCATGGGATGACTAGTGGGCGGTGCAGAGAGATCTTTTTGTTACACGACCACTGAATAGGAGATTGCAGACTGTTGTGGAGCGATTGATTGTTTCACGAGTGATGAGGTAGTACGGCCAGCCGCAGGGGATCTCTCAGGAGTATACGACGTATGCTCGATACGCTGATAAGGAGAGACAGGGATGGTCACCTAAACTATCCTATGCTTTATCGATGCAGGAGCTAACAGGTTTACACCGGCTGAGGTGGGATTACCTGGAGGATATAGCAGATGCGGGGGTATTGCCCTAGTACAGGGATTACTTTCAGCAGCACCCATTCCCTTGGTTTACAGATCCTGGAGAGCATGCTCCTCATATTGAGGATGTGGAGGATGATGCCCCCACACCAGCACAGGGACAGGCACAGAGATAGGGCCATAGGCAAGGACAGGGCTAGAGACCAGATGCTCCACGACAGACTGGTGGTGATCCTGGTGCTAGCAGCAGCGGAGTGCGAGCTGATGTTGGATAGCAGAGGGGTGAGGGTGGATCCCTTGGGAGAGTAGGCGTGAGGTTGGGTGGGGGAGAGGAGGAGTGAGAAACTCCGAGGCAAGTTCGGTAGCGGTGAGAGGAGCAGGGTGGAGATGGTGGTGCAGATGGCGGCGGAGAGCCTGTGAGAGAGCAGGGGGCTGACATAGGTCGATCGATGAGAGCATGCCTTGTAGAGCTGTAGTCACAGTTGATAGTGGCTCAGACTTAGCTGGCAGAGCGAGACCGACAGCTAGTCGAGGTTAGGACAGAGCGTGATCGCCAGATCACAACATTGAGAGTCGAGTCGAGAGAAGAGATAGAGTCTCTTCGACAGGAGGTGTTGCTCCAGAGTAGTAGGGCTGCATATTATGTGGTGGCATATAGTGTCACAGTTCCTGTTGCACAGCAGGTGCAACCCTATTCACAGTATATGGCTAGATTGGAGGGAGCACGAGTACCGCGCCAGGATCCCGTGCATCAGGCTCCTCCTCCTCCACCAGGTGATGAGGGAGAGGGCACTAGCTAGATGATTCTTTTTGTAGCTAGGATATTTTTTGTAGACACACCCATTTTTTTGTAGCCGATATGATTCTTGCTTCGATGGGAGTTTGTACATATCATTGGACATTATTTTGTACTCTTAGACTTGAGATGATATATATATATATATATATATATATATATATATATATATATATATATATATATATATATATATATATATATATATATATATATATATATATATATATATATATATATATATATACGAGATCCGATTTGACTTCATCATACTTGTGTCAATTCAATTATGAGATGTTTCTATATGCTTTATTCTACATGTATGTATTTCTTTCAGCATGAATGTATGTATTGCAAATGATAATGAATGTTTATGTTTTTGTTTCTTTTCATATGCAAATAAATGAATGAAAATGAGTAGTGCATTTTTTTTGTTTTCTTTCTATACAATAAAATGAATGCAAATGATTTAATAATAAAATGAATGAATGAATCTATATGAAATGTTATGTATGCAGCTAAACATCTCAAAACACAAGTACTCGATCGAAGAAATAATGATAAAAAGAAAAGAAGACCACCTAGCGTAAGAAATGATGACGCTCTCAGCTCTCATTCATAAGATAAGGAGATTATTACTATACCGAAATCACTCTAGATTCACAAAAATGCAGAATGAAATGCAAAATGATGTGCAAAATGCAACCTAAACCTAGTCACTGGATTTAAAATACTTAAGATTCATCACTGAGCATAACGAACACAACAGGCAGGTTAGAGTTCCTTTCTTTTTCAATGTGCAATATTAGTTATCTTGTCCGCAATGACCCTTTTTTTGTTCATATCCTTGGACAGATTTCACAGGGACCCGAATTGCATCATAAAGAAATTCCCTCAAAACAAACAAAAAAATGACATGAACCTCCCTGTAGCATACAAATAAGCGGAGTTGAGGTATGTGAGGCGATTTCACCTTAATGTGAAGGCTCTTATCACAGATACCCAACTAATTTATATGTTTCCAAATCATCGAGATCATTCCTACAAGCAGAAAACAAAGAAAATATTATGCCCCCAATCCTTGCTCCTCTTAGTCACAATAGACTTCCTTGAGTTACTCAAAGGGACAATAATCGAAAATCAATATAAAAGACAACATACAAAGAAAATTTTCATTCATAGCCCAAACTGTTTAGTAATTGTTTTCTGTTATGTTGTTGTGCTTGTGAACTCAGTGATAAAAACTTTGTAGTAGTCAGGAGACAGGTAACTGACTTGGAGTGGACGACCAGGTTTCACTGACGGCATAATGACCTGGTTGACACTGCTTAGGATATGTAATGTGCTCTATCGAGTAACCTAAGACTAGGACATTGATCTGTTTCAAGTCATGAGGGTTCCAATGAACCAGGATGTCACAAAAGTGACTGAAAATATGTACAAGCAAAAGCAAAAGATGCATGAAAGTGGGAAATGCCAACGTTGCATTGATAAATGGAGCACTTGAGTACAAGAGGCGCCTATTTGCCAGGTTTTCACTTGCTTGGCAGAGATTCATTTTTTCTTTTTTTTTTTTTTACCAAGGTGCCTGTTTACCAGGTTTTCACCAGGACAATTTTTTTTTTTTTTTTTCTTTTCTATTTTCTTCTTCTTCTTTTTTTTTCAGGGCTTTTTCTAATTTTTAGGATTTTTTTAAGGACTTTTTCCAACTGTACAAGTTTGCTGGAGCAGAGAGTGCTAAGCGAATAATTTCTTCAAGTGGATGGTGTTAATTGGTTCACAAAGTTGTTCTCCTTCCGAGTTTGAGAGTTGATAGGCACTAGAGCCGAATACTGCAGTAACAATGTAGGGACCCAGCCAGTTGGGTTCAAACTTCCTTTTGTTGTTGCGAAACTGTTGATTTTTTGGATTTTCTCTCAAAACTAGGTCACCAACTTGAAATTGTCTTTGTCGAACTTTCTTGTTATAACCTCTGGAAATTCTCTTCTGATACACTATGAGATGATCAAATGCCACTTACCGACGCTCATCCAGCAATTCGAGTTCTTGCAATCTAGATATTCTACGATCTTCATTAGTAACAAGACCTTGCAACGAAACTCTTAGAGATGGTATTTCTACTTCAATAGGTAATACTGCTTCGAACCCGTACACCAAAGAAAAAGGTGTAGCCCTAGTAGGTGTTCTAATACTGGTTCGGTAAGCCCATAGTGTAGGATTGAGCTGCAGATGCCAATCCTTCCCAGACTTGTTCATTGTTCTATGCAAGATAGTCAGTAGGTTTTTGTTAGACGCCTCAGCTTGTCCATTACCTTGAGGATAATATACTGATGACTAGTGCTGCTTTATTTTGAATTTCTCACAAAGCTCGTCCAGATCTTTATTTTTGAATTGTCCTCCATTATTAGTCACGTTGGATGAAGGTATCCCATACCTGCAAATTATATAGTTTAGGATGAATAAGGCGACTTGTTTACCAGTTGCCTTGGTGAGCGGAACTGCCTCTACCCACTTGGTGAAATACTCAGTGGCGGTTATGATGAATTTGTGTCCATTGGATGAAGTCAGATATATCTGACCAATGAGATCAAAGGCCCATTGTTGAAAAGGCTAGTGTGTTATAAATGGTATGAGGTCCCTTGCCGGGGCATGTATGAGATTTCCATGAAGCTGACATTTCTCACAAGTCTTAGCAAATTTATGGCATCTTTTTCCATATCTGGCCAGTAGTATCCAGCCCGTAATAGTTTCCGAGCTAAAGTAAAACCATTCGAATGAGATCCACAAATACCTTCATGGACTTCCGATAATGTACATTTAGATTCTTCAGTTTCTAGACATCTAAGCAAAGTACTGTCCAAACCTCATCTAAATAAATCGTTAGCTATGATAACATACTACGAAGCGTTTTGAGTTAGGTTTCTTTTCTTGTTACGAGTAAGGTTTTTAAGGATAATTTGATCACATAGATAGGAATAGATGTGGTTGTATCAGGATGAGTCATGTCCAATAATAGAACAGACTAGTTGGGTCTCAGGAGAATCATAAGCAGGGTAATATAACTCTTCCACCAGGAAATCAAAGCGAAAATTGGACTCTTGTAGCTCAGGTATAGATGCCAAGGTATCCATAGCATCTGCTGCTCTATTCACTGATCTAGGAATTTGTTGGAATGATACAAAAGCAAAATACTTCTTGAAATCATCTACCAGCCTCTTGTAAGGCATCAATTTCTCATTTCGAGTCTGATATGTATCATTGATTTGATTGATGACCAGCTGAGAATCTCCATAAATATGTAATTCAACAACCTTCCATTCAATGGCTAGTTTTATTCCATTCACCAAAGCTTCATATTTTGCAATATTGTTTGTGCAAGGGAATAGAATCTTATAAGACTTTGGAATTGAGTACCTCTGAGGAGTAATGAATAGTATGCCAGCACCTGAACCATTTTGAGTAAAGGAACCATCAAAGAACATCTTCTAGCATTGTTTAGTAAGATGCATTATTGATTCATCTGGGAACTTAATGTGTAGTGGTTGAGTATCCTCAAGTGGAGCTTCAACAAGTTGATCAACAATTACCTATCCTTTTATGGCTTTGCGTTCCACATATTCAATGTCAAACTCTTTAAGGATCATTACCCACTTTGCCAATCGTCCGGTGAGTGTTGCTTTATTAAGAAGATACTTGAGTGGATCAATTTTGGCCACCAACTTGATTGAATGTGCAAGCATATAGTGCCTCAGTTTCTGTGATGCAAAGACTAATGCCAAGCATGCTTTTTCTATTATACTGTAGCTCATTTCATAAGACACCAATGTCCTGCTGATGTAATAAATAGCTCTTTCCTTTTTGTTGTCATCCTGTTGCACCAGAAGTGCCCCCAGTGATGAATCAATTGCTGATATATATAAGATTAGTGGCTCACCCTGAATAGGTGGCATCAATATTGATCGATTAGACAGGTACTCTTTTATCTGCTGAAGATGTTGTTCACACTGCTGATCCCAGTTGTATATTATTCATTTTCTCAATACTTTTGTAAAATGTTGAGCCTTGTCTGCTAGTTGAGAAATGAATCTTCTAATGGATTGGAGACGTCCCTGTTTCGACTGATGTTCTTTGGAGGCGGCATTTCCATTATAGCTTGGACCTTCTCAGGATCAACCTCGATGCCCTTCTTTGAAATGATGTAGCCAAGTAGTTTACCAGATGTCACTTCGAATGCACACTTCTTTGGATTTAATCGGAGCTTGAACTTTTCCATTCTATCAAGTATAGAACCTAACTCTTGAATATGCGTTGATCTTTTCATAGTCTTCACTAAGGTGTCATCAACATAATCTTCCATATTCCTATGCATCATGTCATGAAAGATAGTTGTAACTGCTCTCTGATAAGTCGCTCCTGCATTCTTTAACCCAAATGGCATAACGTTCCAGCAAAAGGTTCCCCATGCACAGGTGAAAGCTATCTTTTTTTGATCTCCAGGAGCGATTTTAATCTGATTGTAGCCGGAGAATCCATCCATTAGTGAGTACATCTCATACCTAATTGTCATGTCAACTATCATATCAATATTTGGCAATGGAAAGTCACTTTTGGACATGCTTTATTGAGATCTTTAAAATTTGTACAAACTCTGATAGATTTATCTGCCTTCGACACAGGTACTATGTTGGAAATCCATTCAACATAATCTATTGCTCTGATAAATCTAGCTTTAAGTAGTTTCTCTAGTTCAGCTTTGACCAATAGTGCGACATGCGGGTGCATCTTACGGAGTTTTTATTTAACTGGTTTTACTCCTGGAGTGATTGAGAGATGGTGCATAATGAGATCAGGATCCAAGCCTGGCATATCAGAGTACGTCCATGCAAAATTTATTTTTTTCTCTAAGAATAGCTGAGTGAAATCCTTCAATTCCTCTGCTGATAGTGATTGAGCTACGTGAATAATTTGTGGTGTCTCTTGATTCCTGATATTCACTGGTTGAGTTGGCTCGATCAATATGGAAGACCGCTCCTGAAAATGACTGGGCAATATACCAAGTATCTCACCTTCAGGCGCCTCAGAGAGGTTTTCACCTTTAGGTACGTCCTTTATTTTCTCTTTTTTAGATTCTGACATCGCCACAATATGGTTTTCACTGTCAGATCTTTTATTTTTATTTTTCTTGTTTTTGTGACTAAGATACTTGATATCCTCTTCAGTCATATTTTCACTCCATTCACTGGTGGAAGAGTTCATAGGTTCGACTGCATTGAGATAATAGGATAATGTATAGTCATTGGAAAAAGTAGGTATATCCATGGGTTGATTCTGTAAAGTACAGTCAATCAATTTGAGATGTATTAAGGATAAATTTTGGATAGGTTCAAGAGCATTCACGGTATTGTTATCACAACTGCGGATCAAAAAATCAAGTTCCAGAATGATACCTTGCGTAAGTGTCTCGATACCAGGAAGAGTCAGATCATGATTATTAAAGTTCACATTAATATTTAGTTGATCTAATCCAATAGACATACTTGTAATGTCGTTTACTACGTCAGACTGGATGTCATGTCCTGGTTTAACAACAATAAGACTAGTAGGCAACTTTTCATTGTTTGTATTAGATGATTCAGAATTTGAGGATGAGTGGGTATCATCATGAACAAGACTGTCATCAGAGTCATCAGAATCATCAAAGTTATCAGATGAAGTTTCCAAGTCTCTTTCAGGTGATTTAGTAAGCATATGTATGGTATCAATACTAACATCTTTAATGCTACAAATTCCTTCATATTGTAGTTCATTTGTCATTTGTATCTGACACACATGTTGGCATGATCTCATTGTTTATGTGATTTTTTGTCGTCTACTCCATTCAGCTTCTTCTGGACTAATAACTGGTTCTTGTTCTATAGCTTCTAACTCTTCATGTGTAGTGCTATAATTGATTTGTTCTGTTTTAGGATAAGGACACATAGATGAGAAGCTTTCTGGTATTGTTTCTTCTTTCAATGCTTGTTCATAATTTGCTTGCCTCTTTTGTGCATCAGCTCTTGAGTATCATCTATGACACCACTAGATTCTTTTGGAGTTTCTGTAGCGGATGTGTCTGAAAGATAGTCAGGACCCCATTCATACTCGTTTGAATCGGTCTCTGAATCATCTACTTGTTGTCTGCCAGTATATGTGACTGGAACTTTTAATGGTGCAAACAATTCTCTGATTCTTACCATTTCATCTCTTATATCCTCAGGAACCTCAACTTCTTGTATTATTGTAGCTGATACCGTCGAAGCTTGAGCACTGACTATTTCTTCTTTCTTAACCACTGATTCCTCTTTCTCTTTTTTACACTCTTCTTTTGTTTGTTTATTGTCTACTACATGTAATGTTAAAGGCGATATCTTTTTCAAGCCTTTAGACTTAGAAACATGTTTTTGTTCTGATGTCTTTTTAAGATTGTATCCCAGTCCAGCCTTATCATGCATGGATTTGGTTTGTAGCTGAATTGGTTCAATAATACCTTCTTTTTGTTTGCCCAAAGGACCAGTACCTGAGTACCTCATGCGCTGAATCATTTTGTAACCACGACCATATTGGTCTGAGGAAATCTCACAATGTCGTACCTCCTCATTTGGACTATCTTCCCTAAAGAGCCAGTTAAGCACAACATCCTCTTCTATTTCATCTGCCAAGGAGGTAGAAGACTGTATGAAGAGACCATCATATATAGTATTCAGAGCTGAAGTTTGTGTTCTCATAGCCTCTGATGGCTTGCCCAACTATTTTGGCGATGGAGGGAGAGAAACTAATGATAGTACTGGTTCTATCTTGTAGCCATCCATGCCAGTATCTATAATCTTCAATCTCTTTTCTAAGTCTTTCATCAATGTTTCTGGATCTTCATTTGGAGAGGCTGCCCTATTATGAGGCACAAAAGTATCTGCACCTTTTGTCAATGCATTACAGATGACATTTGTATCAGCAGGAATATTGACTTCAGCTCCATTATAAGGAAACTTTAAGCATTGGTGATATGTTGAAGGTACCACCTTCATTTCATGAATCCATGGCCTGCCCAGTAATATATTGTATGACAATGGAATATCAAGAACCTGGAAAAGGACATCTCTCTCTACCGGTCCCACTCTAATTGGTAATGATACCAAACCTTTGGAGGTCCTCTCTTCTTCATCATAGGCTTTAATTGTTATTTTCTTGCCTGGATCAATGATATTTTTAGAGAATCCTAATTGTGTAAGCAGATGATAAGTACAGATATTCAACCCCGCGCCTCCATCTATCAAAACAAATTTAACTCTGTGTTTGTGGATCATGGCTTCAATATGTAATGGTTGGTTATGTGGACGATTTAATGAATTGTCATCTTCCTTAGAGAAGGTCAAATAGCGAGGTGAAGTCAGATGACCCACCATAGACTGAAACCGATCAATGTCTAAATCTTTTGGAACGGTGGTAGTGAGCAATGCTTTGTCTAGGATTTCCTTGTGAGCAGATGAGAGATGTAGCAATTCAAAAATTGAAATTTGAGCATTTGTCCTTTTCAACTATTCAACCACGCTGTATCCAGAGGATGATGATGAGGTTAATATTTTAAAATTGTCCAAGGTTGATTCCTTTTGTTTGTTTGGTAAGGCTATTGGATTTGATGTTTCTTGAGCCGATTTGGAAGAACTAGCTCCTTGGAGGGTAACTTTCTTTTGAGATCTAGTCAGAGCTTTTGCATATCGTGATTCATTTGGTTTATCTTGGACTATAATCACATTGCAATATTCTGAGTGTGAAGGTTCAATCATGTTGATAACATTGTCCTGGCTGGCATAAGCATAATTTACCTTGGCACCTCCTTTGGTCTTTGAGGAATCACCTTGTTCATAAGCAGGAAAAGGGTCTTTAAATGCTTTATGATCAGCATTGGTTGGATGATTCCCAACAACAACATTACCAACATCTATGAGATCCTGAATCTCATGTTTTAGCTTCATGGAATTGTTTATATTATGACCCTTATTTCGATGGAAGTCACAGTATTCATTTTCTCTCCACCATCTTGGTTTGACATCTGGATCATATGGCCTGGAGTTATCTGGTAGTATTATCAAGCTGTTTGCCAATAGAGTTTTGAAAGTAGACTCATATGATTCTTCAAGAGGAGTAAAATCATGCTTAGGTTTGGAAAGCCAAGGCTTTTCTTTGAACCATTCCTTTGTTTTCTTCGGCGGATTCTCTGCTGCAATCTCAGCAGTTTTAAGTGCTTTTGTACCACTAGCCAGGTTGAATATTGCGAATTTTGAGTTGGTTTTGATAGTGTCTACTACTCCATCATTAACAACATTCTTGTTGTTGTCTTTGGCAAATTTCTAATACTTGTTGTAGTCACATAAATCTGTCCACTTAATTAAATGAATACTTAGTATTTATTTGATTATTTAACCATCAATTAATAATTAATTAAATTAATATTTAATTAATTCATCTTAACCCTCTTCTCCTATTAATTAAATAAATTATTCAATTTATTTGATTTAATTCACTTAACCAAATTCAGACCATTAATTAAATAAATAAATCATATTTATTTAATTAAATATTCTCTCACATTTAAATAAATTAATATTTATTTAAATTCCCCCAAAATCCCACCTCTCACATTTATTTAAATCACCTTTATCCTCTACCAACTTGCATTTTCCTACAAATGCAAGTTGCACAATTATTTTAAATAAATAATTTATTTAAATCACCTTTATCCTCCACCCACTTGTATTTTCCTACAAAAGCAAGTTGCACAACTATTTTAAATAAATTATTTATTTAAAATACTATTTATCCTCGCCCACTTGAAACCTTTAATGGTTTCCCTTAAAGTCTTCAAACTTGATGGCTTTAAAGTCTTCAAACTTGATGGCTTCCTTCTATATTCTTCTTAAGCCTTTAATGGTTTCCCTTAAAGTCTTCAAACTTGATGGCTTTAAAGTCTTCAAACTTAATGGCTTCCCTTAAAGTCTTCTTAAGACTTTAATGGTTTTCCTTAAAGTCTTCAAGCCTTTAATGGTTTCCCTCAAAGTCTTCAAGCATTTTAATGCTTTATCTTCCCTTTTCTCATTTAAATAAATTAATATTTATTTGAATATTTATCCAAATGCAAATTACACCATTTAATTGAAATAAATGATTTTATTTTAATTCAAAATACCAAAATTCCTCCCACTTGCATTTTCCTACAAAATCCACTTGCATGCCTAAACCCCTTCTAGATTCTTCTAAACCCTTCCTAATTAACCTAATCCATCCCCTAAATATTGTCACATTCCTAAGCAAATTGGAGTCACTTCTCAAAGACTCCAAAGTCTTTGAAAAGCAATTAATGCTTTGTGTGTTCAACAAATTAACCTCTAAAGTCTTCCAAACCACTTATGGCTCTTACATGACCATTAATGGTTAATTCCACTTGCACCCATGGTTAAGGACTTTGACCCCTAACTTAACCCTCATATAACCCATGTGTCTCTTCAAAGCATTTATTTCTTTGACTAGGGTAACCATCATGTCCCCTCAAGAATTTAATGCTCCTTATCTCTCCTCTCAAGCCTCCTCATGGTGACACTTGTCAACATGGGATTGGGTTGAAAGTCTCACATGGAATGAATATCTTTCAATCCTAACCCTTGTTAAGATTACTCAATCTTAACCCTTCATTTCCCCATTTCTTCTATAAAAAGAACCCTTTTCCTCAAGCAAAAAAGGAAGCATTAGAGTATTGTTGTTATACTGGCATTAGCATAGAGCTTTCTCATAGCATCAGAATCTACACTTGCATAGCATTTGCTTATCATATTCAACTATCTTGAATCTCCATATGACATCCATGGCTAGTGCTAAAAGCTGAGAGCTACACTCATTTGGGACTTGGAGAGGAGAGGAACAAGGGAGGAGCAACTATGAGCATCTTGATTAGCTATTTTATTCTATGTTTATATGCTTTCTATTTCATGCTTAATATCTCTCTTGATATGCCTGTTTAGGATATTCTTTTGTTGCTAACACTAACGTTTGTTTCTTGTGCTCTTGTGTGTGTTGCCATCAAACAGATTTTCTAATCCTTTTTGCAGAGCATCACTTGTTCTTCTCTTTAGAGCTAGATCCTATTTGTGTTTCTTTCCAAGGTGTGATATCTCCCTTCTTTATGAGCACATCTTCCATTCGAATGGCATTATCTACCATTTTGTTAAATGATGGGTGTACTTGCATTTGTACGCTATATTTCAGTTCGGGGACCAAGTTATTGACAAATATATCCATTTTCTCAGAGTCTGGAATAGGTTGTGGGTACCTAGAGAGCATCGTTCTCCAGCGTTCGACAAAAGTAAGAAGAGGTTCCCCCATTTTCTGTTGAATATTACAAAGATCGATCATAGTCACAGGATGTTGAATGTTGTATGAGTATTGTTGTAAAAATAGTTGGATTAGTTCTTCAAATGTTTTTATTCCTTTGGGTAGACTTGAGAACCATTCCATTGCTTGACCCCCTAAACTCCTTGGGAAGAGACGCATGAGGTACATTTGATCGTGCATGAATTCCATACAAGCAGTAATAAATTCCCTAACATGATCTTGAGGATCTGAGGTATCGTCATATTTGTCAAATTTTGGGATTTCCACTCGTGAAGGGAATGGAGGCATGTGTAAATTCTTGTCAAATGGAAAGGGACATATTGTTTCTAGAGAATATTGTTTCAGGGACTTGTCCCTATTCTTCAGCTCTGTGAGCTCTGTCCGCAAAGCTAGTAACTGTTTGTGTACCATGATTATAGGTGAGTCTTCCCTTTTAGTAACAAGTGTCTGAACATCATATCCAATAGGAAGTTTGGCACCTTGATTTGCTAGTTCTAAGAAATATTCTTCCTTTTCTCGGGTCATGATAGTTTTCATCATTTTTCTAAAGTATTTGTCTTTCTGACAGTCGAGGATTTCTTTTTCCAAAGGTTCAACAGCTTCGTTAATCTCACTTGATGATGATGAGTCATTATGATTTTCAGGAATATTACGGTCATTTTTGTTTCCATCATTGTATTCTATCTCATGTATACTGGGAGATTTTGGTTCATCAAAAATTGGTCCGCCTGACGATGACGACATGTCAATGAGGGGATCCTTCACGTAGAATGGATTATCTTGATAAGTGAAGGTTTGTTCTTTGCCTTTGGCTTGTTTCTTACGAGAACTCCTAGTTTGAATAGGCAATTTTATTTTTTTATGGATTAGTGTGACCTAGAGTTGTTTTGTGATGCAGAGGTCAAGATCAATTTGAGAGCTAGTTGTTCTATTTAGAGTATTGTTTGGGAGAAACAACTGAGATTTTGTCCGATTTCAAGAATGATCTATCCTGTCTAAGACATTATCTAAGTTGATTCTAAGCATAGTGTAAGATGCAGTCTGGTTTCAGGAATGATCTATCTTGTATAAGATGTTATCTAAGTGATTAAAATTTGATAGGTAGTTGATTGAACTAGCTGAGAGGTGATCGACCAAATCATGCAACGCAAATGGCAGAGGTACACTGTCTTGATCTGTTTATGCTCAGGAAAATGATAACCAGTATTATGTTTGCTGTAAGCTATTTTTAGGCAAGTTTGATTGTTTTGTTATGATAAAACCAGAGACTCGTACGACAGGATTTTCTGGACCGGATGACAATTTAGCAGTTACAGGATGACAATAGTTCTGTTTCGTACGAGTTGTTGTCTTGTATCATACGACAAATGGGCATGTGTAGGATGACAAAAGACTCAGAACAGTTTTATTTCATACGAAATAAGATACAGAGCCAGATGACAAAATGAAATGACTCATACGACATAGAATTGGGTCCAGGACGACAAACTAGAAGACTCGTATGACACAAAATGTGATGCAGGACGATGAATTATCAGACTCGTACGACTGTTGACAAGACAAAGTCTAGAAATTTTGAGTTTTTTTGATTGCTAAGTATGACCAATTCTGAGATGGATTGATTTTTGACCAGGATAGACTATTTTCTGACACAGACAGAGTTTCGACTTAGGATGGAATAGTTTTTGACACAGACAGAGTTTTGACTTAGGATGGACTAGTTTCTGACACAGACAGAGTTTCGACTTAGGATGGACTAGTTTCTGACACAAACAGAGTTTCAAGTGAGGATGGACTAGTTTCTGACACGGACAGAGTTTTGACTCACTGAGTTGTTTCTGGTCTTCACTGATTTTTGGTATTTCAATTTTTGTTTCAAGGATGAAAACATAGAAAACAAGTAGTATGTATAGTGACTCCAATCACAGGATGCAAACCCTAAGGAATTTAGTGAGGAAAGAAAACCTTTGCTTGCAGACTCAGGTACACACCCAATAGTTAATCAGAATACGGTCACTGAGTCTCACGCAATGGATTCTCAACGTCGTATTATCCGACTCCAAACACTAATGGGGGCACAAAATGACAAGTATCTTGGGAGAGTTACTATCTCTCTTGCACAAAGATTATCCCCCTTTCGAAGATGAACCGGGTAGCTTCTAATTTTAAATTGGATTTAGTCAGGGATCCGTTCAACGCGTCGAGGTATAAACTCAATTAAGAGGTCTCCCAGCCTTGAAAACCAAGGTTAAATATACCCGAAGGTACGGAGGAGAGCTATTTCCGAGCACTATCGTTGACTTGATTTTCATCAAGTCACGTTTATTTTATAGTGGGTTGGAGTACTTGGCATCTAGCCATTCCCACTTAGGTCGTTCCCCTCACACTGGCCATAACGGCTTTAAGAGTTTTTCAACCCCTTGGGAGGGCAGGCCTGCTAAAGATGTACAAATCTCAAACAAAGAAAAAGCTTCAAGGGTCTGGATTTCTGATTGTCTAGAAAAAGACAAGAGCATACTCTCCTACCTCTCAGAATCTTCTAAAAGCACAAAAGATAGATTTGTTCTTTAACCAGATAGCAAGTTAGGTTCCTAAAAATGAATTTAAAGAATACACAATGTTTAGTCGATTCTCCTTCAGGGAACCTGCAAAGACAACGAATCAGTAGTCATATTGTCTTTGTATGACAAGCATATTCTTCGACAAGCGTTCTGCAAAAAAACTAGTTAGGCTGTGAAAAAATCTGAGATAGACAAATAGACAGTCAGGGTCAGTGAAAGCTTTGAATTCCAATTTTAGAGAATAATTCAATAATTCAATTAAATTGCTTTTCTGATTTCAAGTTCTAAATTTAGAAAAAGAAATAATATCTCAAGTTTGATTTCTCTCTTAATTCAATTCTTTTTTTGATTTTGTTTTGTTTCAATTCAACTCTTTGTAATAAATTAATTCATCTTTTGTAATAAATTAATCCTTTTTGCATGATTGAATGGCAAATTTATTAATTTAATTAAATATGCAAGGATATTTAATAAATTAAAATGGGATAATTGATCAAAATGATATTCTTGGAAATGATTCAATTAATTAAATCAATATTTAATTAACGTTGAGTGGTTGATTTGCCATGTGATTTTTGATAATTAAAGAATTAATAATGTGCTCAAGATTAATTTAATTGCCTTTGGTTAGGACCTTGGTGATGTTGTCGAGATTAGGGGCCCATGGTTTAGATGACCAATTTTAGGGTATTACATTATGCACTCTAAGACAAAGCACATCTCTATCAAATATCATTATCTTAGAGAAGAAGCTCAAGAGAAGAAAGTGGTGTTGGAGTATGTTAGCACAAAGGAACAAATAGCAGATATCTTCACCAAGCCACTGCCAAGGGACACTTTTGAGTATCTCAGAAGTAAGTTAGGGGTCCTACCCCTATCTTCTACTCACTGATCGAGTTCGGTGAAAGAATCAATTCAATGACTCTGCAGAATATATTTTAGGAGTTGATGTTGATTTACACACTTTAGGATGTTTTCTAAAGGTGTACAGGAAACAATACAAGAAACAATACAGGGAACAGGAATTGAAGACAAAATGCTCTAACCGAGACTAAGTTGACACATAACAGCAGGAAATCACTTCATACAAGAAGAAATTATGTTTTAGTTCTTTACTTTTTGGCATTGTTGTCAAAAGGGGGGAAGACATAAGAGAAGAGGAGAAGACTAATGTATGGGGGAGAATTCTGATGACAGGGGGAGAGCATTTCAGCATTTCAGAATCTCACAGCAATCCGAATCAATTAGGTCAAATCAATTGGTTTTGCCATCAATGCCAAAGGGGGAGATTGTTGGCATTTGACATTATAACAGACAAGGGGAGATTGTTGTCATTTCAATAAGGATATTGAGAAGGTTGTTGATGATTATGGATAAAACTGATTAAGGATGTTTACTGTCTTAATATTATTATTTTGTCATTGATGTCAAGAAATTGATTTTCTGATCAATATGATGTTGCCATATCTTGAGAAGTATGATTCGATGAGTATAAATATGTCGGTAAAAGACACAGAAAGAATATGATGAATAAGGGGAGGAATAAGTTATTCAATGGGCAACTATTACCAAGTTAGACAATGATGAGATCATGATGATTAGATTGTTTTGATATCCTACATATGTTATTGATTGTAAGGTTAATACTATACTATGTTACTGAGCAAAGAACCTAGTCGGTAAACCCTAAGGAACCTAGTCGGTAAACCCTAAGGTTATCGCTATCGGTTAATGAAGGCAGAATGTCTACCGAGTGAAGTTTAGAATTTACCGAGTTGCAACCGAGTAATAACAAAATACATTAAATGATTACATGCATTATTTAATGAAGGAAGCTGATGAGTTGGCTATGATTAAATGATTGGTATGCCATGAATGAAGTTTGTTAAAGAATCTATGGCAAATGAAAATCAGTAGGAAGATCTACAGCTTAGATTGAACCGCAATACCCTAGCACAAGTTCCAAGGTAGGGTAAAACATTTTCGGATCTAAGGATACATTGAACCTGGACAAAGTTTGAAGATTTGATGGCTATGATTGATCATGGGAAATGTGATCAAGGAGATTAAGCGGTTGGCAAATTGTTTATAAATAGGGAACTGTTGATAAACAATGTATGCGGGCAAGTGTATGCACAGGGATGCTACATAGTGATTACCGAGCACAGAAGCTTGAAGACATGTTTTGAATAACAAAGTATAGAGCCCAGCAGATGGACAAGATTAGTTCTATGTCTATATTGTATTGAGAAAATAAGAATCTACTTTAGCATTTTAGATGTAAAGTTGCAGATACATTTTTATTACTGTTATTTTGTGAAGTGACAAAAAATCTCTTAACTGAGTGGACTTAACAGTCTTATTTGTAAAACCCTCTAGCAAGGTGACATTCTGATTGAGTGTTTGAAATCCTTTAACAAGGTCACTTCTAACAAGGTGAAGATCCTAACAGATCTGAGGGAAATCCCTTAACTGGGTCACATCTAGCAATGTGTTTGTAATCTTTAACAAGATTTGCTTTTAACCGAGCATACTCTAGAAGAGTATATTTCTTATTGGGTCTGAAATCCCACAGTGGTTTTTCCCTATTTGGGTTTCCACATTAAATCTAGTGTTATGAGTGTTATGATGTTTATATGCTTTTGAGTTTCCATGTTTAGCAATTTTGGTTATATTACTGAAGTATATGTTACCAAGGTTGAATCTGATGTTTTTATGGAAAATTAAGTTTGTATGATTCACCCCCCCCTCTCATCTTATTAGCTTGGCATTTGTACTTAGCTTTAAGTATCTCAACTATCACAAAGACATCATGTTATGGCTTGAGAGAATACTACAAGAAGAGAGTCTTATACTAATAAGTTGGATGTTGAGTCAGCCCCACCTCCTCAACCGTCCTTACCTTCACAGATTCCTAGAGATGATCTTTACCTTACCCAAACTATCCAAAACATAAAGTTGTCAAGTCCAAGGGACTCTCCTCCTCCTCCTCCTTCTTCTATTGCACAACTATGATAATTAAATTAGATGATGATTTAGATAATATGGTTGAAACTATAGAAAATGATACTAAGTTATCCTTGATATTTTCTAAAGTACCAAATCTAGCTACCAGTGACACATATAGTGATCCTTCCTTAGGGAACTATCCATGATTGACACTAGACATAGATCCTTATATTGTACTAGCTATAGATCCTATAGAATCTTGTCCGCTAGATCTCTTTATAATGATGATTCACTATAGATGAGCATGTAAGTATAGTACCTCTTTGTCTTTTTGTGTTTTCTTGTTTGTATTGTGACTCCTAGTGATGTGTTTCTCGACATGCCTTTTATTTTTTAGGCTCTCTTTGGATGACCCTTGATGCTCTATTGACACAAGAATACAAAGAGATTAATCCTATTGTGACATTATTCTATTTGTATCTTCATTCTTCTATTTGTTACTACAAGAAGAGAGTCTTCTGCTAAGAAGTTCGATGATGGGTCGGCCCCACCTCCTCATCCTTCCTTACCTTCACAGATTCCTAGAGATTATCTTTAGCTTACCCAAACTAGCCAAAAGTTAAAGTTTTCAATTCCAAGGGACCCTTCTCCTCCTCCTTCTTCTATTGCACTAACTATGATAATAAATTTGGATGATGATTCAGATAATATGGTTGAAATTGTAGAAAATGATACTAAGTTATTCTTTATGTTTTCTAAAGTACTAAAAAATCTAGCTACCAATGACACACATAGCGATCCTTCCTTAGGTAACTATCCATGATTGGTAGTAGACATAGATCCTTATATTGTACTAGGTATAGATCCTATAGCATCTTTGTCCTCTAGATTTCTTTATAATGATGATTCACTATAGACGAGCTCATAAGTAGAGTACCTCTTTGCCTTTTTTGTGTTTTCTTGTATGTAATGTGATCCCCGACAATGTGTTGCTTGGCATACCTTTTGTTTTTTAGGCTCTCTTTAGATGACCCTTGATGCTTTGTTGACACAAGAATACAAAGAGACTAATCCTACTATGACATTATTCTATTTGTATCTCTATTCTTCTATTTGTTGTATACATGTTATGTCATAAATGTGCTTTTGTGGACGACGTGAAGCATTGAGGCTTTTTGGTCTCTTCTATGTTGATCCAAAATCTCTTTTGTACCTTCTTATGTTCTCTCCCTCCATTGTTCTCATAGTTCCATTGCACTTAGAGGATGAGGTCAAATTCAAAATAATCATATTGATATATATTATTTATCTTATATGCATATTGATGTGAAGCCCCACCTATTGATGAACATATTCCTTTATATTTTGATATCCCTTGAAGATGATCTAATTAAATCCAATGGTATCATGGGTATTGGGTTATGATTAAATCTTGACTAGGATTGAAATGCACATATGTAACAGTCTAAATATGCTCTCAAACCTGATATACTTGAGTTAATATTGAAAATGCAATGTGGCTTAAATCATATGCAATATTAACCTATAATAAAAAATATTCTTAAAGTGATTTAACTATGGAGAATGAAGTGAATGGAAACACTTGTGATGTATAATGATTATAAGTTTATTAACTTTTGACTATGATGTTGTGTTGTACTAACGATTGTGGCTAAGTATGATCAAATCTTAGATTTGGAAGAATCAGACAGTAGGAAACAAACTCCATGATGATGAGGTCAATAGTTTACCTAATTTATCTTGATTTATTATTTTGAAAGAATAATAGGAATAGGAATCAAGCACTACTTTTGATTGATTACAATCTACACATAAAAATTTAGATGATATTTTAATTCCTCCTTATTTGGATATTTGTATATCCATAGAGTAAATTAATGTATTGTCAACATATTTTGATGTATAGTATCTATTATCATTTTAAATAAATTATGGTTTGTGTTCATGTCGCAATACTATTATAAATTATACTTGCACTCAAGTATTCATGGTAGATTATTAGATAAGGGGATTGTTATAAATAAAACTTCAAATTGATTGGTTTAACATAAGATAATTAATTCATAAAAGTTAATGTGCTTCTTTGACTCATATATTTAGAATAAAGAAAGAAATACATATTGTGGTTATATTTGGAATTGTTCTAAATAAATTTTGAAATAATATTTTAATATATAAATAATAATGAATAACACTCTACATTGGTGGAGTAGCAACAATCACCTTCTTAAAAGAAATGTATTAAACATATCAAACACTTGTAATATACAAATGAGAGTTTTAAGTAAAATAAGAAAAAGTACAATGGAATAATATGTAAACTTGAATGTTAATGCCCCCGATAGAAGATGTGTTCATAATAGCATAAACATAAAGGGGCAATATGTTATCTTTGTGATGTGTACCTTGAAACACATATGCATATAAGTGCAAAACAAGAGTTTAGTAGTGTCAATAGTAAAATCAAGCTTTAGTTATCCATGTTCTATTATATTATAAGTACTCATATATGTATTACTAAGTTGATAGTATCTAGAGTTATTATGGCCACCCTTTTAGTGACACATTACCGTCAGCCTTAAATCACACACACTAAGAAACATATGAAGCCTAGAGAATGTTAGTAACTTTGATTGTTTAACACTTTTAAGTCTAGAAGTGTATTCTTAGTGTGACCACATACATTAAGCAACATATTAAGTCTAGAAAATGTCAGTCAACTTTGAGTGTTCAACACTTTTAGTCTAGAAGTATAAGCTTAGTGTGGCTTAAGCCATTCCCACAATACCACCTGTGTGTGTGAAAAGTGGTAATTTGTAAGCTGTAAGGCACAAACACTTCAAAAAATCATTGCATTCTTGGTTAGACAGATATAATCATGAATATAAAAACCATAACAAATCTATCTATTGCCTTCTAAAAGATGCGAGTATAGACTTGCTCTTAGATTTGTCTAAGCAATACCAGTGACTAGACTACACCAAGATGAAGGATTTAATCTATATGAGCACAAAATTGAGCTAAATGGATGCAAGATTAAGCTAGATATGCAAGATTAAGCTATGAACGATTAAACTAAATATGCAAAAATCTAAGATGCGATAATCTCAAAGCACAATATTCTCAATGACTCTAGAGCAAAAACAACATAACAATAAATCTCTAGGGGCTTTTTTTTGGGAGACGAGAGCCTGAATTTATAGAAAATCCAGAGAGAGACCAACGATCAAGATCAATTAATGATGAGCGGTCAAGATTCTCCAAGAGGAAGGACAATCCAGGTGGATTGATGTGATTGGCTTCTTTTCTCAGTTTTAAAGGAAATAAGGTTGAACTAAAATTAAGATAAAATCAGAAAAACTAATTTATTCCATATTTTTATTCAATTTTGAGATTTAATTGTTTTAATGGCTTTTCTTGATATTTTTCAATTTATTAGATTTTCAAGATATCTCAATTTGATTCCTTTTTTCAAATTTATTTCTTTTTTTCAAATTAATTTTTTTTTAATGATTTAATGGCAAATTGATTTATTAATTAAATATGCTATGATGTTTAATTAAATAAATAGGATAATTGATCAAAATGATTTGCTTGGAATGATTAACTAATTAAATAAATATTTAATTAATTTAGAATGATTTATTTGCCATATGACATTGATGATTTAAGAATTAATTAATTAGGTGCTCCAGATTAATTTAGTTGCCTTTGGTTAGGACCTTGGTGATGTAGCCGAGAATAGGGGCCCATGGATTAGATGACCATTTTTAGGGTATTAGATTTGCCCCTCTTCAATCTTAACCCTTCATTTCCCCATTTCTTCTATAAATAGAACCCTTCTCCTCAAGCAAAAAAGGAAGCATTAGAGTATTGTTGTTATACTAGCATTAGCATAGAGCTTTCTCATAGCATCACTATCTACACTTGCATAGCATTTGCTTATCATATTCAACTATCTTGAATCTCCATATGGCATCCATGGCTAGTGCTAAAAGCTGAGAGCTACACTCATTTGGGACTTGGAGAGGAGAGGAACAAGGGAGGAGCAACTATGAGCATCTTGATTAGCTATTTTATTCTATGTTTATATGCTTTCTATTTCATGCTTAATATCTCTCTTGATATGCCTGTTTAGGATAATCTTTTGTTGCTAACACTAACGTTTGTTTCTTGTGCTCTTGTGTGTGTTGCCATCAAACAGATTTTCTAATCCTTTTTGTACAGCATTATTTGGTGAACCCGACGTGAATCAAAGAGCAATCATTTTGAAAACTACTAACTTTTGAATGTTTTAATTGACACACAGGTCATTCTCTTGCGTTTTTGTTCTCAATTTAGCACCTTCACAAATTGATACTTTAGCGCTATTGTCTATATTGTTGCTCTTTCATGTTAAATAGCACTTCTGTTTTCACACAGAGTAGAGCTATTGTAATAGAGAGTTGTAAGAAAATTCCTTGTAACTGAAAACCAAAAAATTTAGGCTTGTAGAAGCCCACCAAAACATGCGGATTTTTCTAACTAATTATCTTTTGTGTAGGTTTTAACTAACCCCTACAATAGGATTTTTTAGCAATTTTAGCTTAGGAAATAAATTTGTTCATATTTCTAACTTCGTCTTTCAAGTTAGGATAAAATAAATTCATTTTCCTTTTGGGTTAAAATCAACTACACATTCATTTGGTGTTTTAAAAAGAACCACATCTTTCATTTAGAGCTCTAAAAAGAATCACACTTGTTCAAAGTTAAAAAGAATCACAAAAACAAACATGCAAATTTATTTTTTTTGCAAAGTTAGGAACAAATTCTTTTGGTGCTTAAAATCAACAAGGCAAATTTTATTTCTTGCATCAAGATAAAACTCACAATCCACACTTCCATTTTTGGTGCAAATAAAATTCACAATCAACTCGTCTCATTTTTAAAGCAATTTTACTTCATGCAAACGTGTTTTTCATTAAGTTAACTAGGATTTTCAAATTCTAGTTTACTCAAACAATTGCCTTTGAAAATTAAAAAGAACACCATGATTGTTGGAGCAACATCTCCAAATAGATAGAAAATCATTGCGATGACAAGTTAAAAGGAACAAGTGAATTTTGTGTTTGGCACACTTGTGCAAAAGAGTTGGTCGAGTGGTCCTACTTTTGACACACACTATCCTCTCCCTTGGCTCTCGTGGTCCTAGGTGCAAGAGAAAAGTGTTAGTAACACTCAAATTTTATCTTTTTAAAAGAGGCCTGCCAAGGGATCGATACTCTTGGGAACGACCTCGAGCGGTAAATCCTTCGAGCCGCTATAGAAATCAGGTGTGAGCGAAAGCTGTAGCCTTGGGTATAGCTGTTCCTACAGTGTAACTGGCTGAAAAGACAAATGGGCCCTACCACTGGTTACAAGGCTCTTAAGTGAGTCACTGCAGAATGAACTTATGTCCAAAAACATCGAACATGACTAAACACCTTTAAGTAGTAGCCCACCCGTTCTATTGATTGAGGATATTTGCGATATAATTTAGTGCAAGAGCATAGATGGTTTTGCTCCCAAGATACTCACCATACATATTTCCTTGAGTAGAAACATAGCTTTTTGAAAAGTCACTTGTGGCTTGATAAAAGTGGTGACTCCCCCATCATAGGGATCATCTATTTGTTATGCTCGTGCAAGAATTAGTATATCACATCCTTACCTGCCAAGGCGAGATTCATAAAGTATGTAGTACCAAAGTCGAAGAAATATCAAATGTGGGCTAAATTTATCACAACTGGCCATTTGACCTTAGGGATAAAAAGTGTTTGAAGTGTGGTCGTTTTAGTCAAGACCAAGTGCAAATTGAGCCGACTTCAGGCTTTGGAAGTACACCTTAAAATACATCTAAAGGAAGGGTTATATAAAAGTTCAAGGATTGGGTTGATCTAGACCCATACTCATTTGTGCCTTTGGGGCAACATTCTTGTGTTTGTGTGCTTGCTTTGTTTTCTTGTCAAAGAAAAATCAGAAAATCACTTCCCAAAAACAAAGTATTCATCCAACCAAACATCTGTCAAAACAACCAAAAACATCAAAACAAGGTACAAACAACAAAGAGTCAAATTTTATGACCATTCTTCACATCTTGCGAAAGAAGAAGCGTCATCAAAATATCAACTTGAAAAGAAGACCATTGAGCTCAAAGGCTTTGATCAAAAGGAGGAAATTCTTCTATATAAATAGACAAATCTTTGTCTCACATAGAGTCTTTCTGCGTCACATGCGTCTCTACCTTCAAGGAAAAACAAACGAATTTGATTCCGAATCATTGAACCACAGAGCTTTTATGCAATAAAGAGCTCTGAGTTAGCACAAAAACCGAGGAAAGATTAATCCCAACTTCTTCCCAAACATCTGTATCACATACAACACAGCTCGAGAAATACCACCAACACCCGAAAGGGAAGAGATAGAGTTTGTCCCATTTGTAACACAAAGTTTTTATTGAAGTTGAAAACATTTTCATCCATCATCTCACTCATACATCATCACTTCATCATCAATCCGTCCCAACTCTCAAAACATTAAGAGGTTCTTGTCCCAAGTTCTCTTTTAGATATTGCTTGAAATCAAACACATCACATCACTTTTTAGATTGTTTCTACATCTAGGATAAGCTCATCCTAAGAGACACATCTACGCAGGTTAAAACTAGTTCATGAGTGAATCCTCTCATTACTAGGTAGTTAAATCTATAACACATCTCAGATTTCTCTACACCTTATCACATCAAAACTTATCAAACAAACAAGCAATTCAAAGAAGGAATTTCGGTTACATCCACCTTAAAGGTGCTAGAGATCCATGTGCAACACAATTCACCAACCATCAATCTCTCATTTCAACAAAAACTCATCATCATTTTCACACAACTTCAACAAAAAGCTTATAAACAAAATTGCCCAAACCCGATCACAGTCCAGGCAACGAGAAATAGAAAGGGAAGAAGAAGAGGAGGAAAATCTCAATGAATTTCAAGAAGCACTTGGAGGAAATGCAGATGACGAAAACCCAAGTACTCCCACTCCTGCAACAATAGAAAGGGCTCAGCATAACCCTCTCTTTAACAGACTTTTTGACGAAATACTCAGGAGCAATGCGGATGCTCACTTCTTAAGACTCGCTCAAGAAGGAGCAAAACTCCCCTTTGACTTTGATCTTGCCCAATTAAGACAAGCATCAGAAAGACAAAGTCGCCATGAAGAGGAAAGAGGTAGAGATCCCATCAGATATAACATTCCTCGAGGTAACCCACCACCTCCTCCTCCAAATGAAATGGAGATGTTGCGGCAACAAGTCGAGAATCTCACCCAACAGCTTCATAGTGGTGTCAAGACTAACCAATTCTCACTCAATGACATCTGTCCCTATCCTTTTGATAGGAATCTTTACATGCCACCATTTCCACGAGGATTTGAAACACCCAAATTTGAAAAATATAGATTAAAGGGGGATCAACGCGATCATGTCCGAGAATTTCATTCCGCTTGTCTCGAAGTAGCATATGAGGACACATACCTAATGCGCCTTTTTCCCCAAAGCTTGGGAGGAACAACCACATCATGGTTTTCTCGACTACCAGGTGGCATTAGAACATTTGAGGAACTTATCCAAAAATTCCTCGCTCATTACTCTCATAACATTGAACGCGACATCACCATGGCTGATCTGTGCAACACCAAACAAAAACCAGGTGAACTATTCTCAGTATTCCTCCAACGATGGCGCAAAATGTCTAGTAGACGTTCTCTTCAGTTACCTGAATGAGAACTAGTGGAATTATTCATTTCCAACTTAAACGAAGAAATGGAATTTCACCTGGATGTCAAAGACACATACTCTTTTAATGATATGATCACCAAGGGTTTAAAATGTGAACGAGCACTCATCAAGAAAGGACTCATCAAAATCTTTAATGAACCAAAAGATGGTCCTCGCCCGCGCTTCAATAGTGATAAACCAAGCTTCTGGAATAAAAACAAGAATATCGTCAACGATGGGGTTGTGGATGCCCGGACTATCCAAAACGCACAACCTGTGGTTCAGTTTGCAAGACAAAATCCTCCACCTCAGAATAACACAAATGTTCGTTCCAATCAAGGTCGCATCACATCTCATGATGAACCAAGACCTCGTCAGCAAAAATAGAAATGCACATACACTCCCTTAGGGGAACCCATTGAAACAATGTTGCGACAACTCATTTCTCAAAATTTGGTCACTCTACCTAAAACATCAAACTATGAACCTCAGGTCAAACCGGCATGGTGGAGAGATACTGAACACTGTGAATTCCATCAAGGAAGAGGGCACAAGACAAGTAATTGTCACCGATGGAAAGATCTCATTCAGGATCTTATTGATCGAGGAGAAATTGAAATTGAAGGACATGACCCAAAAACAACAAATAATGATCATCTGATGTTCAAAAATCCACTTCCATCACAAGATCAAAGGGGTCCTTCCACTTCTAGATGAGGCACTGATACCACTGATTATACATAGGCTGCGTATAATTACACTGTAAATCATCTGTATGATGCCAATGAACAAGTTGCAACTATAACCTTCAAAAATCCCAACTCAAATTGCAATGTTGTTACGCATCGCGGCAAAGTTACCATAAAGGCAGCTCCATAAGGCACCACCTCCATCCCAAAGCAGTACAATCTTGTGGAACAATTAGACAAAACCCCTGCACTTATATCCATTTTAAAGCTTTTGCGTCTATCGCCATCTCATAAAACTATCTTGGATCAAGCACTCCAAGAGGCGTCAGTCCCTGCAAACCTGAATACAGACCAATTTCAAGCAATGGTTGGAAGTCTAAAGTCATCACCTTGTCTCACTTTTTCCGAAAGTGACAACTCTTCCTTCCAGCAACCTCAGAATCATTCCTACAAGCAGAAAACAAAGAAAAGTATTATGCTCCCAGTCCTTGATCCTCATAGTCAAGATAGACTTCCTCGAGTTACTCAAAGGGAATAATAATTGAAAACCAATTTAAAAGGCAGTACACAAAGAAAATTTCAATCAAATCTCAAACAATTTTAGTGATTGTTTTCATTGTTCTTATTTTTCTTGTTTACTCAGTGCTAAAACCCTGCAGTGGTTTGGAGACAAGTGACTGACTCAAATTGGGTGGCCTGGTAGTACCGATAGAAAATTGACCTGGCTAAACTGCTAAGGACATTTAGATTGGTCAATAGATTACCGTAAGACTAGGACGTTGATCGGTTTCAAGCCATGAGGGTTCCAAAAAGAACCAGGGTGTCACAAAAGTGACTAAAAGATATGTACAAGCTAAAGAAAAGATGCAGGAAAGCGGGAAATAAAACAAGAAATGCCAAATTTGCGTTGATAGATGGAGCACTTTAGTACAAGAGGTGCCTGTTTATCAAGTTTTCACCTTCTTGGAAAATATTCTCTTTTTTTTTACTACCAAGGTGCATGTTTACCAAGTTTTCACCAAGGCATTTGATTTTTTTCATATTTTCATTTTATTTTAGGACATGATTTTTTTTTTTTTCACGACTTCTTATGATTTTTTTTAATTTTTTAGGACTTATTTGATTTCTTTTTGGATTTTTTCAGCTATGCCCCCAATATGCAGACCTATATGACATGATGATCTGCAGAATGCATGTGGAGACAATGAATTTTTTATATGACCTATGTTAATGCAATATGCATGGTGAAGATGCATTTCCTATTTGAACAAGGATGACTGTGTTTGTTTAGAATTTTGTAATACACCAATTGAATTGGAGTTACAAAACATTTCATAGATAAGCGATCAATCGATCCTTAAGGTCCCTTGGAACATCCAAATTAACACACTTAGTGACTAGGATTTACAAATGGAGATGCAGAAAACTTCCCCATCGATTCTTGAAACTTTAATCTTCTTTTGCCCATGTGCATGCAAATGAGTTAATTCCAGCTCTTGTGCTCACTCAAGATCCTTAGCATCCTATATGACTAGCTAGGTGGGTTATTATAACTTCAAAAGCATCTTGAATAAAGCCTCGTTGGCAGCAAGCTTTTAGAGCTTCGACAAGGTTATAGACTGTAATTTCTCAAATATTGCTCCATTTCCAGTAGGCGTTCATAGCCCTGATGGAGTTAATCGTATGTGCCCATAGTCAATATTTTTGTCGCACTTTGTATGCGTGATATTTCAGTTATATATCATTACTCTTTTTCCTTGAGATGAATATTTGGCATAACACTTTTTCTTTTTTCTTTTTCTTGCCTTGACTTGTAAGTAATGAAACCTAATTGGGTGTGACAATTATAGCGACGCTAAAGTAGAATTTTATATTTTTCACCAATCATATGATCAACTAGGTGTCTAGAATGAATCAGAGGTTTTGTTAATGTGTTTGAGATATAGCAATTGATAGATTTTGGGTTAACAAGTCTCAAATAGTGAAATCATTACCCAACCATAAGTAAAGCGTCATCACAAGGTAATGTTGAAAATGAATGACCTTAGGACCTCAAAGACTTCATGTTCGAATATATAAGAAAGGAGATGACCCTTGTTTGTCTTGAATGCAAACAAATGATAAAATTGGACAGTTTCCTTGTTTAATTAATGTTGTTATATGCAAATGCAAAGATTTTGTGAATGCGATGCATTTAAAAAAGAAACTATATGTGATGCAGTTCTTTGAATAAAGTGATATGCAATGCAAAAATCAAAACCTAAACTAACCCAACCCTTAGATATAGTATCATTTAAGGTGCACATTATTCATAGGGTCAGGGAGTTTTGTGTAGGTAGTTCATTGGTCTTTGTTTGAAGAGTCAAATAAAGATGTCTTTTCCAATAGGATATAAGGACTCAGTTAAGTGTACATGTTCAACATCTCCAATGTTGATATCCTTAGTTTTTGTATTTTGTGGATCATCAGAGGTAAATCCAACTCTGGAACCCATGAATTCAGCTATAGCCTTTGATGAATACTAAGAGGGGGGGTGAATTAGTATGCCAAAAATCTGTGTACTTAAACACTTACACAGTCTAAAGATAAACTGGTAAAATAGTCTAACAGACAGACTGGTTATCACACATGCAAACCAAAATGCGAATAAAGCATTCACCCTCAAAAGCAGTACAATCATAACACAAGATATTTGACGTGGAAACCCAACTGGGAAAAACCACGGTGAGATGGAACTCACAAGTCACTATCTGCAGAATAGAAACTAGACCGATTAAGGTCTTACAATGTTCTTCACCAGAACAGATCCTGTTAGGAATCTCAATCTCTGTTAGGAGATAAGTCTGATTAAAGACTACCTTGCTAGAGGATTTTAGATTCACAAAGGTGAACCACCTTGTTAGAGGATTTTACAAAGGCTTTGAGGCCTAACCGGTTAAGGGCTACAGACTTGTCAAAGATGTGAGTAATCAACAAGTGTTTGATCTATCTAATAGCACAAACTGCTTGATTAGATCCAGTAAAGCTCACTGCTAATGCATTTCAGCATTACTTCAGTCTTCTCTATCTCTTTCTATTTATAACTCAATCTTCTCAGATAAGATCGCTCTTACAGCAACTCAACAATCACCTTAAACCCTAGCCACAACATAAACCCTTTCAGCAACAGCAACAACAACTCAAAACCCTAGACATGGTGTCCTTTTAAAGGAATCTGATTTCATGTCGGTCCAATAGGATTACATTACAATTTCCTAGGTTCAATGAATCTAGACATACTCAGTAACATGACACAAAAAGCACCGTCAATGTGTTGGCACCGTCAATCAATCAGTGGGTTGGTAACTCATCACAAGATGTTGGTTGGTAACTCATCACATAGTATTACCAGTTCATACAAAATACTGGTTGCCGGTTTGACAAAAATGAAGACTGGTAAGAATGTGTTATGCTGCTTTTCTCCCTTGTACCGGTTGAGATCTACGAACCGCTTAGGGTCGACATGCCGCTTCAGACTGGGAAACACATTCTGCAAAATCACTAGTCTAAAGACTAGAATACAACATACCGGTTGGAACAAATACCGATTGAGCTCTAGCTCATACATATAAAGGGGTTCTCAATACAAGTGTGTGTCCATCAATGACAATCACAACATAAACATAAAAAATGCCAACAATCTCCCCCTTTGGCATTGATGGCAACACTTAGGAAAATAAATTTTTGACATCTAAGTGTTTTACAACAAAAACTTGCCATTAACAAAATTGCTCCCCCTAAGCATATACACTATCCCTTAATCAACACAATGTATAGCAATTTTGCATACAGAGCATAATCATTGAGACATCAGAGCACATAGCATATATCAAAATTTTAAAATCAGATGCTTCTCCCTATTTGTCTTCAAATTAGATAGAGTACTTCTCCCCCTATATTAGAAGATCAAAATTTTAAGACCAAAACCAGATACTTCTCCCCCTTTGCCAACAATGATAAAGTATCGTTGAACAACCCTGTTTCCATTTGATAAAAATAAAAAGTTTATGACAACAATGAATAATACTTGTCAAAAACCGATTTATAGTCCTGCAAAAATTGTTTCATGGATAGAGACCAGGACTCAAGTAGGGAGGTGGCCACTTCTTTTTCTATTTGCATCTGGTATACATGTTCCTCCATGGCATCAACTGTGCTCAACTCCTGCGTAATTGTCAAGGCATCCAGGTTCAGATAACACTTCTAAAGAATTTGCAGACGTGGAAGTAAAACCAGTTGTAGCTCCTGCAAATCTTTGGATCGTTTACTGATCTCTTGCTCCATTTTGGTTGATTGGATCTAGAATCGGTGAATGGTTTGCCCATATGTTGCAAAGGAATCGTAAGGTGTCTTAAATGTGCCCAAGTAGGACTGTAAGTCAGTTTGAAGCTTTTGCTTCTTAGCTAGCACATCATCGCAGAACAGATGAGGTTGACAGATTTTGCGTAGTAGCAAGTTTCCCTCATCCAAGGCATTCCTTATGTCCTTTTGGTCTTTCAGCAGTTCAAACCGAAGCTCATTCATCTTTTTCACCAGAGCAATATTAAGAGCCTTTTGGTGCTCTTTCTTGACATTTGCCTCAGCTACTTCTTCCAGGCTCTGCACCTAATCATCCACTACAGTACATAGTAGTTTGAGTTGTGCAAGTGATGATTCAGTGTCAGGAAGATTGGTACCGGGGATTAAACCGGTAAGGGTGTCTACAGCCACCTGAATTATATCATGTTCCTTTTTCTTGCGAATGATCTCAAGGCGCTCTTGAGCAACCTTGATGCTTTGCATAAGCTCTGACTCACTTGTAGATTGGAGATCGATAGGACTGGAGATATCAGCCGGTTTGGCTTGACTCCTGGTTGCCTTTGGAGTCTCCATCTATGTGCTCTCCATTGCTTTCACTACCTTGTCTTCTTTCTTTTTCTTGTCTTCTTCTTTCCTCTTCTCCTCTTCTTTCTCTTTTTCTTCCTTCTTCTTCTTTTCTTCCTCTTCCTTCTTCTTCTTTTCTTCCTCTTCTATCTTCTTATTTTCTTCCTTGTCCTCTTCTTCTTTCTTCTTTCTTTCCTCTTCTTGCTTCTTCTTCTCTTCATCTTTTTGTTTCTCCTCTTCCTCTTTTCTCTTCTCTTCTTCTTTTCTCTTTTTCTCATCTTCATCCCTCTTCTTCTTCTCTTCATGTTCCTTAGCCGCTTCCTATGTGTCCTTAGCTTGCTCACCACCCTATTCGGCTTGTTGCCCCTGTTCTGTTCCCTCAGAAGGTATGTCCTGAGTGACATCTTCTACATCCAGGGCATCGACATCAATAGTGTCGATTGGTTCTTCAATCAGGTTTCCTTCCTCATCAAAAACTTCATCCAGTTTGGATATGACCGGTTCTGTTTCTGCTTCCCAGTTGACCATTCGTGCTTTGTGAGCTTGAATAGCATGATTCATATACTGATGAGTGTCTTTTTCAACATCATCCCTTCCAATAGCCAGAGTCTTCTTCTCCTTGTGAAGAAGAGTCCTTTATTTTGGTCCAACACATCAAACAATTCTGAATTTGAGAGGTCGGGAAAGTACTGTGCAAAGACTTTCTCCCTAATCTCCTATTCCTTTTCAATGGCAATGCACCATTTATTATCTAATGCTTTAAATAAAGAATTCGGTGGCTGAGATTTAATCTCTGATGGCAACCGATCATTTTTACACAAATAAATGATGATCTCCTATAATACTTCTTCCTTTTCCTCATCACTAAAATCATCATAATAATCTACTAAATCATGAAGTATTTTTCTCCTAATATTCTTAACTGTCCTTTGAAAATGTGTCAAAGGTTTGTATGAGGAGATATCAATATTTACCAGTGCGGATGCTACCGGTTCATTATTCTTCATTTTCTTTGTCTGTCTGGCCTTCTTTGGCTTTTCATCAGACTCGGTCTCTTCAAAGTATGGTTCATTTGTCTTCGTCTTCCTTTTTCTTTCAAAGACTTTTGTCGGTGTTACCTCTAGTTGCTTCTTTGCAGGTGACCGCTTGGTCACTCTTGGAGTTGCAGTGGTAGCCGGTGCCGATGCTGCAGGCACTGCTTTGGCTTTCTTTGCTATCGGTTCTTTTCCTTTCTTAATTGATGGTTCTTCAGCCGGTGCAATCCTCTCCAAGTAGGTTTCGGTCCTTTTAGCCTCTAGATCAAGAGGCGAGGCAATAAGGGTTGAGGCATACCCTTCCAGCATATCATACATAACTTCATAGCCCATTGGCTCCACTTCCTCCATTCTAGGCTCAACAGCCTCCATTAAGCATTTGTCCACCTGAATGGTGAAACAGATGTCATCTTCGTATTTCTTAACTATATCACCTGAGATCCTTACCCTTTGACTCATCTTTCTTCTAAACTCATCAAAATATTTGTTTAGTACTTCAGGGTAACCGGTTCCAATGGCTTGTATGCTTTCCTTGATTTGCTTGGTTACCAGTTGGTTAGGAGACCACTGGACATCTCCTACTCCAGGAAAGTAGCCTTGGAAATAGAAGAACAACCCTATCAGTAGTTGTCCAAACTTAAACCTCAGTGCATTGTCCTATTTGATCGCCTTTAGATTCAACAAGAGTTGCCTCTGCATACCGGTGCATAAGTCAAAAGATGCATCCTCTTTAATCATCCGGTAAGCGGCATTTACCGCTGCAACAAATACAAAATTAATCCTGTTGGCTGAAAATAATTTGTAGCCTATCACCATGCAGGCGTATTTCACCAGATCATCCTTGATAGGATTAACTATCATACCCCATGAGTCACTTGTTGAACCAGTGAGCTTGGCCATTTTGGTTTTGCTTACCATTCTTAGGGCTGGCACTTCCCCTGTGTTGCAAAAACTAGTGACTGCATGAATTGCCTGAGGCGTGATATCATGCGTCCTCTCCAGGTACATCTTGTCACCGTGGACTCTGCTCAAAATGATCCTGATATGATCCTCGTAAAATCTTCTAGAAAGTATACTGCATTAAACTCCGGTTTGATCTTTTTGTCCTTGCTACAAAATAAACCTAACTGGGTGTGAATAGCTAAAGACCCTAGGTCTTCTATTTTGCAATCAATATAATCTGAAATTCCTTCTTCAACTATGACTCCAGTCGGAACTTGTGGTAAGGCATTATATTTGGACTTCCTTTGAATAAAACTTTCTGACTCAATGGATGTACTAGAACTGGTATGAGATGCGGAAGCTATTGTTGAGTATTTTCAAGAACACAAAAAATACCTTTGCAACGCAAATTTAGGGCTTCTTGATTATGCTTCACTTCACTCTCCGTCGGTTGCTAAATCACCGCTTTGTGTTCTCTATGACCGCTTGCAAACTGGATTTGAATCTCCTTCAAGATTTATCAATTTCTTGAAATCTTAGCTCAAATCGCCTTTTCTTTGCTCTGCACTTGAAAACTTTTCTTCACTCGAAAATAGATACTGAGAAATGATTTGAAATATGCTTTTATACATGTCTCTCAGCTACCGCCATTAATGCTCCTCTATTAGGGTGTAAACCCTAATTTACCTCTTTTACCATTTTCGGTCTTCTGCTGAGCGACAGGTATGATATACCGGTTAAGGTCTTTTACCAGTGTAACCGAGGGTTCATAATCATTTTGTTGTTTGCTCCCCCTAAGCCTCTTTGCAGCTTAGTTTACCGGTTCTGATATTTCCACACTAGGTACAAAAACCGGTTTCTCTTCCAACATTGTTGGTTTCTTCCTCCAGGTTTTGTTCATGTTCGCTTGAACTTTTTCAACATCAACTTCTCCTTTCTGAGTGACTGGTATATCATCAGATATACTCTTTCTGCTTCTGCAGAATCTTGCAATGTGACACGGTTTGTTGCAGTGATAGCAAACCAAGCCGGGTGCTCTCCAAGGTCCATTGTTTATATTTCCATTCTTCCTTCTGCATGTAGCAGCAGTGTGACCATGTCCATGAAAAATCCAACAGTTTGCTCTCCATCCGGTTGCCGATTGGTAACCACTATTGCCTGACTGATAATTGTAGGTATTAAACCGGCTAGGGTTCCAGTTTACAAAAGATTCTGGACCAGCTCCTTGGGTCCTCTAAGGATATCTTCCAGTATTGTTCATGATAGACCTACATTCAGATGCTCTATGCCCAAACTTGTTGCATGCATAACAATGACCATTGAACTTATTGGATCTAGGTACATTGTTGATAAAATATGGAAAATTATTGGAGTGCTCCTACATACATTGGCAGTGTGTCCTTCTTTAAGACAGTTAAAGCAAATAGGTTTGAATTTTTGCTTACCTTTTCCTTTGAGTGTCGGTTGCTTCTTTGATGCTTCAGCATTTGTTCCTGAGGATTCTCCTTCCTCATGTCCAGAGAAACCAAGACCATTGGTATTCTTGACCGGTCTAAATGACTCAAGCTTTTGCTCTAGCTTGACAATACTTTTGCTAAACTTAGCAAGTATTTCCTTTGACTCAGAGAGTTCTTTGGAAATAGCAGTATTTGTCTCCATTAGACTTGCATTTTCAGAGATGGCTATGTTCAGTTCACCTTGCATGTCTTCCTTTTCCATCCTGCTCTCATGAAGGTGAGTAGTCAATGCACTAATCTCTTGTTTCAAATTGGAGATGTCATGATCTCTATCCTTTACCCAATCTTCATCTTTCCTATGGTTCTCAAGCTCTTGACTAAACCGGATAGTCAGTCCTTCCAACTCCTCTCTCAGATTGGAGTTTGAATCATTCAGCTTATTTACTTTTGCAATCATGGCTTCCATATTTGCTTTGTCTTTAGAACTACTTTCAGATAGCTCCATCAGCTTCTCTACATGTTCTCTCCTTTTTGCTTGAGATGCCTTGTATTTGACCATAAGATCCTCATAGGCTTGCTCAAACTGAGTGAGCCATTGAGTAAGTTCCCTCAAAGTGTATTCCCCCATATCTCTTTCCAAGTGGTTAAACTTATAGAAAGGTTCACTCTGAGACCAATTGATGAATACTAAGAGGGGGGGGTGAATTAGTATTCATCAATCTCTGTACTTAAACACTTACACAGTCTGAAGATAAACTGGTAAAACAATCTAACAGACAGACTAGTTATCACACATGCAAACCAAAATGCAAATAAAACATTCACCCACAAAAGCAATACAATCATAACACAAGATATTTGACATGGAAACCCAACTGGGAAAAACCACGGTGAGATGGAACTCACAAGTCACTATCTGCAGAATAGAAACCAGACCGGTTAAGGTCAGGACGGTTAAGGTCTTACAATGTTCTTCACTAGAACATATCCTGTTAGGAATCTCAATCTCTGTTAGGAGATAAGTCTGATTAAAGACTACCTTGCTAGAGAATTTTAGATTCACAGAGGTGAACCACCTTGTTAGAGGATTTTACAAAGACTTTGAGGCCTAACCAGTTAAGGGCTACAGACTTGTCAAAGATGTGAGTAATCAACAAGTGTTTGATCTATCTAATAGCACAAACTACTTGATTAGATCCAGTAAAGCTCACTGCTAATGCATTTCAGCATTACTTCAGTCTTCTCTATCTCTTTCTATTTACAACTCGATCTTCTCAAATAAGATCGCTCTTACAACAACTCAATAATCACCTTAAACCCTAGCCACAACATAAACCCTTTCAGCAACAACAACAACAACTCAAAACCCTAGACATGATGTCCTTTTAAAGGAATCTGATTTCATGTCGGTCAAATAGGATTACATTACAATTTCCTAGGTTCAATGAATCTAGACATACTCAGTAACACGACACAAAAGCATCGTTAGTGTGTCGACACCGTTAATCAATCGGTGGGTTGGTAACTCATCACAGAGTATTACCAGTTCATACAAAATATCGGTTGTTGGTTTGACAAAAATGAAGACTGGAAAGAATGTGTTATGCCGCTTTGCTCCCTTGTACCGGTTGAGATCTACGAACCACTTGGGGTTGACATGCCGCTTCAGACCGGGAAACACATTCTGCAAAATCACTAGTCTAAAGACTAGAATACAACATACCGGTTGGAACAAATACCGGTTGAGCTCTAGCTCATACATATAAAGGGGTTCTCAATACAAGTGTGTGTCCATCAATAACAATCACAACATAAACATCAAAAATGCCAACAACCTTATCATTTTCAAACCAATCCAATTGTGGTAGATTCTCTTTCCCCCAATATATCTTCTTTGGAAGATAATGGATGCATGATAGGAGATAGAAAAAGGACTCTGGTGTCTCGCTTCTTTGGATGGTACCCTTGGAATATTTTTAACAATAGACCATGGCTATAAAGGTATGCTCAAAGATGTTGGTAGGATGATGAAATGAAACTACAGTAAAGTCTTATGCAAAGGATTGGATAAGGGGGATGGAAGGGTGAAAAAGAGGTGTTGGATAATGGATCAGATATTGAAAGGTTGGTGCATGAGTGAATGGAAATGTTGGCAGGATCAACATTCACACACATCTTAAGGGGTGAAGGAGTGATGGAGGAAAAGTGGATCTCAAATTTTGAGATTTGGATGAAGGAACAACTAGGGATTTTGGGGCATAAGGATCCAAAATAGATCAAGGAGGTGATGGAGAAATAGGTTTGGATGGTTTGGATGGAGGAACAACAATTTGGATGCCAATTTGGATTTTTCTTTAGAATGTTGTGCTTCAAGGATCCGCTTAGGGATCCACATAGTTTTTTATTTTTAATGCTTTTGTAGTTCCTTGGCACACATTCCTTCTACAAGTGCCTTAGGAACCCATATAAATTTTGGCTTTGCTTTCTTTTTCTCAGTGGGCCTTTGTGTCCTTCTAGATTTTTCTTCTTATTTTTGGATCATATTTTTCTTTGTTTTGACATGTTGATTAGATGGGACATGTTGATCCTTGAATACATGTGCAGTACTTGACTTATGAATTTTATGCTTGGCATCCAAATTGCTTGGAGAAGGAAGATAATTTGTGGATGGATAGGAATGATATAGGGGTATTTTGGATGGATGGAAGGTGCTTGAAGATGTATGCCTTTTTTGATCCTACATAAGGGATGGAGGAATATAAGGGCCTAAAATGGATGGAAGAGATGAAGGGGAAGGCGTGTATTTGGATTTTGGTTTAGTAGGGATACCAACATCTCAAGGAATGTCACTGAGTCCATGATCCTTAATATTTTCTTTAATATGGAGGAGTTCTTTCTTGTGAAGGTCTACCCCTTTGCATTTATAAATATTTTTACTTGTAGGATACACTTTGCTTTGGGAAGAAGACACGAGTCCATTATGAGGTGGAGGTGGAATGTAGGGAATGATAGGATCATGAGAGGGATTTGGAGGCATGATGGATCCTTGAGGTGAGCATGGAGGAGATGAAGAGATAATTTTATCTTGACATGGAAGAGGACCATTGGATAGAGTAGGAAGGGTGTTTGACTCTTCATTTTGAATAGGATCGTTTGAAAAGGTTGAAGAGGAATTATGATCTTGCTTAGGAAGTGGATTAGGAATGGGATTTGGAAGGATGCTTTGCTCTTGAGATGGAAGGGGATCATCTTGGAAGAAATGGAAAGGTATAATGGGGTCATCATGGGATTCTAGGGAGGTAGGATCTTTTTCAACCATTGGATGGGATGGCCCTTGAGATAGCCCTTGAGGGTCAACATGAGAAGTTTCATCATTAGGTTCATTATTTAAGGGATATGGAATGGATTTTTGTTGATAAGCCTTGGGAGATGGAGGCATCATGGAAGAGATGGAGGCTACATGTGGGCCATTGCTAGACATAGGTTCATAATTTTGATCATGCTTGGTAATGACATCTGGTTTCTCCTTAGGTGAATTATTAGGATCTTCAATTTCAATAGCACCACCATCAAGGAGATCTTGAATTTTATGTTTTAATTCCATACACATTGAAGTCTTATGTTTGTTATGCCTATGATATGCATGATTATTACTCAAAAATTCACATCCCCATGTGGTCTTGTTAGGCAATATGATAAGATTGTGCTCAAGAAGCTCTTCCAAAGCTGACTCAATAGATTGCCCCAAAGGTGTAAACTGCCTATCTAGGGGATATATATCTCTTTGTCTTGGTGAAGAGTCTTGTGATCTTGTATGAGATATGGATTTTGATTTTAAATTACTTTCTGTTGCACATTATATAATTGTTTTATCATTTCTTGAAGTTTGGTGTTCTTGATATCATAAAATTTTATCTCAAGAGGGGTCATTAAACATTTTTGTTGGGCTTGAATGTCATATATTTCTCTTTTGAGATCTTGAATTTTTTGATCCAAGGTAGCTTTCTTATGAGAGCTTCTAGTTCAAACAAACATTTACAATTAATGTGTCCGAGAGCTAGAAGTGATACAGATGTCAAGATCAAATCAGAGCTAGTTGTTCGTTTGAGGTAATGATTGAGTAAAGTGATTGAGACCAAGTCTGGTTTCATGAATGATTTATCCTGTATAAGACGTGATCTAAGCAAATTAGGTTGATCAGATTGATGTAGGATTGATTGAACTAGCTGAGATATAATCGACAAAATCATGTAACACAACGACAGGGGTACACTATCAAGATTATTTATGCTCAGGATGAAGAAGACCAGATATACACTCACTGTAGACTGATTAGGCAAGTGTGACATATTTGGAAAAAAAAATACAATAAGACAAGCTTCTGGACTGACCAAATCAAATGCTCACATGACAAAATAATAGAACTCAGACAACAATTTAAGGACTTCCAGATGACACAAATAGATATTCGTATGAGTTGTTGTCTGTAGTCAAATGACAATCTAAATCTTATCAGACGACAAAGTGTCAAAGATGATGATGAATCGTGCAACGGTGTAGCACTTACCAGATGACAATTATTAGAGGGTAGTATGACAAGACAAAAGACTCGTACGACACAAGACTGAACAGGGACGAGTTTCTGACAAGGACAGAGTTTTGACCACAAAGTTTTTGATGTTTTGATTGTTTTCCAATTTCAGGGTTTCGGTTTCTATTTCCAAGACAAAGACACAACAAACACACAAGATGTAAAGTGACTTCAAGCATAGCACGCTAATCCTAAGGAAGTTGGCTAAGAGAGAAAACCTTTGCTTGCAAGCTTAGGTACACACCCAATAGCTAATCAGAATATGACTGCTGAGTCTCACACAATAGATTCTCAACTCCATATTAGCCGACTCCAAACGCTAATGGTGGTACGATATGGCAAGTATCTTGGGAGAGTTACTATCTCTCTTGCACAAAGATTATCCCCCTTTTAGAGGTGAACCAGGTAGCTTCTATCTTAAATTTCTTAGTAAGGATTTTCGTTCAAAATTACCCCTTGAAGTCGCACAAGCGTGATTGAGGCCTATATCCTGACAAGGTACTGAAATAAGATGTAGTCCCACAAGCGTGATTGAGAACATGAGGCCTTACAAAATGCTCGATATGAGAGATCTCAAAGAGAAAACACAAATAATCCCATCCTCTGAGACTTTAATCTCGAAAGGCCTATTTATTATAGTGAGTCGGAATGCTTGGGTTTAGCTGTACTCACTTGGGTCGTTCTCACAGGGTAATTACTTTTTCCCATTGTGACAGGTCCGCTAAAGGAACACAAATCTTAAAACTAGAAAAGCTTCAAGGGTCTGGATTTCTAATTGTCTGTGCAGACAAGAGCATACTTTCCTACCTTTTAGACTCTTCTCAAACACGAAAAACAGACTTGTTCATTAACCATATCGCAATTTAAGTGCCTAGAAATGAATTAAAGAATACACAATGTTCAGTTGATTCTCCTTAGGAAAATTGCAAAAACAACGAATCAATAATCATATTGTTTTTTAGCAATGGATTCTTTGACAGGCGTAAGTTTGATTGATAAATTCTTTAACAAGCGTTTTGAAAAAAACCTGTTAGTTTGTGAAAAATCCCTCAGGCAGACATAAAACATATCAGGGTTAGCATTAGTATCATCAAATTTAATTAGAATATCTTAAAAATTACTCTGTCTTTAATACGAGAAAACAGAAAATCGTACATGTAACCTTATAGAGCCATACAAGAAAACATTAATTCGTACGAATTTTCTCACATAGTCATACGATTATTCTCAACAAACCATATGAGTAAACACAAAATGAAATGACAGAATTAGAATACCATACGAGGATTACCAAAGAACTAGACGACAAAACTCAGAACTCATACTGCGTGCTACATAAACTCGTACGACAGTTTGCAAAAACTATACAGACGAAATCTGGAAAATGAAAAGAAATTATTGTAAGGCTGAAAAATTGAAATCTCGAGCCCCACAGTGGGCACCAAAAATGTGTGTGTGAAAAATGGTAATCTGTAAGTTGTAAGGCACAAACACTTCAATAAATCATTACATGCATGGTTAGACAGATTTAATCATGAATATAAAAACCATAACAAATCGATCTATTGCCTTCTAAAAGATGTGAGTATAGACTTGTTCTCAATTTGTTTAAGAAATATCAGTGACTAGACTACACCAAAATGAAGGATTTAATCTATATGAGCACAAAATTGAGCTAAATGGATGCAAGATTAAGCTAGATATGCAAGATTAAGCTATGAATGATTAAACTAAATATGCAAAAAGCTAAGATGCAATAATATCAAAGCACAATCTAGAGTAAAAATAGCATAATAACAATAAATCTCCAGGGTCTTTTTTTTGGGAGATGAGAGCCTGAATTTATAGAAAATCCAGAGAGAGACCAACAGTCAAGATCGATTAATGATGAGTGGTCAAGATTCTCCAAGAGGAAGCACAATCTAGGTGAATTGATGTGATTGGCTTCTTTTCTCAGTTTTAAAGGAAATAAGGTTGAACTACAATTAAGATAAAATCAAAAAAACTAATTTATTCCATATTTTTATTCAGTTTTGAGATTTAATTGTTTTAATTGCCTTTCTTGAGATTTTTCAATTTATTAGATTTTTGATATATCTCAATTTGATTCCTTTTTCCAAATTTAATTCCTTTTTTCAAATTAATTTCTTTTTAATGATTTAATGACAAATTGATTTATTAATTAAACATGCTAGGATATTTAATTAAATAAATAGGATAATTGATCAAAATAATTTACTTGGAATGATTAATTAATTAAATAAATATTTAAATAATTTATAATGATTTATTTGCCATGTGACATTGATGATTTAAGAATTAATTAATTAGGTGCTCCAAATTAAATTAGTTGCCTTTGGTTAGGACCTTGGTGATGTAGCCGAGATTAGGGACCCATGGTTTAGATGACCATTTTTACCGTATTACACCACCTACCTATCTATACATGTTACAATATGATATCGTCATGCCTCTTGACTTATCTATACTTTGAAGGCTTATAGAAGAAAGATATAGAGAACCATTTCATGATAGACCAAGCAACAGTACAAAGCTGCAATCATCCACACGATGGAGGGTGCGGGAAAGATGAGAGCAAAAAGAGTGTTGAGAATTTTTAAACATGGTATGTCTCCATTAAAGTGAATCAAGGTAAAATATTTTGATTAAGCGTTGATGAAATTTATAATTGTGAAGGAAATTCATCTTGCTTAAGAATTGACGAGATTTATAATTGTAGAGGTATCCTTGTCTGAGCCATACAAATTGAATGATAAGCACATTGATCCAAAGAACTTCAACCACTTATAAGACTGTGCCATGCTAGTATTTTCCCTAAAACAATATTTGCCCTTGAAACTAGTTGAGAGCATTGATAAGGTTTGCAATTAATCAAGTTTAATTGATGACTACATTAAAAGAGATTGTACTGCTAATAGTAATATTATGAAAGTTCGAAATACTGTAAGTGTGAATTCGGCCTCAAGACTAAGATATGGATTTAAGGTAGAAATTGACTCTTTTTAGGATTTCTCTGATATTATATTTATTGAAAGGCTTACTGAGAGCAACTTTCTGTGTTTTATTTTGATGAGTATTATAGTGATTATTCTACTTAAATTCTAATTTAAGGAGCTAATAACAATTAGCTGCACATACTTATATAACCATATACACAATATTGAAATAAAAATAGGGATATGCCTATATGCAATACTTCTTAATCTTAGGAATACTTTGTATAAATTTGGCCTGTCTGTGCCACAATAAAGATCCACAATGGTGAATTATTGTATCATACGTTTGTGTATAAATTTAATATGTTCATTTGTACTTCATATTACTATCATGAAGTATGATTTGGATATTTACCATTGTTACGTTGAAAACGGTTGGCAAGTTGAGTATTTTTATTTAAGTGGCATAACTCAGTTAAGTGATCAATAGCCATCAGTACGTCCTATACTCATGATGACTTGTCTTCCTAGATTAATTTTGTAAGATTGATTGGTTTTGGTGGCAGTAACTTGATGTTGCAAATGTGGAAGGAAAATGTAAAAATATTAAAATTTAAAATTAGTATATTTATATTTTAAAAATGTATGTAAAAGATGTCTAAGATATCAAATTTTAGAATATTTAACATTCATATATTTAAATAAATCACCAAATTAATATTTAAAATAATTAAAAAGAGTTTAAATAAAGAAAAAATAATATTGTTATTGAAAATGTATCTAATTTCAATATATTTACATAATTAAAATGTTTTCAAAAAACACGTAAACTGACTGAATCTGAGCTTGGAGCAGTAAATAAATAAGATAAAACAAAATCAATCACAAGGGCTATCATGTTTGTATCTAGGAGCACATTGCTAGGTTTAAACCAGAGTGCACAATAAATATCCCATGCTCAAACATTGACTCGATCTATTTGCCTTTGAATGTTTACTGCTCAATAGAATTTCTATAATGAAGCAGCATAATACAAATGCAATAGTTCCAACAATTGATAAGACAATTTTTTGGCAGGGAAAGTTTTTCCTGGACCTGATTTAGGTATTGGAGACAACAAATAAATAATGTTACGACGGTTCTATTTGGAAACAACCCTCTTCGAATTTGCTCTGACAAATTATTGAAAGAAACAAAAAAATTTCTAAGTCCTTGAAGGGAGATTGGTATTGAACCTGATAAAAGATTTGCAGTTTCTAATGATACATTTCTTATAGTGAACAACTCTAGTCATAGAAAGGTAGTTAGTTTTAAATATTTTATTAATTCTTAAGTTAAAATTTGTCATACCAGAAATCAACTGTATATCAGCCTTAAATAAATTCAACATTCCAGGCCTACATTTCTTGGACTTCCCTAAACATATGGACTCTAAACATAAATTATGTATGTTGTTATCTATCTCCTCAAAAGATGCAGATGTCTTCTTCCTTGAGATTGTTAGTACACACAAGATGGCTCCAACCTGCATTGAAAATGGGAGTTTTTTCCCTCCTCATAATGGATCTTATTTTCCATTCTCTATCGTATCCATCCCCAAGAACTACTTCACCTGCACTTGTGGGTAATTGAAGGGTATGTTTCGATGTTTTTGCGTATTCTAGCATTTCAAAACCATATAAAAAATACAAGTTACTTCAACCCAACAGATCTGTGGATTACATCTATTTAGTAGATTCATCTTAAACCCTACCATTCACACGATGATTATATTATACAGTGAAAATAATAAGCACATAAAGCAAATAATTTCATCTTACTAGCAGGTATGGTGGTTTAAGTTTCGTCTCTATTTTCATTAAACGAAAGGGTTTATCTGATTTGAAAGGAACATCCTCTAGAATAGAGGAGACAATATCTCCATATTCTTTTGAAAAATGGCCTTCAACAAAATTGGTTTTAACAAAATTGGTTATTACTCAAATGCTTGTTTTGATAGTTGAAATAGATTGAATTATAAATACAATTTCTATTATAAAACTTTTACTTACCCACCAAAGACATTTTCCCTTAGTGTGAGGGATTGCTTCACCCTCATTCTCAAAAACCAAATAAATAAATTCTTGGACTGAACTACATCCTTTATGACAAAAACATCTTGAAATTTTGATAGTACCACTTCTTCCATATATATCAACAAAGAATTTCTTATGACGGACAAAACTTTCCCAACCCTTTCAAAATACCAATTTGTTATTTTCAACACAAAATCATACATTCCACTTCTGCCCACATGGACCTTGCAAAACCACTTGTTCCCCTGTTTTGTCTGTAAGTTGGGAAATAAACGATGCGAGAATGCTCTGCCAAAACAACACACATTCCACAACTTGACAACGAACAGTATATAAAAAAAAAAAAAAGAAAAAGAAGAAAGATTGTATCAATTTGAGAGTTACCAATTTTACTTCAAAATCACCAAGGAGGAGGAATTCCCCCCAAAACCCTTATTGCAATGCATGTGCTAACATTGCATGCTACATACTCTACAAGCTAGAAAAAGCTCCCTAATTTCTTCATCCTCCATTGCAGCTGCAGATGGAAAAGTATGCAAAATTAGCTAACGAAAAATATAAGCTAGCCAAGTAGAAACTTGAATTGGAGTACAATGTTTATTTGTACTCCAAAACACAATTGCCATCGGAGGGAGCAATTGGTGAGAAATGTGTTTGTACTCAATGTTTGCAAAATGAGGTGTATATAGTAATGTGGGCACTAGCTATGGGGGCGAAAATTTACACCGCTCCCATCCCCATGCAAGTCACATCTCCTAGTACCAACCTCTCCCATCCGCCCAAAATTGTTGCCGCCTTCATTTGCTCATGCCCTACACAAACTTAATTATATATTATAATAATAAATATAATAAATTATTTATTTAATTTTTTTGAATAATAACTTGTATGTTTAAAATTTTAATTTATTTTAATAAAAATTTATTTACATATATAATTACAATTATATAATATTAAGTGATTCTAGATATATATTATATATAAATTTTCATAATATTATTTTTTAACTTTTTAAATACATATAGAAGTATATAATAGTTTTTTTTATAAATATAATTACTTTTTTAAATTATATATTTAAATTTTTAATAATAAAGTACACGTTTATTTTTTTTAATAGTTATTATATTATAACATAAATAATATAATAGAGGAGAAGATTCCTTTGAAGAATGGCTTGCAACAAAATTAGTTCCTACTCAAATGCTTGCTTTGAAGAAAGGGTTTATCTAATTTGAAAGGAAGCTCCTCTAGAATAGAGGAGACAATATCTCCAGATTCCTTTGAAGAATGGCTTGCAACAAAATTAGTTATTACTCAAATGCTTGCTTTGACAGTTGAAATAAATTAAATTATAAATACAAGTTCTATTATGTTTCTGAAGAAAACTTTTACTTACCCACCAAAGGGCATTTTCCCTTAGTGTGAGAGACTGCTTCACCGTCATCCTTAGAAATCAAATCAATAATATCTTGGGTTGAACTACAACATTTATGACAAAAACATCTTGTAATTTTGATAGTGCCACTTCTTCCATATATATCAACAAAGAATTTCTTCAAGTTTGAAACATATTTGATGACACAAAAATCTCCAAACTCTACCTTGTAATGATGGACAAAAGTTTCCCAACCCTTTCGAAATACCCATTTGTTATTTTTAACAAAGAATCGTACATTTCACTCCCACCTACATGGGCCTTGCAAAACCACTTGTTCACCTATTTAAACGATGGGGGAATGCTCTGCCAAAAAAACACACATTCCACAACTTGACAATGAATAGTACATACAAAAAAAATAAAAAACATCCTATTAGTTTGAGAGTTACCAATTTTACTTCAAAATCACCAAGTAGGAGGAAGTCCCCCCAAAACCCTTCTTGTGATGCATGTAGTAACATTGCATGCTACTCACTCTGCAAGCTAGAAAAATATCCCTATTTTTTTCATCCTCCATTGCAACTACAGATGGAAAAGCATGCAAAAATAATCTGCAAAAAAAATAAGCTAGCCAAGCGGAAGCTTGAATTGGAGTATAATGTTTATTTGTACTCCAAAACACAATTGCCATTGCAGGGAGCAATTGGTGAGAAATGTGTTTATACTCAGTTTTTGCAAAAGTAGGTGTATATGGTAAATGTGGGCACTAGCTATGGGGGTGAAAATTTGTACCGCCCCCATCCCCATGCTGGTGACATCTCCTAGTATCAACATATCCCATCCAACTAGAACTGTTGCCACCATTTGCTCGGGCCCTACACAAACTTAATTCATTTATTTTGATATATATATTTTTAAAAGTCACAATAAGTAAAATAATATATATAATTTAATTTTTTTAATAATTATTTATATGTTTAAATTTTTAATTTTTTTAATTTTAATTTATTTTAATAAAAATCATTTACATATATAATTATAATTATATAATGTTAAGTGATTCTAGATATATATTATTTATAAATATTCATAATATTATTTTTAACTTTTTAAATACATATATAAGTAAATAATATTTTTTATAGATATAATTACTTTTTTAAATTATATTTTTATTTTTTTAATAATAAAATTTATGTTTATTTTTAAAAAAAAATCTTATTTATTTTAATAGTTATTATATTATAACATAAATAATATAATAGAGGAGAAAATATCTCTAGATGCCCTTGAAGAATGTCCTGCAACAAAATTAGTTATTACTTAAATGCTTGCTTTGAAGAAAGGGTTTATCTGATTTGAAAGGAGGCTCCTCTTGAAAAGAATAGAGGAGACAATATCTCCATATTCCTTTGAAGAATGGCCTACAACAAAATTAGTTATTACTCAAATGCTTTCTTTGACAGTTGAAATAAAGTAAATCATAAATACAAGTTCTATTATGTTTCTAAAGAAAACTTTTACTTACCCACCAAAGGGCATTTTCCCTTAGTGTGAGGGACTGCTTCACCCTCATCCTCAGAAACCAAATCAATAATTTCTTGGTTTGAACTACACCCTTTATGACAAAAACATCTTGTAATTTTGATAGTGCCACTTCTTCCATATATATCAACAAAGAATTTCTTTAGGTTTGAAAAATATTTGATGAAACAAAAATCTCTGAACTCTACCCCATAATGACGGACAAAAAGCTAGGAAATAAACGATGGGGGAATGTTCTGCCAAAAAAACACACATTCCACAACTTGATAATGAACAATACATACAAAATAAATAAGTAAAAAAATATTGTATCAATTTGAGAGTTACCAATTTTACTTCAAAATCACCAAGGAAGAGGAAGTCCCCCAAAAACCCTTCTTGTGATGGGTGTGGTCACATTGCATGCTACATACTTTGCAAGCTAGAAAAAGCTCCCTAGTTTCTTCATCCTCCATTGCAGCTGCAAATGGAAAAGCATGTGAAAATAGCCCACGAAAAAAATAAGCTAGCCAAGCGGAAGCTTGAATTGGAGTACAATGTTTATTTGTACTCCAAAAACACAATAGCCATTAGGTAGAGCAATTGGTGAGAAATGTGTTTGTACTCAATTTTTGCAAAAGTAGGTGTATATAGTAAATGTGGGCACTAGCTATGGGGGCTAAAATTTGCACCGCCCCCATCCCCATGTTGGTCACATCTCCTAGTACCAACTTGTACCATCCACCTAAAATTGTTGTTGCCTTCATTTGCTTAGGCCCTAAACACACTTAATTCATTTATTTTGATTTTGATTTTGATTTTTATTTTTTAAAGTCACAATTAGTAAAATAATAAATATAATAATTCATATTTTTAAATTTTTTTAATAATAATTTATATATTTAAAATTTTTATTTTTTCTATTTTTTATTTATTTTAATAAAAAATATTTACATATATAATTACAATTATATAATATTAAGTGATTCTAGATATATATTATATATAAATTTTCATAATATTTTTTTAAAACTTTTTAAATACATATTGTATATGGTGAAAATGGATAACAATGATAACAATATTGAAAGACTAAAATGGATTCAACCACCAAACCCTAGCCTAACAATGAACAAAGATCCACCATAACATATGAAGATAACCTAAGACAATGCAAATAACTCAAAATCACAAAGATTATACCATCACATGTCCAATAGGGTTTTGATCTCCATTCTTCCTATCTCCATTGATCTTGCTTGATATACTTGCTCTCAGATTTTTGTATGCACAAGAGCTCAACAAAGAACGGAATGTGGTTGCAAGTGGAATTGTAGTGTAGCCAAGTACTCCAAAATCAGTCATTAGGAAGCATCATTAGGATATGTCATTAGGCATTAGGGTTTGACAATGAAGGAAGCATCTCCTTAAATAGAAGACACAATGAGAAATGGAGGGTTAAGATTGAGAGGTGTAAAAAGAGAGGTCGGCTAGGATTAGAGGGTAGGTATAAGAAATACCAAAATAATGAAAGAGGTAGGTAGTGTAGGAAATAAGAGATGAATGACATGTGTCATGTGTAGAAAAAGATAATGAATTAATTAAATAAATAAAGATTTATTTAATTAATAGAAGAAGTAGGATAATTAAATAAATAAAATATTTATTTAATTTAGGAAAGGGATAATTTAAATAAATAAATGTATTTATTTAAATGAGAAATAAGGCTAGAAGAGGATAAATGAATTAATTAAATAAATAAAAATTTATTTAATTAATAGAAGAATTAGGCTTAGATAATTAAATAAATAAAATATTTATTTAATTAGACATGACAATTTTAGGTGTCTACATTTTGCCCCTCTTTGAGACAATGCGGCTTGTCGCGTTGTTTCAAAGAAGATAAGATGAACTGATACAGAGTTGCCCCAAGATGGGAATTATATGCCCCCTCGAGAGATTGGATGAAAATGTCTGAAAAGATTGCAGACAATCTCTCGATAAGAAAGACAGGATAGAATGGACTGATCAGATAAAGTGACAAAGTCACGGGATAAGGAAGACTGACTCGAGAAATGAGAGCTAGGGCAATCTATAAGATAGACCACGGGGGAAAATACATCCTCATTGTCATCTACACCGTCACAAGAGCTTAGTGCAAAGCGAAAATAAAGCAGCAACAGTCAGCAGCGATGGCTTTTGTTCACAGATTCGATCGTGTTCGCCGATTCTAGAGGCCAACAGAGGCAGGAGAGCCAGTGAGTACCACAAAACCTCCTCGTACTTTGATGCATTTATTGTTGTCATTAATGCATACTAGGTAATGTAATAAATGCGCGTTTATGCCAAGAAAATGTGTTTGCGTTTGAAAAGTATGAATTTGCATCTTCTAGGTCAAATCGGCAGTTCTGTGATGAACATATACTGTCGATTGGATAAGCTGCTGAGGGGATACACTCAAGCAGGTCCTCTAGGAAGACTAGGATAGATCAAGGCACTTTGTGATGAACAGGGAGTACTAAAATATGAGCAGCACTTTGTGATGAACAGAGAGTGCAAATGTGAGTAACACTTTGTGATGAACAGTGAGTGTCACACACGTAGTACTTTGTGATGAACAGGGAGTACCACTAGGATAATCAGCAACACTTTGTGATGAACAGTGAGTGTCACTAGGGTAGATAGCCATATGCATTTAGATAGCGAGTAGCATTTTGTGATAAACAGTGAATGCCACTATGACTGACATGATTTGATTTGCTTGACTGCAGGAGGACTTACCGATGCTGGAGTCACGGGAGAGATTCCCATCGACTCAGAGGTTGCGACCTGAGTTGACAGCCGAGGACTGAGCTGCGATTGAGGTTATGGGATTGAGATACATTCTGTATGTGCCTGAGTTTCGGGTGAACATGGGATTGTTGACTGCACTGGCTGAGAGATGGCACTCAGAGACTTGTAGTTTGCATTTGTCGATGGGTGAGATGACAGTCACCTTGGAGGATGTATATAGGATTCTACAGATACCGATCGATGGGGAGTTAGTACCCTATGATCAAGACGGATATAGGGATGCACTGAGATGAGTGTTCTAGGATCCAAGACTAGGGATGAGGGTGGGACATGTGGCATGGGATACCATGACATGGACAGGATTAGCACTACCAATAGTGTTGACAGGAGTTATCAGTGGGTTCCTCTGTCTGGATAGGACGACACGAGGGGTGACTGCAGGGGACACAGGGGCCAGGAGAGTTGATCTTGGGGTGGGTCCTTTTAGGGCTCAAACTCCATTGAGGCCAGGCGGCTCCGAGGAAGGGAATTCATCATAGCCGTAGAGGGCTCCCTATGTATCAGTATTGTACCATTTTTGTATTGTAGACACCTGCGGGTGATTTTGTAGCCATATGATTCTTTTGACATCATTGTATCATGACACATTTTGAGTATATATGAGAGATGATCCATTTTTGCGGCAGCTATATGCATGTGTACCTTATGTGATGAAATGTTCTTATGTGATACATGTTTTATGATATTGATGCTTATATGATGCAATGCAATATATTTTTGTTCTTTTATGTTGTATATGTGATGCATGATGCAAATGTGAATGTATGTAATGCAAATGAATATGATAATGCAAATGATTATTTACATAATGAAAATGTGAGATGTGCTAACATGTGTTGTATGCAGGATGTGATGCAATTGTGATATCTATATGTATGTATGAAATGCTTGTATGTGGTGATGTAGGTGTAACTATATGAAATGCAAATATTTTTTGGTGTGTCATTATACTCAGTCATGTGATAGCGGGCTACGCGGACTCGAGAAGGACGATGGAAGTCAATCAAGAAAGGGGGATGGAAGACAGAAGATATGAACGTGAAAGAGCTTCTTGTGCGTTATCATCATTGAGCTTATTATGGCAGGTAGGTTATGACAATCGAGGCATTTGTTCGGCCCAGAAAGTCATTGTACCTGTTTGCATGGAGATAAGACAGTCACAAACAAGGAATGCCCCAGTTCATACTAGACTCACAGTGTCCTCATATCCTTGGATAAGTCATAGCATTACTAAGAGACAATCCACAGACAGCAAATGCAAATAGGTGACGATACCCCATCCTCGCCTTTCTAGTCAAAGACATCCTGGAGATAGAATCTCTAGTCAAAGACATCCTGGAAAAGCTAAAAGACATGTCACCAAAAAGATAAAATCAAAAGAAAACCAAGACTCGACACCAACATCCACTGTAGTCCTCAAGTTTAGTGTCTCTTGTCACTTGTTTAAGTCTTATTCGATTGTGGTCACAATGTTCACTTTCACAAAAAAAAAAAGATAGATAGCACTGAACCATATGTTGTCTGAGTCTGTTGAAAGATTTGATTTTGTTGAAGCTCATTGTTGCTGCCGTGTCTCATTTGAAACTGACTGAATCCATGAAACTGATACCTTATTGCGGAGAAGATGGAACTTTATTGCGGATCTGGCGATGCAGATGTTGCTTTATTGTGGATTGTGTGCGGATAGACTTGAAGGAAGCTAGAAGAAACTGTACTCCTTGAAACATGTGATGTTCTCAGTTCCACACCCATCACTAGACATAGGATTTTGCCTTAGTCACAGATAGGATCTGATTTATTATGGATGAAAAGGGAGTGAAAAGGGAGGGTTATGGATGGCTAACCAATCTTAGGTAGATCAATAACAAGCCATGATGGGAATGGGTAAGTTTATTGTGAGTGAATAGGTTGTGAGTGTGTGCAAAGTGAGAGATGAAAGAGAATCCTGAAGGAGGGAGGAGCAAAGTCCCTACGCATGGCGCTGGTGACCCAGTTTTCACCATGGTACTTGCCCAGGGCACCACCGAAGTGGTTTTCACCGTTGGACGAAATTATTTCTCTTTACTTTTTTTGATTTTTCAATTTTTTTTGTTGTCACAAGGCGCCTGTTTGCCAGGTTTTCACCAAGTGATGATTTTTTTGTTTTTACAATTTTTTTTTGTATTTTTGAATTAGGATATTCCGAAGAGCTATGTGTAGAACCTGCGAAGGTGCATGTTGTTGATAGGATCCTCCAAAGGTTCACCTTCTGTAGTAGAGAGCTGATATGCCCCAGATCCATATACTGCTGTGATGATGTAAGGACCAAGCCAATTTGGTTCGAACTTGCCCTTCTTATCTCTATCTTGCTGATTTTTGGGGTTCTCTCTGAGGACTAAGTCACCTACCTCAAATGTGCGAGGCTTGACCTTGTTATTGTAACTGCGACTCATTCGTTGTTGGTAAGCCTTGAGATGATTAAAAGCAGTGTGTCGTCGTTCCTCCAGCAGTTCTAGTTCTTGTAAGCGGGAGACCCTGTAGTCTTCATCGTTGATTATGTTTCTCAAGGAGACCCGTAAAGAAGGTAGCTCGACCTCAATAGGCAAGATGGCTTCAGCGCCGTAGACAAGTGAGTAGGGTGTAGCTCCTGTAGGTGTGCGGACACTGGTACGATAGGCCCAAAGTGCGGGATTGAGTTGGACATGCCAGTTACGGCCAGCGTCGTCGACTGTCTTTTTAAGTATTTTGAGAATTGTTTTGTTAGACGCCTCAGCTTGGCCATTACCTTGGGGGTAGTATGGTGTGGAGAAACGGTGAGAGATATGGAAGCGCTCACAGAGTTCACGAACATCCTGGTTCTTGAAAGGACGCCCGTTATCGGTGATAATGGAAGTAGGAATCCCGTATCGGCAAATGATGTAGTTCAGGATGAAAGTAGCGATTTGTTTCCCAGTAACTTGTGTGAGAGGCACAGCTTCAATCCACTTTGTGAAATACTCTGTGGCTGTGATAATGAATTTATGTCCATTGGAAGAAGGAGGGTGAATCTTGCCTATGAGATCGAGTCCCCACTGACAAAAGGGCCAAGGAGATGCAAGTGGCTGTAGTTCTTGTGTTGGTGCATGTATAAGGTCTCCATGAATTTGACACTGCTTACACTTCTTGACAAACTGATATGCATCTTTTTCCATAGTAGGCCAGTAGTATCCAGTCCTGATGAGTTTCTTGGCCAAGGTAGGACCACTAGTATGCGGACCACATATCCCTTCGTGCACTTCTCGTAACGCAATCTGAGCTTCGTCACTCTCTAAACATCTAAGAAGGGTGCCATCTAGACCTCGTCGGTATAGGATATCAGCTAGGATAACGTATCGGGAGGATTGGTGAATGAAAGTGCGGTGTTGGTTGTTCGATAGATCGGGAGGTAAGATATTGTCGCGAAGGTATGTGAATATGGAACCATATAACTGGGATTCAGGACCAACAACACATATCATTTCCGTAGGAGTGATCTCATATGACGGAATCAGCAGGTTGTCAACTAGGAACTCATAGCAGGTCTCATTTTGCGGCAGATCAATGAGCGAAGCAATTGTAGCCATGGCATCAGCAGCGCGATTCTGTTCTCTTGGTATCTGCTCAAACTCTATCTTTGCAAAGTGCTGTTTCAGATCATCTACCAGTTGTTTGTAAGGCATTAGCTTTTCATCTTTTGTTTGATAATCATCAGTTGCTTGACGGATGACAAGTTGAGAATCCCCAAAAACACGAAGTTCTTGGATCTTCCACTGAACTGCAATTCTTAACCCAGTTGTTAATGCCTCGTATTCCGCTATATTGTTGGTGCAAGGAAATGATAAGCGGTATGACTTTGGTATAGAATCGCCTTGGGGAGTTATAAAGAGTATACCCGCTCCTGCCCCATGCTGTGTGTATGAGCCATCAAAGTATAGTTGCCATGGCTTTGCAGGTGATATTGTTAGAATGGACTCATCTGGAAATTCTGACTGTAGAGGAACATCATCTATCATGGGAGCATCTGCCAGTTGATCTGCGATGGCTTGTCCTTTTATGGCTTTTCTGTCCACGTATTCAATGTCAAATTCACTCAAGATCATTACTCACTTGGCCAGCCGCCCAGTAAGTGTAGCTTTGTTGAGAAGATATTTTAGTGGATCAATTCTGGCAATCAACTTAGTCTTGTGAGTGAGCATATAATGTCGTAATTTTTGTGAAGCAAAGACCACAGCGAGACATGCACGCTCAATTGGAGTGTAGTTCAGCTCATATCCCACCAACGTGCGACTGATATAGTAAACTGCTTTTTCCTTGCCGTCAGGTATTTGTTGTGCTAGGAGTGCCCCCAGTGCTGTTGGAGTAGCTGATATGTAAAGTAGCAATGGTTGATCTTGAATTGGTGGCATCAAAACTGGCGAGTTCAAAAGATAGTCTTTGAGTGCCTGAAAAGCCTGTTGACAGTTCTCATCCCATTTGAACTTGATGTTTTTGTGTAGCAGGTGCTAGAAAGGATTGCACTTATCTGCAAGTTGTGCTATGAATCTTCGTATGGACTGGAGTCTCCCTTGTAAAGACCGAAGTTGACTGATATTCTTAGGTGGCGGCATGTCCAAGATAGCCTTGACTTTTGCTGGATCAGCTTCTATTCCTCTTTTAGACACAATGAATCCTAGGAGCTTCCCGGAGGTTACTCCAAAGACACATTTCTTTGGGTTCAATCTTACCTTGTATTTTTTCAGCCTATCAAAAGCAACTGAAAGTATGTCCAAGTGTGTATTTCTGTCTATTGATTTAACCAAAAGGTCGTCAACATAATCTTCCACCGTTACATGCATGAGATCATGGAAGATAGTAGTCATAGCTCGTTGATACGTGGCACCTGCATTTTTCAGTCCAAAGGGCATGACATTCCAGCAGAAGGTTCCCCATGGACAAGTAAATGATGTTTTATGTTGATCTTCAGGTGCAATCCTGATCTGATTATATCCGGAGAATCCGTCCATTAAAGATAACATCTCATGGCCTGCTGTGAGATCAACAATTAAATCAATGTTTGGTAATGGGAAATCATCCTTCGGACAAGCCTTGTTGATATCCCTGAAGTCTGTACATATTCGGATGCTGTGATCTGGTTTGCTAACAGGTACAAAGTTGGAAATCCATTCAGGATAATCAATTGGGCGTATGAATCCGACATCCAGTAATTTCTCCAGCTCTGCCTTGACTAATAATGCCACTTGTGGATGCATTTTCCTCAATTTCTGTTTTACCGGTTTTGCCCCCGGTTTGACTGTTAAATGATGCATTACTAAATCGGGGTCTAGTCCAGGCATATCAGCATAAGACCATGCGAAGTTGACTTGTCGTTCCTTAAAGAAGCTTATGAACCTTGCTTTCTCGGCCTCTGTCAATGATTGAGCCAAAAATATGTTATGTGGAACCTCTGTTGTACCAATGTTTGTCTTTATAGTCTCCTCTACCAACATGGATGATTTTTCCTCGTATGATGCTGGGAGAATGTCAAGCCTTCCATCTTCGGGCGCCTCAGAGAGGTTTTCACCCTCAGATACGTCCTTTCTTTTTACTTTTTTAGAGTCAGATAGCGCCACAATGTGGTTTTCGCCATAAGACCCTTATTTTGTTTTTATTTTCACATTTTTGCGACTAGAAGGCCCGACACCCTCACCAAAGTATGCCATGTTATTAAGCTCTATGGCGTATCCTGCTTTATGGTCTCCAAGAGGAAGATCATCGCGAATGCCAAGATAATCAACTATAGCTTCGTCATTTTGAAATGTATCAAGCTGTGCTGGTCCATCCTGATCCCAGTCAATGAGTTGGGGGTGAACGAGGGGAAGGTCTTTAGTGTTTTCAGAGTTCGCAAGGCTAATAGTGAAGATGTGGTTATATTCAGGTATGTCAAGATAGTCATCGAGGTCGTTAATGGCACTCTCCTCATCAGTTTCGATCGTGAGTGAGTCCAAATTATCATCACTAGTAGCACCCTCAGGGACAGGTGTCCTCATCCTATGTGATCTTGACCTAGGGCCTTGAAACGACGCTTGTGCGGGATCCTTATGGGTCGGTTCTTGACCAACTCTGAATTTCTTGTAAAACTCCTCCTCCTCTGTAGGTTCCTCTGGCTCTCTAAACGTCTCGTTGAGCTCATAGTCGCTGGAGGATTTGTCTGAACCCCATTCCCATTCGTTGGAATCTGTAGAATAGTCATCTTCTCGTTGGACTTCAGCCACTTTGACTCGCCATATCTGTTTTGTTCTTTTATTGTGAATCTTGGGGTTTAGAAAACCAAGCCCCTTGGAGCGTTCCCTTCTTGTAGTTAGCTCAGGTTGTAAAGGCTCCATGACACCTTCTTTGCGTAGTCCGAGAGGGCTTTTTCCATCATACCCAAATCTTTGTAGAATTTTGAAACCTTTGCCATAGTTCTCACAGGGTATTATAATTTGATCATGTGTATCCTCTTCAGCGTCCTTATATAGCATTTTATATAAATTTTCTTCCTCTAGTTCGCCCCATTTTTGAAAGACGGTAGGATCCCATTTGAGTAGCATGATGGAGATTTGCTTATTAGGCTGTGGCCTCCCATATTCCTTGGGAGAGGTCATGACTTGTCGTAAGAACATTGTTTGATTCAGAGTGTATTCTCCCATGCCTTTGTCTTGAAACTTGGCTCTAAGTTCACCTTGTTTGGATGTCGAGGGCTTTAATGACTCAGGATCAATATACGCTGAAGAAGGAGTAGCTTCACGATTGCTGGGAATGATAGTCTCAGTATGTGATCTCAAGTTATTGCAATATATGAATGGATTTGGATCACCATTGACCGTTACCTCGACTCCATTATGAGGAAACTTAATGCACTGATGGTATGTTGATGGGACTGGCCTCATTTCATGAATCCACGGACGTCCTAGCAATATGTTATATGTAAGGTCTAGATCCAGGACTTGACAAACCACATCCTTTGTGACTGGCCCTATTCTTAGTGGTAAGATGACCGTGCCCTTGGACGAACGCTCTTCATCATCATAAGCCTTAATAGTGATTTGGTTTGTAGAATTTACAGCTTTGTCAGAATATCCCAATTGTCTGATGGTGCTCAATGTACAAATATTAAGACCTGCTCCTCCATCTATCAGGACTCATTTTATTCGGTGTTTATGTATGAAGGCTTCAATATGTAGAGGTGCATTATGAGGCTGACTTATGGAGGCGTCATCGGCTTCTGTGAATGTGAGGGAGTGTGGAACGGATAAATATCCCACCATGGCTTGAAACTGGTCCACGTTTAGATCAGTAGGGACAGCAGTATCTCTCAAGGTTTTGTCAAGGACAGCTTTATGTGCAGGAGATATACGTAAGAGCTCAAGAATAGAGATGAGTGCGGGTGTTTTCCCTAATTGCTCTACAAGGTTGTACTCAGGCTTAGTTGACGGAAGATTGGTATTCTTAGTAGAGGTACCTGGCAATGTGATCTTACCTCGACGGGTTGTAACATGACATTCGGAGGTAGATGTGGACGAAGATCCCACACCTTTTAGGACAATTTTGGGTCTTTGAGAAGAATTCTCAGGATTTTTATTTTTGATAGTAATGGTAGAAATATGATTGTCCATTGAAATGTGATTAATAGTGGAATCATAATTGTAAGATGTTCTGGTGTAATTGGCTTGATCATCTGTGACTTTGCCTTTTCCCTTGTCATGTTTTGGGAATGGTTCCTTAAACACCTCATGCTCTTGATTAGATGAATGTCCCTCAATCTCAATATCTCTTCTGTCAATGAGATCTTGCACAATGTTTTTCAATCGATGGCAATTACTTGTCTTGTGACCCTTGCTCTTATGAAACTCACAAAACTCATCATCATTCCACCAATTCGGTTTTACCTTTGGTTCATATGGAGGAAAATCTGGGACCGTGATCACTTTATTTGCTACAAGCTTTTTGAATACTGATTCAAGTGGTTCTCCCAATGGAGTGTACTTCCTTCGTGGTTTAGCAGCCGTTTGATTGTTCACTTGATTGTCGGTAGAACTTGAACCAGAAAAGACGAACTTTGGTCTTACTGTGTTGGCATCAACAACACCATCATTAACCGTGTTCTTGTTCTTGCTCCAAAATTTTGGTTTGTCCTTTCCTTTGAAGTCCTCTTTGTTTTCTTTGAATAGCTTGATAACTCCTTGTTCAATTAAGACCTTTTCTGTTGCTAGGCCCTTTTCAATGACATCCTTGAATGTAGACAAACAAGCTTTTCTGAGATCATAGCCAATAGCCTTGTTAACGTTTTGTGTGAACATCTCCACCATTTGTTTTTGCGGGATCTCACAAGAGCATCTGCTAGCTAAGTTTCTCCATCTTTGTAAAAATGTTGCGAAAGATTCTCCTTCTTTTTGTTTCGTATTGCACAAGGTAGTAACTGAGACATCTGTTTCAATGTTGTAATAAAAATGCTGAATGAATGCTTCTGCCAAGTCGCCCCATGACTTAATACCGGGAGGTAATTGAGAAAACCATTCCATAGCTTGATCTCCTAAGCTCTGTGGGAACAACCTCATCAAGTATGTTTCTTCTGCCGCTACCTCAATGCAAGCTGTGAAGAATTGTCTTATATGTGCCTTGGGGTCTCCTCTCCCTCTATATTTGTCGAATTTTGGTGTTACAAAGTGCGGAGGAAACGGAGGCATTGGAATGCTCTTATCGAAGGGATAAGGGCATATATCTCTCATAGTATATGTAGGTTTTGATGTACTCATGTCCTCCACTTTCTTTTGTAGATCTCTAATTTGTTGTTCCAAATTATTCTTGGGAGGAGACTGATTTCTTGTAGCATACCCCATGTTTGAAACACCCATTTGAGGAGGAGCTTGTTGCATGTATGGATGATACTGATCGTAGACATGTCCATATGGAGGTCTATATTGTTGTGACATATATGGAGCACTTGGCATAACTTCTTGTTGAGGAACTCCATATCTGTTTTGTGTGTATAAACCATATTCAATAGGCCTTTCATTTTCCATTGTGTTGCCCCCAATTTTGGCATGAGGTCTCCTTGTGTCAAAATTTTGAGGAAATCCTTGAGTATCCATTAGTCTTGGTTGACCCATATCTTGAGTATGTGTTTGAGCATAAGGCCTCCATGATGGTCTTTGAGTGTAAGTATCATGCATTTGAGCTTGTGTATGTGGGATTGCTGGTTTCTAAAGCAAAACTGATGGTGACTCCGGCATCATATTATTTGGTCCTCCACTATTAGGTTGAGTTTGTTGTGAAGGTCTACTTTCCATAAGTTGAGATAAGTCAAAATCATGTGGTATTTTAGCTCCACTTTGTGCCATCATGTTTAGGAAATATTGACGATCTCTCCTCATTATCTCTTCAACCAATCTATTGAATTGAGGATCCATTATAGATTCTTGTATGTCTGCTGATAGTATTGAAGAATTGTCAACATTGTCATTGTGTGTAGCATTGTTGTTTATAGCATTTGTGCTTTCCACATTTGGATTGTGTCTATAAACATTCATGTCTGGTAATGTAGTGTGCTCAGGATTGTAGAAGACATCATTGTCATACTCATAAGAACTCATGTTTGCGGATTCTTGAGCTTCTTTGACTATTCTCCTAGATTTTTGAAGACGGGTTTCAACCATGAACTAGGTGTTTGGCAATATGTGAGAGACTAGACGGAAAATGACAAGAGTATGGAAGACCAAGAGTTGTATGGAGTGTAAATGAATCTTGAGGTGTACTTGCAATGTCCAAAGTGTAAGACCAAGTATGTAAATAGTAGAGTAGGTGTGACTTCCAAAGAGAGGATAGTTTCTCTTGATGAGGTAAGCTGACCTTGACTCTAAGTAAGACCAAATGAGACCCAAAGGTAAGAAACCTTGATGAGGGACCACTTAGCAAAGTGTAGTTGTATGTAGTGTGTTGACAAAGTATGATGAGGACAAGCAAGTGACCTTTTGACTCAAGTTTAGACAAGTATGAATGTAAAATGAGATGTGAAGCAATGATGGACTATGTGAGACCCAAGGACAGGTTGAATGCTAGATGAAATCTGAAGAGACAACCTAGGAAGCTCAAGTATGCCGAAACTGATTTCTTTGTTTGTTTGACTGTTAAAATTTTCAAATCCTGACACAGACGCCTCTGTATACTTCACAGACGCGGTTTTAAGACACAGACGCTATTCTGTTTAACGCAGACGTGATTCTGAGATTTTCCTGTTGATGTTTGCCGGGACTGTAATAGTTTTTTGCAATTGTGGACACAGACGCGCCTGTATACTTCACAGACGCGATTCCCAGACACAGACGTGTCTCTATTCGACACAGACGCAGATAAAAACACAGACGCTATTCTGTACTTCACAGACGCGTTTATCTGACACAGACGCAGTTTTAACAGACACAGACGCGTTTCTGTAACCTTCGTGCAATCTTTCCTATCTGTGAAGTTGTTTTGTTGTGACCAAATCTGATTGTTCGACTGTTTTTCGTGACAAGAGGACACAGTGCTGATGACTCAATGTTTGCTAGTGTTTAGACTCCAAAATGACTCCAAGAAAGTGTGTTGTTTGATGTAAAAAGTTTTTGCATACACTTGAAGACACAAAAGACACAATGTTTTGCTGTTTTGTCTTTGAGTGTTTGAATGTTTATCATAAGTCAAGCACAATTCTTATGGTTGGCCAAGACAATAGTTGTTGATCCCACATGGGGTTTTACCCCCGAGGCTACGCTATTCAGAGCGGATACTTAGATGCTTGACCTCACTGGCTCCACCCTCGGCACTCACTTCTCGGGTCAGCCAAGCATCAGTCCCCATGAAAACTCCCCATGGCGAACTTTGTATCTCTACTAAGAACCGTATGTGTGTGGGCCGCTACCAAAGGTCCGACCTCCTGCCCCAACAACTAGAAGGATTTGGGCCTCTAAAACAAAATGGTGCTAGTAAGGGCATCCGCTCGTGTGGCCATACATGCGGCACTTTCAGCTCTGTAAATACAGAAGGCTCCCAGCCGGTAGGGGTTACGCCCTACAAATAATCAAATAAATTTGATCAAACGGGTTTATGGGGAGACATAATGTCGGTATGAACTAATCAGCACACGTTATTCATAGTTTTCACCATGAATACATTTGATTATAGTGGTTTGGATGAGGTGGGTTTTCCTCGCTACCACTTGGGTCGTTCTCTTCTCACTAGTAGTCCTAATGACCACACGGGAAGATAGGCCCTCTAAAGAGTAAACAAAAAGAGCCTATTACTCAAGACACAAAAGACAATGATTCAATTTTAGTGCACCAATTGAAGTGTTTGCTAAGCTATGAAACAAGGCACACAATAAAAATTACAAAACCCTAGCTAAGGCCCTGCAACAAAATTGTTAGTAGTTTGGGTTGTTTCAAATGATAACCCCTTCCTGCAAGCACACAAGTTAGGTAAATTTTTAGAAAACCCAAAAAGACTTTGTGAAAAGGGGCCTTCAACAAAAACGTATTTGTCTCCAAAGCAAGCTGCACAAACCAGGTTAGCTAGATCTGCAAAGGTTAGCCGAAAATAAACCAGATCTGAAACCCTAAGTACAAAATCCGAAAATCCGAATCGAAAAACTTGAAAAATTTGCAAAACAGAATGCACAGACGCTGTTATACCAGACACAGACGCGTCTGTCCGACACAGACGCGGTTCTGTAGTTTACAGACGCGGCCACAGAACACAGACGCTTCTTTTGGCTACAGACGTGATAAGATGATACGCAGACGCGATTCGGAATCACAGACGTGATAAGATGATGCGCAGACGCGATTCAGAATCACAGACGCGTCTTTCGGAAACCTGCAAAAATAGAAAATGACAGAAACACAGACGCGATCCAAGATATCGCAGACGCCTCTGAAATACAAAAACGCGATCCGAACACTCGCAGACGCGGAAAAAACCTAAAATGTCGTCGAAATCATCCGATCTGCAACTTCAAAAATGCAAAATCTGCAACAAAAATGTTAAATGCAAAGGGACAAGAGTCCCACCGGGCGTGCCAAAATGTATATGGTGAAAATGGATAACAATGATAACAATATTGAAAGACTAAAATGGATTCAACCACCAAACCCTAGCCTAACAATGAACAAAGATCCACCATAACATATGAAGATAACCTAAGACAATGCAAATAACTCAAAATCACAAAGATTATACCATCACATGTCCAATAGGGTTTTGATCTCCATTCTTCCTATCTCCATTGATCTTGCTTGATATACTTGCTCTCAGATTTTTGTATGCACAAGAGCTCAACAAAGAACGGAATGTGGTTGCAAGTGGAATTGTAGTGTAGCCAAGTACTCCAAAATCAGTCATTAGGAAGCATCATTAGGATATGTCATTAGGCATTAGGGTTTGACAATGAAGGAAGCATCTCCTTAAATAGAAGACACAATGAGAAATGGAGGGTTAAGATTGAGAGGTGTAAAAAGAGAGGTCGGCTAGGATTAGAGGGTAGGTATAAGAAATACCAAAATAATGAAAGAGGTAGGTAGTGTAGGAAATAAGAGATGAATGACATGTGTCATGTGTAGAAAAAGATAATGAATTAATTAAATAAATAAAGATTTATTTAATTAATAGAAGAAGTAGGATAATTAAATAAATAAAATATTTATTTAATTTAGGAAAGGGATAATTTAAATAAATAAATGTATTTATTTAAATGAGAAATAAGGCTAGAAGAGGATAAATGAATTAATTAAATAAATAAAAATTTATTTAATTAATAGAAGAATTAGGCTTAGATAATTAAATAAATAAAATATTTATTTAATTAGACATGACAATTTTAGGTGTCTACACATATATAAGTAAATAATAGTTTTTATATAAATATAATTACTTTCTCAAATTATATATTTAATTTTTTAATAATAAACTATATGTTTTTGTTTTTTTTAAATCCTATTTATTTTAATAACTATTATATTATAATATAAATAATATAATAGAGGAGATAATATCTCTAGATTCCTTTGAAGAATGACTTGCAACAAAATTAGTTATTACTCAAATGCTTGATTTGAAAAAAGGTTTATCTTATTTGAAAGGAAGCTCCTCTAGAATAGAGAAGACAATATCTCCAAATTCCTTTGAAGAGTGGCCTGCAACAAAATAAGTTATTACTCAAATGCTTGCTTTGACAGTTGAAAAAAATTAAATTATAAATACAAGTTCTATTATATTTTTGAAGAAAACTTTTACTTACCCACCAAAGGGCATTTTCCCTTAGAGTGAGGGACTGCTTCACCCTCATCCTCAGAAGCCAAATCAATAATATCTTGGGTTGAACTACACCCTTTATGACAAAAACATCTTGTAATTTTGATAGTGCCACTTCTTCCATATATATTAACAAAGAATTTCTTCAGGTTTGAAACATATTTGATGACACAAAAATCTCCAAACTCTACCCCATAATGATGGATAAAACTTTCCCAACCGTTTTGAAATGCCCATTTGTTATTTTTAACACAGAATCATGCATTCCACTCCTACCCACATGGGCCTTGCAAAACCACTTGTTTGCCTATTTTGTCTGTAAGCTGGGAAATAAATGATGGGGGAATGCTCTGCCAAAACACACATTCCACAACTTGACAATGAACAATATATACAAAATAAAAATAAAATAAAAGATTGTATCAGTTTGAGAGTTACCAATTTTACTTCAAAATCACCAAGGAGGAGGAAGTCCCTCCAAAACCCTTCTTGAGATGTGTGTGGTAACATTGCATGCTACATATTCTACAAGCTAGAAAAATCTCCCTAGTTACTTCATCCTCCATTGCATCTGCAGATGGAAAAGCATGCGAAAATAGCCTGCAAAAAAATATAAGTTAGCCAAATGGAAGCTTGAATTGGTGTACAATGTTTATTTTTACTCCAAAAACACAATTGCCATCAGGGGGAGCAATTGGTGAGAAACGTGTTTGTATTCAATTTTTGCAAAAGTAGGTGTATATAGTAAATGTGGGCACTGGCTATGGTCACATCTTCCGATACCAACCCATCCCGTCCACCCAGAGTTGTTGCCACCTTCATTTGCTCGGGCCCTACACAAACTTAATTCATTTATTTTGATTTTTTTTATTTTTTAAGTCATAATTAGTAAAATAATAGATTAATAATATATTATATATTTAATTTTTTTTCATAATAATCTATTTTTTTAATAATAAATTAAATTTTAAATTTTTTAATAATAATTTATATGTTCAAAATTTTAATTTTTTAATTTTAATTTATTTTAATTGTGAGATTTTGCCAAGATCAAGAGCTCAATGAAATGTACAAAATAGAGACACAATATAGGACAAGAATAAACTGTATTCTCATCAATAGAAAATGATCAATAACATGATTCAAATAGTTACATACAATGTAGATGAGCTTGCTTATATAGGCAAGGCTAGGGATATGTGAGCACACAAACATGACATGTGGCTCAATAAGAAACAAGGGTAGGTAGGAAATAGGTGTGGGTAGGTAGGAGAAATAATATAATAGTCCACATGAGGTGGATCACCCACTGAATGTGGAGTGTAACAACAAGAGTGGAGTGTAACAACAAGATCAACACCATAAAAGGTGGAATTTCTCCTACACACACTATCCCAATGCGGCAAACACCCAAGTGTCTCATACCCAAACTACTATGAAATGCATTTCCTAAGTAAACTTAAGTAAAGTGTAATAATATCCAAGATGAATAATTATTTACACCAACATTAATAAAAACTATTTACATATATAATTATAATTATATAATATTAAGTGATTCTAGATATATATTATATATAAATTTTCATAATATTATTTTCTAACTTTGTAAATACATATATAAGTAAATAATATTTTCTTATAAATATATTTTTTTTTTCAATAAAAGTGGCATAGCCACTAAACTTTATTATTAATTTTTAGATAATTTTTAAAATGGGTTCAAAAGGCATACCAGCAGGAAAGAACCCGCAAGAAAACCTTCGGTTGTCGCCTTAAGAAAAGAAACTAAACTACCCTTACAAAAAAGCTGGATCCCGATGATTTGAAATCTCACCCATACCCATATAATTGCCCTATTTACAGAGATCTCGTAGGACATAAACCTCAACTGATTATATACTCAGTTGGTTACAAAATGAAGGACAGAACACCAAAAAAATTTCATCAAGAAGATCTAGGAGCCCATCGGCTATTATCAGCAACAAGATAGAAAATGTGGAGAATCATGCCGAGACACCAAGGAGACCAAAAACATGAACCAAAGGAGGACCGAAACTGAAAATAGACCGAATATATCCAACTCCAAAAATTTGAGTCAATGAGAACTGCCCAAAAATCCATCCCATAATCAGCCTGCAAAAAACTGAGAGATACTTGCAAGAAATGTGAAATCAGTTAGTCATAAACCAATTACTCGAGCTTTCCTTTGGAGGAGTAGGTAGAGCATCATAAGGAACCCGAGACTGTATAGGAACCGCAAGGAGAGGAGTAGCAGATGAAGCAAAATAGAAATTAATCAGAGCATGAAGGTCAATTAACACATCCCGTGCCCTGGCCAAAACCTGGGGAGAGATAAAACCAAGCAAACTCTCCACGGCTTTTAGTGCTTCATCAATAGTGTCACAAATCAGACCCATTCTAATTTCAAAAAGAAATTCTCCACCGGGACCATCTTCCAAAAGATTTTGAACAGAAAGGAAGCCCCCATAAGGAAGAGTACCCATATCAAAAGTATAACTATCCAAAGCCGACCCAAGATGATGCATATTAAGCATTGGAGGAGCCACAAATTTTGATGCAATAAGTTGGACCAGAGTCTTATCCCATAGAAGATCATAACATATAGTAAAAAAATGAGACAAAACTTCTGAAAAAGAGATAAAAGAAGGAGAGAGCAACCAACGATTACCCACCGCCCTGTGAATTTCAGACTCCAACTCCAGATTATGCAAAACAAAAACTCTCCCAAGCTTTTCAGAATCATAACCATAATTATTGACAATGTCCACCTCTGGAGTAACTAATGAAACACGATAAATCGGAAGAGTATTAGTCATCAGAGATAGTTATCTTTCCCACAGAGAGAAATACTCCTCAAGTTACCATTGACGTAGATAAACAAAAACATACTGCACCAAAAATTAATATATAGCCGAAGCAAAAAATAAGTAAAACCTAAATTAATTTGCCACCATGCACAGTAATGAATGATCCATCCGTGTGAAAAGCCAAGAAAAAACATTCCAAGTGATGCATCTCGTTTGATCAAATTAAGCCAAAAGGCCTATAATAATTTAACTGCCTTTCATAATAATGAATGATCCGCTCATGTGAAAAAAGCAACTATCCAAAAAATAATTTTAAGAGATGCACCCCAGGTGAACCACAATAGGCCATGCAATAAATAATGATTAAACCTCATAATCACCTCTGTGAGAAGTACCAAAATATCACAACTGAAGCCGAAAAATAGTACAACAATAATCATTATATGAAAGGGCATGGCACGTCACATTTATCGAACCATGAAATCAATACCCCTCGTGTGAGAACAACTTGAAAAAAGCTTTGAGAGAAAACAATAAGCAAAGCAAACCGCCACTCTCAAAAAAAAATTAGAAGTAAAAAGAACAAACCATACCGTTACTCTAAAAGCCAATAAACATAGTCACCCTTATTGCTTATGACAGCTCACAACCAAACTATATATATGATAACAAATTCCCACATACAAAGCCAAATTACGAGCTGAACATAAACAATAAACATGCCTATCCTAACTAGCAATAGAGAGTCAATTTTTCAAAAATCAGAGACCAATAAAACCTCATGTTATTGCAAGAATTCCAAAACTGAAACAGGAAATTCAACAGAGTTTACATCATGAAGAATAGCATTACTGTCAATAGCAAGATTAGCTAAAAAATCTGCTACTCTATTAATTTCTCTATAACAATGAGTAATGAAGAAAGAATTAAAGAATTCCAATTGTTGAAGAATAAGATCAAGAAGATATTGCAATTGCCAACAGTGAGATTTCCTTTTTAACACACTCTGAACGATCACCAATGAGTCCCCTTCAATAATGAGGTCTTTAATTCCTAGGGAAATAGCCAATTCCAGACCCAAAGACAAAGCCTTAAATTCAGCAAAATTATTAGACTGAATACCAATTGCATGACACCTAGCATGAATAATGAGTGTGATGATCAAAAATCACCATACCTACCCTAGCCAAACCAGGATTTCCACAAGAGGCACCATCAAAGTTCAACTTAAACTTACCAAGAGGAGGTGGTTTCCAAGAGGCCAACTTTCTTCTGTTTAAGGCATCACCCTTTTTCAAAATTGATCCATGAGAGGGAAGGGCAGATAACATGCTCCAAACTCTAGTCACCCTACTATCCCAATGTGAGAAGGAAGTGAGATTATCCAAGTTCCTGCTAATATAAGACAAAGCAACCTCAGAAATGGACAATTCAATCTTCAGTAGAACCTCTGGAAGAGAAGAGCTAGTGTTTCTAAAGATCTTGTTATTACGCTCTAACCAAATATTCTAGATTAAAATAGATGGAGAAATAACCCACAAACACGCATAAAAGGATGAAGTAAACAAAAGTGGCCAAGAACTAAAGAAGGTAATTAGATCTTTTCCCATAACAAATGCCAAATTCAATTTATCAAACAACCACTACCAACATTGATATGTAAAGTGACAATGTAAAAAAAGATGGGAGGAGGATTCCAAGTTTTTTTGACATAGCACACAAGTGAAGGCAACAGTGATACCCATCCTATCCAATCTCATGCCTGTGAGAACCCTATCTTGAACTGCCAACCAAGCAAAAGCACCAGCTTTTGGGAAACAAATCGGGTGCCAAAAAAGATTATAAGGCCAAGAAGGGAGATCATTATTTTTCATAAGGTAATTATAACCATCCCTCACCATATATTTGCCAGAAATATTCTTAGTCCAAACCAGTTCGTCCTCATCATCAGAGAGAATAACCACCCTCTCACTCAGGACCTTGGTATACTGCAATTTCAGATCATGATCAATAACCAAAAAGTCAATCGACTTCCATTTAGCCAACCTCACAATTCCACTATATATTATGTCAAAGTAATCTGCCACAGAGGTTCCCCAAAGGGAAGAAAGAATGGATATCAGGGGGGACCAATTCCTTAGACTTCGTAATGGAGGATGACCATTCCACCTTTCTTCCCAAAATCTAACCTTTGTGCCTTTATGGACAATCCAAGAGAGATAAGGCAAAATAACATATCTGCATTTACATATGAAGTTAAACATAACTGATCCTGAAGGTAAATTAGAAATCTGAAAAATATACTCCCCAGGACCATTATTAAGATATTTAGAAAACATAATTTGGGCCCATAAAGAATCGGACTTCTCATACAAATTCCAAACCAATTTAGCCCCCAAGGCTAAATTTTGCTTTTCCAGATTTCTGATCCCTATACCCCCTAGGTCCTTCGATAAACAAACTTTATCCCATGCCACCAGAGCAAGTTTTTTCCTCCCATCTTTATTGCTACTCCAAAGAAAAGACCTTAGAGTATCCTGCAAGCTTACCAACACATCCTTTGGAGATCTTAATACTGACATAAGATAAATAGGAACTGCATTCAGCACAGACTTAATGAGAACAATTTTCCCGGCTAGACTCAACCACTTGTGGTTCCAAGAAAGAATTCTCTTTGAGATGGCCGAAATGATTTTATCCCAAAAGCTTTAATTATCCTATTTAATAAAGAAATGAATACCCAGATAAGTACATGGAAGTATGCTAGGCTCAAAACCCCAAAAAGATAATAATCTAGACTGGATTAATTGCGGGGTGTGAAGAAAGAAGATTTTTTACTTCTCAGAATTTACTTTCTGTCCTAAAAAAGAGGCATAATTCTGTATAACTTCATTTATGACCAAAGCTACCTGCATAGAGGCTTGACCAAATAACAAGGTATCATCTGCAAATAGACAGTGTGATATAGATCCTGATACTCTCAGGATTTTCACCCCTAACCAAAGATCTTTCAATTTCGCAGCCTTAATAGCCCAACTAAAAGACTCAGCTAGAAGTATAAAGAGAAACAGGGAAAGAGGATCTCCCTATCTTAAACTCTAGAGGAGGAAAAAAAAACCACAAGGGGAACCATTGATTATAATCGAGAACCTTGCAGAAGAGATACAAGCAATAATCCATTTTATCCAAGCCCTAGAAAAGCCTAATCTTTCCAAAACAAGACCTAAAGCCCTCCATTCCACTCTATCATAAGCCTTTATCATGTGAAGCTTTAAGATCCTGGCCAAGGATCTCTGAAGGGAGATAGAATGTAGAACCTCATGAGCCATAATAGCTCCCTCCAATGTCTCCCTTTTTGGTACAAAACCACCTTGTTCTACTGGAATTAGTTTAGGAAGGATTTTGGATAGCCGAATGGATATTGCCTTAGTGAAAATCTTATATAAATTATTACATAGAGCAATAGGACGGAAATCAGCAAAAGATTTAACAACCTCCTTTTTAGGAATAATAGCAACCATCGTGGTATTAAGTTCCTTCAAAATTGACCTGTTTCTCCTACTTTCTTCAAGAGCTAGGAGCAGATCTTTACCCACAAAATCCCAACATTTCTAAAAAAATAAAGGAGTGAACCCATCCGAGCCCGGAGCCTTATCAGGACTCATAGCAAAAACTACCAATCTAACTTCTTCAAGGGAAAAAGGAGACATCAACATCCTATTATCCTCTGACGAAACTAAAGATGGAATATCAGAAATGAAATCATTTTGAAAATTACCGCCTTCAGAAGATAACAGTGTCTTGAAAAAACTTACTACCTCCACAGCAATCTCCTCAGGCTTTGTAAGCAAATTCTCTGAAGAATCCTCTATACAAGAGATCTTGTTCCTACTCCTTTTTAATTTAGTAGAAGAGTGAAAAAACTTAGTATTTCTATCCCCATCAGACAACCATACCTCTCTAGACTTTTGTCTCCAAAAGATCTCTTCTCTAGCCAGAATCTCTTCAAGTTCTATCCTTAAAGACTTTAACTCATCAAAAACCAGAGGAACCATACCATGATCAAACACATGCTTATTAAGAGTTTCAATCATATCATGAATTCTCTATTTTTCATGAAAAATGTTTTTAAAATGTGAAATATTCCATTCTTTAATGTTCAATTTTAAGAACTTTATCTTATTAACAAGCTGGAACATGCGAGATCCTGCACAGAAGGGAGCGGACTCCCACCAATTTCTTAGAAGAGGTAAGAAGGAGGCATCCCTGAACCACATAGGTTCAAATTTCAAAGGAGACCGAAAGGGAGCCTTGTTTTCCAAAATACAGAGAGAAATCGGAAAATGATCAGATCCTGACATAGGTAAAATGGAGGAAAAAATTTCAAGGTCCGACTGCAACCAATTTTCTGAAAGTAGGAATCGATCTAATCTTTCTTCTATTTGTGAGAAGTCTCGTCTCATATTTGTCCAAGTAAAAATCTCATTTTGAGATTTACAATCAAAAAGACCCAAATGCAGGATGAAATTCCCAAAATCCTCCATGATTCTTTTGTTTGGGAAAATCCCTCCACTTTTTTCACTAGGATCCAAAATCGCATTAAAGTGCCCTCCAAAAACAACAAGGGACCCCTGTCTCAAAGGAGAAGCCACCCTACTCAAGTCCCTCCATAATTTCTTTTTACCCTGAATCCCAGAAGGAGCATAAATATTGAACAACTAGATTTTAACCTTAGAGACCTTGCTAGTAACCAAGAACAACATCCAATGAACTACTAAATAGACCAATTGTACCTCTACATTATAAGAATTCCATAATAAAGCTAAACCCCCAGAAGCACCATTAGAAGAACAAGAGAGAGAGTTCCATTTTTTCCAAGATGTAAAAAGAACACTAGCAAATTCTTCAAACAATTTTGTTTCCTGAAGCATAACCAAATCACACTTGATTAAATCCAATTGCGACTTAATCAAGCGTCTCTTGTTAGGGGCATTTAAGCCACTAACATTCCAGGATATAAGTTTCATTTCTCTCGAGGGGAGGTTGAAACTCCCCTCTTCTTAGTATCTAGAGACTTAGTAAAGTCTCCAAAGCACTTTTGCAGGTTCTTTTTAACAGCCCCAAACCTAGTCATAGGAGGACTAAGCAACTGTAGCTTATCCTTCTTCTAATTACCTACGGAGAGCGACACCTTCCTTTTATCAAACCCAGGAGAAAGGGACAGAGTCTTCTGAATCCCAGCAGCAACTTCTAACTTAGTTCGAGAAACTTTAGGAGGCCTACCTCTTCTTGGAGAACCAAAAGGAGGGGACAAAACCAAAGTGGTTTGAACAATTGGCAAGTCCTTATCATTATGTGGTGGGGAAATCAGCTTGTCAGTCAATCCCACATCTTTAGTATCCAAAATGTCAAAAGGATTTGAAGTTGTAACAATAGGAAGAGAGGACTTAATTTGTCCTAAATCACTATCAATAGAGAAAATAACTCTATCCATCACCTCCATCCCTCCATGGGGGGCATGATTATTCAGCAGCTCATTCACCTGTTGTACTAGCTCTATATCAAGCATAACTACTTCAGATAACTCATTAAAACCTAGATTTGATTCCTTATCTAATGTTTGTGGACCGAGATAGAAGTATTAGAGCTAAAAGTTTGATTTAAGCAAGTAAGGTCGTGTCAGACAGAATCTCTCCTTCAGAAGCCTTTCCAAAATTACCCCTTTTAGAAGTATCTAAGGATACTGGGTCAAAAGGAGAAGCCACAGTTTTATTTTTTGAATTGTCAACAATATCCAGAGAATTTAAAATAATCTCAAAATCCTTCCTAGTAAAGTTAGAGATGAGCTCTAAAAATTTTAATGATTTTTTTATAAATATAATTACTTTTTTAATTTTATATATTTAATTTTTTAATAATAAAATATATGTTTATCTTTTTTTTAAAAATCTTATTTATTTTAATAGTTATTATATTATAACATAAATTATAATATAGTAGAGGAGACAATATCTCCAGATTCCTTTGAAGAATGACTTGCAACAAAATTAGTTATTACTTAAATGCTTGCTTTGAATAAAGGATTTATCTGATTTGAAAGGAAGCTTCTCTAGAATAGAGGAGACAATATCTTCAAATTCCTTTGAAGAATGACCTGCAACAAAATTATTTATTACTCAAATGCTTTCTTTGACAATTGAAATAAATTAAATTATAAATACAAGTTCTATTATGTTTCTGAAGAAAACTTTTACTTACCAACCAAAGGGCATTTTTCCTTAGTGTGAGGAACCGCTTCACCCTCATCCTCAGAAACCAAATCAATAATTTATTGAGTTGAACTACACCCTTTATGAGTATTTTGACAGTGCCACTTCTTCCATATATATCAACAAAGAATTTCTTTAGGTTTGAAACATATTTGATGACACAAAAATCTCCAAACTCTACCCCATAATGACAGACAAAACTTTCCCAACCCTTTCAGAATACCCATTTGTTATTTTCAACACAAAATCGTAAATTCCACTCCTACCCACATGGGCCTTGCAAAACCATTTTTTCACCTATATTGTCTATAAGCTCGGAAATAAATGATGAGGGAATTCTCTGCCAAAAAAACACACATTCCACAACTTGGCAATGAACACTATATAAAAAAAACAAAAAAAAATATTGTATCAGTTTGAGAGTTAGAAATTTTACTTCAAAATCACCAAGGAGGAGGAAGTCCCCCCCAAACCCTTCTTATGATGCATGTGGTAACATTGCATGCTACGTACTCTGCAAGCTAGAAAAAGCTGCCCAGTTTCTTCATCCTCTATTACCACTGCATATGGAAAAGGATGCAAAAATAGCTTGTGAAACATATAAGCTATCCAAGCGGAAGCTTGAATTGCTGTACAATGTTTATTTGTACTCCAAAAAGACAATTGCCATTGGGGGGAGCAATTGGTGAGAAATGTGTTTGTACTCAGTTTTTGCAAAAGGAATTTATATAGTAAATGTGGGCATTGGCTATGGGGGCTAAATTTTGCACTTCCCCCGTCCCCATGTTGTTCACATCTCCTAGTAGCAACCAGTCCCATCCGCTCGGAACTGTTGCCGCCTTCATTTGCTCGGGCTCTACACAAACTTAATTCATTTATTTTGATATTTTTTATTTCTTTAAAGTCGTAATTAGTAAAATAATAAATATAATAAAAATAATAAATTATATATTTAATTTTTTTTAATAATAATTTATTGTTGGCAACAACAATGAAGGAGAACTGAGAGAGGGGGGAGGTAAATCAATTTTCACCAGAACAAAATTCACCTCCCCTGTCAGATCTCAGATATTTCACCTGCAATCTTGACTCAATCTCAGCCTTTGTTTTCAAAATCTTGAATTTTTCTAATGCTTTAGATTTCTCCTTCAAAAAGACAACCCACATCGTCTTGGAATAATCATCAATTAGAAACATAAAATATTTGTCTCCCTACACACTTCTAACATTTGTAGGTCCACATAAGTCAGTATGCACAAGATCTAGCAATCCATCAGATGTATACTGCTTTCTCTTGAAAGAAATTCTTGTTTGCTTACCCAATTGACATTCCTTACATACCGGATTAGTAGGCTTAACAATCTTAGGCAGATCTCTAACAACTTGTGTAGAACTGATCTTAATCATTGAATCAAAATTAACATGACACATTCTCCTATGCCACAACCAACTTTCATCAATCTGAGCAATCAGACAACTTTTTAAATACACATATAAGTAAATAATAATTTTTATAAATATAATTGCTTTTTAAAATTATATATTCCATTTTTAATAATAAAATATATGTTTATTTATTTTTTAATCTTATTTATTTTAATAGCTATTATTATAACATAAATAATATAATAGAGGAGACAATACCTCCAGATTCCTATGAAGAATGTCTTGCAACAAAATTAGTTATTACTATAATGCTTGCTTTGAAGAAAGGGTTTATTTGATTTGAAAGGAAGATCCTCTAGAATAGAGGAGACAATATCTCTAGATTCCTTTGAAGAGTGGCCTGCAAAAAAATTAGTTATTACTCAAATGCTTGCTTTGACAGTTGAAATAAATTATATTATAAATACAAGTTCTATTATGTTTTTGAAGAAAACTTTTACTTACCCACCAAAGGACATTTTCCCTTAGTGTGAGGGATGACTTCAGCCTCATCCTTAGAAACCAAATCAATAATTTGTTGGGTTGAACTACACCCTTTATGACAAAAAAATCTTGTAATTTTGACAATGCCACTTCTTCCATATATATCAACAAAGAATTTCTTTAGGTTTGAAACATATTTGATGACACAAAAAATCTCCAAACTCTACCCCATAATGACAAACAAAACTTTCCCAACCCTTTCAAAATACCCATTTGTTATTTTTGACATAGAATCATACATTCCACTCCTGCCCACATGGGCCTTGCAAAACCATTTTTTTCGCCTATTCTGACTGTAAGCTCGGAAATAAATGATGGGGGAATGCTCTGCCAAAAAAACACACATTCCACAACTTGACAATTAATAGTATATAAAAAATAAAAAAAATTGTATAAGTTTGAGAGTTACTAATTTTACTTCAAAACCACCAAGGAGGAGAAAGTCCCCCCAAAACCCTTCTTGCGATGAATGTGGTAACATTGCATGCTACATACTCTACAAGCTAAAAAAAGCTCCCCAGTTTCTTCATTCTCCATTGCAATTGCAGATGGAAAAGCATGCAAAAATAGTCTACAAAATATATAAACTAGGCAAGCAGAAGCTTGTATTGGAGTACAATGTTTATTTGTACTCCAAAAACGCAATTGCCATCAGAGGGAGCAAAAATGATTTTTTTAGTGGGTAATATTCGCAAATTGACTATTTTTTTAAATTTGAGAATCAAAATTTGGCTAATAGTTCAAGTTTCAAGGTGATCTAAATTGCCACATTTTTATAAAATTTTATTTTAGTCTTATTTAAATAGCCAAAGAATTTATTTTATTAAATTTTTAAACTCAAAGATTAGCCACAATATTTGATACATGATTGGATCAAATTCACCAAAATTTAATAATTTATTGTAGAAATATAAATTAATTCACCAATAATTATCATAATTATTAGTTACTTTAGGGTTATATCAGTAATCTTTAGTTGCCATCATAGATTTAAAATATAATCTAATGACCATCATTTTATTCCATGAGGTAAATTTTATCTATTAGTTGTAATGTGCATGAGAGTTGAAATTTCTTTTCAATTGTTGACCTCAGTGGGAATCAATAGTCTAAAAGTAATTTTTTTATACATTTTATCTCACAAAATAAAAAGTGAGCTATAAGATTATTTAAAATTAATGTTAGTAAATAAATGAAGTAGAGTCTACCCCTTAAACTCATTAATGATTTCCACCTTCAAGCCTCTCCTTTTCTATAAGAATTTATTTAAAATAATGAAAGTATTTACAATAGTAATTAATGCATACTTATCATTTTATAATATTCGCCAAGATTTTATATCAAAAAAAATGATGTAAAAAAATTGCCAATAAAATTAATTTTTTTCTTTAAAAAATGAAAGATTCACCAATAAAAATCATTATTATTTTTCAAAAAAATTAAATATTCGCCAAGATTTTATATCCTTTTTGAAGGGGGGTTTCTTAAAGTTATCACTGGGGAGCAATTGGTGAGAAATGTGTTTGTACTTAGTTTTTGCAAAAGGAGGTGTATATAGTAAATGTGGGCACTGGCTATGGGGGCGAAAATTTGCACCACCCCCATCTCCATGCTAGTCACCTCTCCTAGTACCAACCTATCCCATCTGCCCAAAACTATTGTCGCCTTTATAAGCTCGGACCCTACACAAACTTAATTCATTTATTTTGATTTTTTGATTTTTTTAATTTAAAGTCACAATTGTTGGAATCAAGGAACACTAAGAGGGGGGGGGTGAATCAGTGTTTTGCCAGTTATTGAATTTTATGACTTAACCTTAAACCACCAGAAGCATAAGCATGAAACTGAAATGCAAAAACACAAAATCATAACACCAAGATTTTTACGTGAAAACCCAAATGAGAAAAACCACGATGGGATTTGAGCCGACAATATTATTCTACTATGGCTAGTAGCAAAACAATATTACATGAGGGGGAATGCACAAGCATTCAGACACACTACCTAGAGCTTACAACTCAATTACAATAAGGGCTACAACCCCGGAAGGCTCATTCCTTACAATCAATTACAGTGATGAATTACAATGAATTTACTCCAAAATAGCATCTAACAATGATTGGATGAGTTCCAATTAAGTGCAAAACTCCTACTGTACCACCTCTGCTACTCTGCTTTGTTTTCTGCCTCAGTGAGCTACTAGATCAAGAATGCGCACATGAAACTGTACCAAAAGGGATTCTTGATCACTACTCGCTCATATTACTTCATACCATCTACTAAAAAGATCTTATGCACTGGTCTTATATATCCGCAATCACAAAGTAGACAATTATTAAGTCAACTTGTGGTGTAACATGTAATCATGAGACGGCTTGACTAGAATCACCAAAAACAAAAGATCACCAAAAAGATGATAGAATGATGTCTCTATGTGGGCCCTATCATCCCATGCATGATTCATAACACCGCAATCACCGGAAAGCTTCTAGACCAAAACTGCTCTACTCAACCTGAAATACCGGTTAACTGGTTACCGGTTCACATCCACTTCTAGTTATCAAGATCTATAGCTACTTGATAGAATTGCATGAAGACTTGCCATCAATGACAACCCTTAAACCAACAATCAAGCATCAGTATCTATCGAATGAATGTCAATTGCCAACAACAATTAGTAAAATAATAAATATAATTAATTAATAGTAAACTATATATTTAAATTTTTTAATAATAATTTATATGTTTAAAATTTAAAATTATTTTATTTTAATAAAAATTATTTACATATATGATTACAATTATATAGTATTAATTGATTCTAGATATATATTATATATAAATTTTCATAATATTGTTTTATAACTTTTTAAATACATATATAAGTAAATAATAGTTTTTTTATAAATATAACTACTTTTTTAAATTATATATTTAATTTTTTAATAATAAAATATATGTTTATTTTTAAAAAATAAATCTTATTTATTTTAATAGTTATTATATTATAACATAAATAATATAATAGAGGAGATAATATCTTCAGATTCCTTTGAAGAATGTCCTACAACAAAATTAGTTATTACTCAAATGCTTGCTTTGAAGAAAGGGTTTATCTGGTTTGAAAGGAAGCTCCTATAGAATAGAGGAGACAATATCTCCAACACAAATGCTTGATTTGACAGTTGAAATAAATTAAATTATAAATACAAGTTCTATTATGTTTTTGAAGAAAACTTTTACTTACCCACCAAAGGGCATTTTCCCTTAGTGTGAGGGATTGCTTCACCTTCATCCTCATAAATAATTGATTTCTTGGGTTGAACTACACCCTTTATGATGAAAACATCTTGTAATTTTGATTGTGCCACTTCTTCCATATATCAACAAAAAAATTCTTCAAGTTTGAAACATATTTGATGACACAAAAATCTCCAAACTCTACCCCGTAATGACGGACAAAACATTCTCAACCCTTTCAAAATACCCATTTGTTATTTTCAACATTGAACCATACATTCCACTCCTACCCACTTGGGCCTTGCAAAACCACTTGTTCGCTTATTTTATCTATAAGTTGGGAAATAAACAATGGGGGAATGCTCTGCCAAAAAACACACATTCCACAACTTGACAATGAACAATATATACAAAATAAAAAAATAGAAAAAGATTGTATCAGTTTGAGAGTTACCAATTTTACTTCAAAATCACCAAGGAGGAGGAAGTCCCCTCAAAACCCTTCTTGCAATGCATGTGGTAGCTACCCAAAAGGAAGCTTGAATTGGAGTACAATGTTGGTTGTTGAGTGATTATGTGCCACCTTCTATCTTGGCTCCTGCACTTGAGGTCTTCACGGGAATTCATTTTCTTCTTGATCTCCGAGCATCTATGTTGGTTGCTCCCTAGGTTGGTAAACCCTTACAGGTGGTTCCTCCTCCTCTGGATGGTGTGGTGCCTCCTCCTCTTGGTGATCCTCAAGATGAGAGTTCTAACAATTGGTTTAGAGACTCATGAGTTGTATGGATCTCCGATTGGGTTGGCTCTTTTTTGTAATGTTCTACATATGTAATGGGGTTTTTTTTTGGGTGGTGGATGTGTTAAAACACTAAAATTTGAAAATTTTAGAGTTCCAGATTCATGCCAAAAAGCAGATTTCTATGTTCAATCATTATCAAGCAGGTTCTTCCATTTCCAACTCTAAGAAACTAGGTTTGGTGCATGAACAAGGTGATCGATTTCTAGGTATGTATGTGGTTGCAAAGACAAAATCATTCCAGGTACGCCTTTTTTTTCATAATTTCTTCTCCCCTAAGCACTATTATGTCAATTTAATTGTTCATATGCATTTTGTATATCATAAATATGTTCTATGCCAAATTGTAGATCCTCTTGGTAACACTTCTTGTTTCTCTTGAGGCTAATCTATGTGCATTTTCGTAGAATGTATAAATCACGAATTGAAAGGTCATATTCAAGCATTGATAGCTCTTTCTTGTTAAGTCCTCGGGATGAAAACATTGGTTAGGAGCTCTTTGTGGAGTTTGTTATCATTTGGCTTGATAGATTTCTTATCAGATGAATTGGTTTTTGTGATTCTAGGTATAAAAATGAAGTTATGTTTCAGGTTTCAAACCTTCATCAACCCATCTGATATGTTTTTGAAAGCAAGACCAAAGGCAATTTTCAAATGTTTACGTTGTGAAATTTTTTAGAAATGAAAAGTTGTCAACTTTGGTGATCAAAATATTTGCACTCAGTAATGATCTCAAGAAACCGGTTGGTGAAATGTTTGTTGAGATATGGGATTATGACCCTAAGCGATTTTGCAAGGATCAGAGTAGTTCTGATATGCTTTTTAATTGTTTCCTGATTGACCCTAACATAAAAATGCGTCGGAAAAAAATTTTGAATTTGAAGAATCAGAGGACAATCCACCTAATATTTTTATGTTAGTTTCTTCCAACTTAATTTTCATAGAGATCAGATGTCATTTGATGTATTAATTTAAAATTTATATTGCCCGCGACTAGCTCTAACAGGCCAGTTTACAAAGCAAGTACCAAAATTTGGTGAGCTAATTGAAATTTGAAATAAAACCCATGTTTTATTAAATTATCATAACTTTTGGCCAAGTTTTGTGGTAATCGGATGCCTGGTTAGTTGAAAATGAAATTACATCAAAATGAGCCGCAGGAGAAATTAATTTTTTTTTTCTCTTGCATAGTTTAAAGCAATTTCAAAAGAAATTTCTATAGTTAAAGAAAACCATTTATTGACGAAGCATAAACATGATCAAAAAGAAAAAATATTTTGAGTAAAAACTACAGGCCTCGATGCAACAAGAGATACTGACTTGGTGAAAGAGAATTGGAACTGCTACTGCTCTTGAACTCAGAGCTACTGGTATTCCATATGCATTTTGTGTGGGATGCATCATCTCCTCTCATGTTTTTACTTCTTTCCATAAAAACTCAGAGTGATGTCGAAGCTACTTTAAAAGCTTGTGCAGTTACAACTATGGATTTTTGCCCTGTCTCCTGTTCGCTTGTTACCGGTGATCAACTTGGAATGGTTCAAATCTACAAGATTGTCCTTGAGCATCTGAAAGTTAACAACCACTTGAACAAGGGTTCAAGTCATCAAGGATCTTCCTGGGAATTTTCTACTGGGTTTCAAAAACTCAAGGTACTCAAAGTTCACAAGTCAAAAATTTGTTGCATCTCTATTGACAAGTCTTCTATACGTGTTGTTGTTGGCTGCCAAGAAGGCTTGGTTTCAGTCATTGGTACAAAATCACGCATTGTATTATCGCATAAATCTTACTTCTCTGGGTCTTCTCCAAGTATATGTGCTCTGCAGTGTGAAAATTGCATTCTTCATAGTTCAACAACATTAATTTTATTTGTAGCAGCAAGAGATGCATCAATGATAGCTCTCAGTGGAGAAACGGGAGATTTATCACCATAGTGCAAAATTTATATCTGAAATACCTTGGGTGGACTTTAATGATAATCCTGTTGTCTAAAAACCAACATTGTTGCCCTAACCCTAATCCATCGGGTACCGGGATGACTAAAACCTCATTTCCCCGATATCCTGATGGAGTGGCTATTTGGATAAATCTTTGCAAAGTGTAACCTTATAGGCATCGGGACTTCGGGAGGAATAGAAAAGGGCTATTCCGACCCCCGATGAAGATAAGAACGTCTGTGGGAATATCAGTGAAAAGTATACTGATAAAGTAACAATAAAAATAATAACTCATCGGGCATCGATATGACTATAAACATGTTGTCCCGATTAGAGAAATTTCCTTGATGGATAAAGCAAGCGTGAAGGTATGGATTTTTTATTTTTGTTTGCAAAAAGGTAATGTATTTTATTCTTTGCTTTTGATTTATTAAGTTAAAAGGTAAAATTAATTTCAAGAGGTTATTATGGCAGATTTCTTGTTACTTTGGAAATTATTCAAGTGAAAGCAAAAACACTCAAATCTTTAATATCCTTATTTGAATGTTTACTCAAGAAGTTTCCATTTACTTTTGGAGTTTTATGTTAATATCATATTTTATTAGAAACATTTTACCCTAATTGTGTGCACAAATCATATGTCTCTTTAGGGGGGAAATATTTTTATCTGCATGGGGAAAATATTATCAATGATTTTATTAAATATATTCCTATGAAATAGGAACATATGACCTATCAAGCTATTTGATTTTCTTATGTTTTGTACAGGATACTATAGGCAAAAATTATATTTCTTGGGTGCATATTAATAGGAAGTATCCCTTACTGAAGAAATTTAATTTAATGTTTTGATATTATAATTTAATGATTTTCAGAAGCACCTTGGTAATAGAAATCTTGTTTACAACATTTGATACGATAATAATAGTTTTTGATATTATCCTTTGAAATTACCTTTTGAGAGGTTATAAAGGGATATATTTTATCACAAAGGAAGTTATATTTTATAAGTGCTTTTACCCTGATTAATTCTTTAATTTGATGACCTAATAAATTTTAGCATTTTGATATTATCATTTGATTATTTATATTTTTCACCCTAAGTGAATAAAATGGAACATGTATATATTAGGGTTGATTTTATGCAAGATCAAAGCATGATTATTATTATTTTGGAGAAAATGTATTTTTACCATAAGTAAAATGATGAAAAGCATTTATTTATTTAAGTGATCCTTCCATATACATATTATTTGCCCTAAGTTAATAAATTGAATATGTTCATTAGGGTAAATTATCTTTATCATATAGTTAATGTTTGATTGATTTTTGCAAAGTATTTATCCTATATGATAAAATATTCCCAAGAAAGATGAAGTTGCCCTAAAAGGATGAAAAGGTATTGCAAAGTGGAATATTTATCCATGGTTATCATTTTCCAAGGGAAGTATATTTTTTTTTATCGGTAATTGGTCGAAGCCTGAATAGATTTTGACTGGAGCTATGAACCAGTGGGGACACACTAGGGGGGCCCATCCCCATTACATATCTTTGAATTATTATTATTATTATGTTTTATTAGATTGACCCAAGACCTTCCCCATCCTATGGAAGGCCAAGAGTCACAACTTAGAATTCCACTTCAAATGTCCCTATTGGGAATTGAACTTGAGTCTCCACAGTGAGAACCGAGTGTTTTATCCAGTTAAGCTCAACCCCTTGGAAATTTTCCAAGGGAAGTATTATTATTTAGTATAAAGTATTTTACCTTATGTTATTATTTGGAAATATATACTAGGGTAAATATTTTGTTTTATTATACAAATTAATGTTTTTAAAATCCCAAGTATAAATATCACTTTGCAAAATACCCTCTTGATAATATACTTTGATTAAGGAGGATTAATCTTGCATTAGGGAAAGGGATTATTAATCTTTCATAAGCAAAACCTAAATCGAGAGTAATTAATTGAATCAATGAATTTGATTGGTTTAGTTTGTGTGCAGGATATTTTATCAAAGTTTGGTGACGAGGAATATCAAGGAGTTCAAGAGCGGAAGTGGAGTTTTATCAAAGTGAAAGATTAAAAAGAACATTATTAAAGCTTTTATTTAGTATGTATTTTAGGTTTCATTTGTAATTATTTCTAAAACCAAAGGGTGTGTCCTTTGGAATGCAACTATCTGTAATTCCTTTCTGTGTATGAAAGGGTGTATCCTTTCATATGTGTCATTTGATTCACATAATTATAGGGAGTCATTCTTATATGTAAAACGGGCGGGGGAATACTGCTAGGGGGGACTACAGGCTGTTATGCTAAGAAAGGTCTAATAGGATGAGGAATCCATTCTATGCAGACAAAGTGTATTGATATATCTGTGAGTGTAGTTTTTGTATACTTTATTATTTCAGAAGTTAATATATAAGATTTCATGTTTCTATCTTTAGATCGTTATTGATAATTTTGTGTTTGATGAAATCATATGTCCTCTTGATAAATCTTTTAAGATTTGTTGTGATCTGTCATCACATGATGCTGTATTGAATGTGGAATTGGGTTTTTATTGTTCATGCGACACATAATGAAACCTTCACAATGATGGTCTAATACTATCTCTTGAGTTTGATGTTGATTATTGTCCACAAAGTTATTCTTTAATTGTCAGATAGAGGCACTGGTCTATTGTCAATTTTTGAAGAATAATTCAGTTATGCATTAGGTCCTCATCAGAGAAAAGCAATCATTCTGATTCTTATAAGCACTCCTCTTTCATAATCGTCTTAAGTCCTAACAACACTATTTTACATTATTCAAGTACATTCATTTCCTTTTATCAATTTCAAGAAGCATTCAAATAAAAGCACACAATAAAGTACAGTAGCAAGAAATCATTGCCATTTTTGCATAAGGTTGTCTTAATAAACTTTAAATTCACTATAAAGAAGTCTTTCAGTGCTTTGGAGACATAGGTACACCCACCTAGGTTTAGTGGAGCCTAAAGTGCAGGGGGATTTGGTTATAGACCATCCCTGTTCGTTGGCCAAGGCTGATTGGGTTGTTGAAAGATTTGGCAAACCTTTTGATTATCCAATCTGTAGTTTTGGGAACCAACATATTGGCGACTCTGCTGGGGAGTTGTCTATAAAACACCAATTCTAGAATCTCATTTAAGGTTCTCTACTGGAAGGAAGAACTCGGGAGCTTAATAAGTAATTTTTCCTCCATAGGAGGTGGCGACTCTACCTAATAAGAAGTTTTATTTCAATTGGTGACTCTACTAGGGGAAGAGACCCAGAGGGAGATGAAAAATTTCCTTTTTGAAAATGTTTCAAAGAAAGCCTTTTATTCCAAATGGCATCAGGTCATTGGATCTCAGTAGCTTTCAATGTATTTCAAACAAGCTACTCCCTAAACTTTCACAGCTTGTACCAAAATTCCCTAGGGAATATGATGAATCAGCAATTGATCATTTGGATGTATTTTTATACATTCATAAAGGATTATGAGATTTATGCAGAAGATTATGTGATGAAACTATTTGTTAGGACATTGAAGGATAATGCAAGACAAGCTTATGAATCACTCCCTACACAGAGCATCTCATCGTGGAGGGAGTTGGAGCAATGGTTCCTTGATGTATTTCATGATGCAGGTGAAGAAGGAAGCATGTGCTATGAGCTAGAGGAAGATCACACATACACTATGGAAGCAGAATCATATGTGTCTCCCTTGGATGAATTTTTAAATATAAAAAAACAAGAAGATGAATCTGCAGTAGATTTCTTCATGAGGATGTTCAAAGTTTATCAAGAGATATCTTCAGATTTCAAGCCTCCATTATATGATTTATTAAAAAAGATACATAAGATAGGGTATGACTCTCAGTTGTATAATTTGCTCAGGTATCTACTTGATGAAATAATTGCAGAAGATAATGAATGCAAGATCAAACTTACAGAGGACCCTGATGAAGAAGGAAGTTTGGATCAGATTGAAGAAGTTTCCATTATTGATGGGACCTGTATGGAAATAGACAATATGCAATATCAAAATGATGAATCTCTCAGTGTGGAATAAACTTCCGAATTATTAGACATAGAATATCAAAAATACATTCAGAAAAATGGTCCAAATTTGTTTCAAAATAAATAAACTAATGGATTAGGGTACCTCCAATGTGTGTTTGACGAAGTAAATAATGATTCCCAAGGAGATAATATATCAGAGGAAAAAATAAATGAGGATAGTTTTCCTGTGGACAAAACAAATGATGATTCTCAGAATAATGAGAAGTACATACACAATGATGAGTGTAATGGGGAATATGTGCTTGAAAATCCTTTTGGAAGTTTTTTAAATCTTCAGTATCATGAGACTTCACAGGAATGTGAGGAAATAATTTCTAAATGTGAATCCATTTTTAGTCCCTCTTGTGAAATAAGCATTGACCATCCAGGATGTGAGGATGAAATGGATTTACATTCAGTATACAGATTTGAAGGAGCTTCAACAAAGAACAATGATAAAGATTTTCATGAAGATACTTTCAATAAAGGTATGTATTGTGATTTTCCATGTGATTTCTTACATGTTGAAGGATAGGGAGATTCTCGAGGAGATAGGAAGGACTTCCCTATGTTCTTAAACAAATCAGTTAAAGAAAATACAGAAGAAGTCGTGTTTGGAAATAATTTTAATTTTCCAAAGACACTATATAGTGGAACTATGGGAGAAAAGGAAATAATGTCTCTACATGACATTGTTGAAAGGGACATGTGCCCTGAGTCTTTATGTTAAAAGGGTAAGTTATTTCTAAAACACAAGGAAAAAGAAAATGTGTTTAAAGATGATATAATTTTTTTATCAAGTTTACATTATAGTAAGATCATATGTGATAGGTGCCCTTATCTACTATTTGAGGAAAATAAGATATTTTTCAAAAATGAGGATACGGTAAAAATGAACTATATGGAACATAATCCCAAAGGAATAAAAAGTTTAAAAAATTGCAGCATAGGTTGTGTTAATCCCAATTTAGATATTTCATTGGGAGGCACGAATACTTTGCAAGAAAAAAGAAAGGAAATTTTTTTACCAAGTATTTTCCCTCAAATGAATGTTGCAGAATATAAAAATGGGAATTTTGAATGGTGTTTTGAAACTCATATGCAAATGAAATTCACATATGACAAAAGAGATTTCAAAATTTTTTGAGAAGAAGAGGAATATAAGAATACAAGTAAAATATTATTGAGATATAATTTATTTCAATTAAGGTTGATACAAGAGGATGAAAGAGATTATGTGTATCACATTTCAACCCGAATAACTAGGAAGTTAATTAAATATATTGGAAAAGGGTTTTATAGAAGGTAAAGGAATAATATTTCAAGCAGTAAGAGTAATGACATCTTCAGAAGGTGCACCTTATTGCAAGAGCAGAATCGGGTGTTTGATAGAGGAAAGGGAATATCGTCATTTTTTGTTGGGGCCTCGGGCCACCCAATTTTATTCAAAGAAGAACCTATAGAAGGGGTGCTATCTAATGGTCTTCTTTTCATGAGATAACTGAGATCTCGCTATGCTCACATGGAGCATACGTCCCCAGAAAGAGTCACTGTTGGAACCTTAAAATTTGAAAATTTTAGAGTTCCAGATTCATGCCAAAAAACAGATTTCTATGTTCAATCATAATCAAGCAAGTTCTTCCATTTCCAACTCAAAGAAACCAGGTTTGGTGCATGAACAAGGTGATTGATTTCTAGGTATGTATGTGGTTGCAAAGGCAAAATCATTCTAGGTATGCCTTTTTTTCTTCATAATTTCTTCTCACCTAAGCACTATTATGTCAATTTAATTGTTCATATGCATTTTGTATATCATAAATATGTTCTATGCCAACTTATAGATCATCTTGGTAACAGTTCTTGTTTCTCTTGAGGCTAATCTATGTGCATTTTAGTAGAATGTATAAATCACGAATTGAAAGGTCATATTCAAGCATTGATAGCTCTTTCCCGTTAAGTCCTCAGGATGACAAAATTGGTTAGGAGCTCTTTGTGGAGTTTATTATCGTTTGGCTTAATAGATTTCTTATCAGATGAATTGGTTTTTGTGATTCTATGTATAAAAATGAAGTTATCTTTCAGGTTTCAAACCTTCATCAACCCATCTGATATGTTTTTGAAAGCAAGACCAAAGGCAGTTTTCAAATGTTTACGCCAGTGAAATTTTCAAAAATAAAAAGTTGTCAACTTTGGTGATCAAAATATTTGCACTCAGTAATGATCTCAAGAAACCGGTTGGTGAAATGTTTTTTGGTATATGGAATTATGACCCTGAGCGATTTTGCAAGGATCGGAGAAGTTCTGATATGCTTTTTAATTGTTTCCTGACTGCCCTGACATAAAAATGCGTCGGAAAAAAGTTTTGAATTTGAAGAATCAGAGGACAATCCTCCTAATATTTTTATGTTATTTGCTTCTAATTTAATTTTCACAGAGATCAAATGTCATTTGATGTATTAATTTAAAATTTATATTGTCTGCGACTAGCTCCGACAGGCCAGTTTACAAAGCAAGTACCAAAATTTTGTGAGCTAATTGAAATTTGAAAAAAAATCATGTTTTATTTAAATTATCATAACTTTTGGCCAAGTTTCATGGTAATCGAATGCCTGGTTAGTCGGCAATAAAATTACGTCAAAATGAGCCACAGGAGAAATTAAATTTTTTCATTCTCTTGCATAGTTTGAAGCAATTTCAAAATAAATTTCTATAGTTAAAGAAAACCATTTATTGATGAAGCATAAACATGATCAAAAGAAAAATGATTTTGAGTAAAAACTACAAGCCTCAATGCAACAAGAGATACTGACTTGGTGAAAGAGAATTGGGGCTGCTATTGCTCTTGAACTCAGAGCTACCGGTATTCCATATGCATTTTGTGTGGGATGCATCATCTCCTCTCATGTTTTTACTGCTTTCCATAAAAACTCGGAGTGATGTCGAAGCTACTGTAAAAACTTGTGCAGTTACAGCTATGGATTTTTGCCCTGTCTCCTGTTTGCTTGTTATGGGTGATCAACTTGGAATGGTTCAAATCTACAAGATTGTCCCTAAGCATCAGAAAGTTAACAACCACCTGAACAAGGTTTCAAGTCATCAAGGAGCTTCCTAGGACTTTGCTACTGGGTTTCAAAACCTCGAGGTACTCAAAGTTCACAAGTCAAAAATTTGTTGCATCTCTATTGATAGGTCTTCTACAGTGTTGTTGTTGGCTGCCAAGAAGGCTTGGTTTCAGTCATTGATACAAAATCACGCATTGTATTATCACATAAATCTTACTTCTCTGGGTCTTCTCCAAGTATATGTGCTCTGCAGTGTGAAAATTACATTCTTCATAGTTCAACAACATTAATTTTATTTCTAGCAGCAAGACATGCATCAGTGATAGCTCTCAATGGAGAAACAGGAGATTTATAGTCGTAGTGCAAAATTTATATCTGAAATACCTTGGGTGGACTTCAATGATAATCTTGTTGTCTAAAAATCAACATTGTCGCCCTAACCCTAATCCATCAGGTATCGGGATGACTAAAAACTCATTTCCCCGATATCCCGATGGAGTGGCTATTCGGATAAATCTTTGCAAAGTGTAAGCTTATAGGCATCCAGACTTCAGGAAGAATAGAAAAGGGTTATTCTGACCCCCGATGAAGATAAGAACGCCTGGGGGAATATTGGTGAAAACTATACCGATAAAGTAACAATAAAAATAATAAGTCATCGGGCATCGGTATGACTAAAAGCATGCTATCCCAATTAGAGAAATTTCCCCGATGGATAAAGCAAGCGTGAAACTATGGATTTTTTATTTTTGTTTGCAAAAAGGTAATGTATTTTATTCTTTACTTTTGATTTATTAAGTTAAAAGGTAAAATTAATTTCAAGAGGTTATTATGGCAAATTTCTTGTTACTTTGGAAATTATTCAAGTGAAAGCAAAAACACTCTCAAATCTTTAATATCCTTATTTGAATGTTTACTCGAGAAGTTTCCATTTACTTTTGGAGTTTTATGTTTATATCATATTTTATTAGAAACATTTTACCCTAATTTTGTGCAAAGATCATATGTCTCTTTGGGGGGGAAATATTTTTATCTGCATGGGGAAAATATTATCATTGATTTTATTAAATATATCCCTATGAAATAGGAACATATGACCTATCAAGATATTTGATTTTCTTATGTTTTGTGCAAGATACTATAGGCAAAAATTATATTTCTTGGGTGCATATTAACAAGAAGTATCCCTTACTCAAGAAATTTAATTCCTTGGTAAAAGAAATCTTGTTTACAACATTTGATACGATAATAATAGTTTTCAATATTATCCTTTGAAATTACCTTTTGAGAGGTTATAAAGGGATATATTTTATCACAAAGGAAGTTATCTTTTATAAGTTCTTTTACCATGGTTAATTCTTTAATTTGATGACCTAATAAATTTTAGCATTTTGATATTATCATTTGATTATTTATATTTTTCACCCTAAGTGAATAAAATGGAACATGTATATACTAGGGTTGATTTTATGCAAGATCAAAGCATGATTATTATTATTTTGGAGAAAATGTATTTTTACCATAAGTAAAATGATGAAAAGCATTTATTTATTTAAGTGATCCTTCCATATACATATTATTTGCCCTAAGTTAATAAATTGAATATGTTCATTAGGGTAAATTATCTTTATCATATAGTTAATGTTTGATTGATTTTTGCAAATTATTTATCCTATATGATAAAATATTCCCAAGAAAGATGAAGTAGCCCTAAAAGGATGAAAAGGTATTGCAAAGTGGAATATTTATCCATGGTTATCATTTTCCAAGGGAAGTATTATTATTTAGTATAAAGTATTTTACCTTCTGTTATTATTTGGAAATATATACTAGGGTAAATATTGTGTTTTATTATACGAATTAATGTTTTTAAAGTCCCAAGTATAAATATCACTTTGCAAAATACCCTCTTGATAATATACTTTGATTAAGGAGGATTAATCTTGCATTAGGAAAGGGATTATTAATCTTTCATAAGCAAAACCTAAATCGAGAGTAATTAAATGAATCAATGAATTTGATTGGTTTAGTTTGTGTGCGGGATATTTTATCAAAGTTTGGCGACGAGGAATATCAAGGAGTTCAAGAGCGGAAGTGGAGTTTTATCAAAGTGAAAGATTAAAAAGAACATTATTAAAGCTTTTATTTAGTATGTATTTTAGGTTTCATTTGTAATTATTTCTAAAACCAAAGGGTCTGTCCTTTGGAATGCAACTATCTGTAATTCCCTTCTGTGTATGAAAGGGTGTGTCCTTTCATATGTGTCATTTGATTCACATACTTATAGGGGGTCATTCTTATATGTAAAATGGGCGGGGGAATACTGCTAGGGGGGACTACAAGCTGTTATGCTAAGAAAGGTAATAGGATGAGGAATCCATTCTATGCAGACAAAGTGTATTGATATATCTGTGAATGCAGCTTTTGTATACTTTATTATTCCAGAAGTTAATATATAAGATTTCATGTTTCTATCTTCAGATCATTATTGATAATTTTGTGTTTGATGAAATCATATGTCATCTTGATAAATCTTTTAAGATTTGATGTGATGTGCCATCACATGATGTTGTATTTAATGTGGAATTGGGTTTTTATTGTTCATGTGACACATAATGAAACCTTCACTGTGATGGTCTAATATTGTCTCTTGAGTTTGGTGTTGATTATAGTCCACAAAGTTATTCTTTAATTGTCAGATAGAGGCACTAGTCTATTGTTAGTTTTTGAAGAATAATTCAGTTATGCATTAGGTCCTCATCAGAGAAAAGAAATCATTCTAATTCTTTTAAGCACTGCTCTTTCATAATCATCTTAAGTCCTGACAACACTATTTTACATTATTCAACTACATTGATTTCCTTTTATCAATTTCAAGAAGCATTCAAATAAAAGCACACAATAAAATACAGTAGCAAGAAATCATTGCCATTTTTGCATAAGGTTGTCTTAATAAACTTTAATTCACTATAAAGAAGTCTTTCAGTGCTTTGGAGACATAGGTACACCCACCTAGGTTTAGTGGGGCCTAAAGTGCAGGGGGATTTGGTTCCAGACCATCCCTATTCGTTGGCCAAGGCTGATTGGGTTGTTGAAATATTTGGCAAACCTTTTGATTATCCAATTTGTGGTTTTGAGAACCAACAGGATGGTTGGTTTTGGTTAGAGTTTTTTTCTTCTTGATATCAAATGGAATGGGTTTGTTTTTTTGGGTGCATGGATGGGTGATCTTTTTTTTTTTTTTGGTAAAAGTGGTAGAAACCACTAAATATTATTTATTATAAAAAAATTACAGTCTTGGTTCAAAGAGCACCGGTAGGAAAGAACCAAACAAATAAAACCTCTGGTCTTGCTCATAAAATCCTAAAAAAACTCTATAGTTTTTAGAGATATTAGCATGAAAGTACAAGGAGATTATATGATTCAACCCCAAACCCCACCAACCAGACAAAAATTCACCCAATTCAAAACCCAGATACCATAAACAAAACCCAACCAATACAAAATGATCTGGGGCCAGATACAAAAAGTCTCTGCAAATGGAGTTAGAAAATCCGAGTAGGAAAGCCTTCAAGGATGAAGAAACTAGTCATTGGGTTCTTCATCTGGAGGAGACGAGACCACATAATTAATTGCATCTTGATCGTTATGAGCAAGCACCTGCAAAGGCACCACCATGCTTGGGAGGGACATAACTACAACCATAGACTCAAGAAGATGGTGCAATCCCAAAAAAACATTCAAAGCAGTAGAAAGAGTAACCAACAACAAATGATCGAAAAAGACTTCAAAAGAAAACACAATATCATCATAGTTATTAGAAATAAACCCTCCTCTAATTACAAAAACTAATTCCCCATGCCAACCATTAGATAGAAGTTGATGCAGAGATAAAAAACCACCATAAGGAAAGTCACCAAAGTCAAAATGATAAGAAGACAAAGCACGATCCAAATTAGAGGAAGAGTAGAAAGAAGAGTGTAGGAATATGTCTAATAATGCCCGAACCAAAGCAGCATCCATAACAAAATCCATACAAATAGTAACAAACTGAGAAGCCACTTCAGTAAGAAAAACATTGGTATTTTCCACCAACCACTACCTACCCACCACCTTGCGAATAGCAAGAGAGACATCCAGATGATGTAAATTAAACAACCTACCAAGCTTTTCAGCATCAAAGGCATGACTATCCTGAAAATCAAAGAGTTTAGTGGGCAGGATGATTCTGAAACTTGCACTATAAGCAGTCATAATAAAACATAAAGGCCCACAACAAAAGTGAACATAAATCCATAATATATAGAGCCAACATGAAAGAGAATTTGAAATGACATCATAATTTTCCAATCTCTTACCACATAAATCAATAAATCACACGAGCTTTCCATCACATCGAAATCCAGGAGCCCAAAAAAACCAATAAAGACACATGAACCTCAACACATGACCCATACCAACAGCTTACCTCAAGCAACCACACCACTCGAAGTCAAGCAGAAGTAATCATAAAAAGATACCACCTTAAACAAAACCAATCAAGAAAATCCCATACCAAGAAGAGAATCGTACAAGGAATATCACATGGCACCTCAAAAAGGGATAATCATTACACATACCCAATTTGGATATGAGATGTTACCTACATCAAATCACTCTACACCACAACACATCGCAAACTTGTCCAACCAACACCCTCCTTCAAATTATCAATAGGAATGTAACTCTAATGGCATCAAGTAAACAACCAGAACAGGCTCCGTACTCAAAGTCACTAAATGCACATACATATTAGTGATCTCAAATAAAGTGAAAGGTCGCACCAAAGCCTGTTAAAGTACAAAGCTGTGGAATAATCACCATATTAAATAATGAAGAAGACAAGCAATATCCAAAAGAAGTAAAAAAGAACACATAAGCCCAGACAGACAAAAAACTTAAGGATACAAAACAGCCAGGCCACACTCTACACGATGCAAACAAATTTCATACATGTTAGATAATAGGGATGCAGGCGCACCACTAAATCTGGAACACATCCCAAATGAAACATCAAAGAAAAGTGCAAAACTGACATCGAGATCCTAAAAGTACTCATGAGGAATTTGGAACCCTTCCATCAACCAAAGAAGGGATATCTCATGGCCCAACATCTAACTGATTAGCATAGAGATCAATCACTAAATTTGCTAAAAAATATTTAATAACATTAATCTCTCTATAGCAATGAGAAACCAAGTAAGAATCAAATCTATCAAGCTTAATCAAAATGTGATCAAGAAGATATTAAAGATGCCAACAATGAAATTTCTTATTAGATAAACTTTGAAAGGTCACCATAGAATCCCCTTCTAAAATAACATTCGTAATGCCAAGGGAGACAACCAAATCCAAACCGAGAGATAAATCATGCAATTCAGCATAATTGTTAGTTTTGACACCAACATAATGACATCTAGCAACACCTAGCTTGGAGTTATGATCAAATATAGCCACCCCAATACCAGTCTCACCAGGATTCCCCCTGGAGGCACCATCATAATTCACTTTGAAAAAGAAGGAGGAGGAGGACACCATTTAGCTAATTTCCTTCTATTAACCCCACCAAAACATTTAGCAATCGAACCCTGAGAAGGAAGGGACTTCAAAGAACTCCAAACTCTATTTATCCTATTATCCCAATGAGAAAAGGAAGTGAGATGAATGTGGTTCTTATAAATGTAGGAAAGAGCAACCTCAGAAATAGAAGCCTCAATTCTAGACAAAACATTTGACAAATGAGATTGTTTCTTATGAAAAATTATGCTATTCCGCTCCAACCAAATATTTCATATAACAATTGAAGGGGCAATTATCCATAAACATGAATAAAAAGAAGAAGCAAACATGATAGGCCAGGATCTAAACTGGGAAAGGATATCTGGACATAAGGCAGAGGACCAACCCAATTTATCAAAGAGCCAATACCAATAGTTGGACAAAAATTGACAATGCAAAAATAAATGAGAAGAGGATTCCAAATGAGAGTTGCATAACACACAAGAAAAAATAGCTATTATACCAAGCCCATCCAATCTCATACTCGTAAGAACCCTATCCTAAACTGCAAGCCAAGCAAAGGCTCCAGCCTTAGGAAGACAAGCAATTTGCCAGAAAAGCTTATGAGGCCAAGAGGAATCCTCTGAGCAAGAGATAAGGGAGCAATAGCCATCTTTAATAGTATAAGAGCCTGAAACATTTTTAGTCCAAATTAATTCATCTACAGAATCTAGAATGACAATTGGTCTATCACTCAATACCTTAACATAAGCATCCTTTAAAGATTGGTCCACCTGTAGAAATTCTATGGATTCCATTTAACCTCTCTAAAAGGACCCGAATCATCCACATAAAAATAAAAATCAGCAACATGTACACCCCAAAGAGAAGAAAGAATATTCATAATAGGAGACCAATCTCTAAGGTTAACCAAAGCATCATGTCCATTCCAAACCTCATCCCAAAATTTGGCCTTCTTACCATCATGAATAATCCATGAAAGGTAAGGGAGAATAACCTTTCTGCACTGAGCCAAAAAAATCCAAATAGAGGAACCTTTTGGTAACACTGAAATAGTAAAAATATTCTCTCGGGGACCATTTCTTAAGTATTTAGCATACATGAGCTTTGCCCAAAAGGAATGAGGGTCTTTATATAATTTCCACACCAACTTCACCCCCAAAGCATGGATGGATTATCTTATATTAGGGTCCATGGGTACTTTTGCTTAGGTTTTTTATGGGCTACAACCGAAGGTTTTCTTCTCCTGGTTCTTTCATGTCAGTATGCCCCTTTTTGAACCAAGATTGTAAATACTTTTATTAATTTAATAAAATAAAGTTCAATGACTATGCCACTTTTATCGAAAAAAATAATAAATTATATATTTAAAATTTCTTAATAATAATTTATATGTATCAAATTTTAAATTTTTTTATTTTAATTCATTTTAATAAAAATTATTTATATATATAATTATAATTATATAATATCAAGTGATTCTAAATATATATTATATATAAATTTTCATAATACTGTTTTTTAACTTTTTAAATACATATATAAGTAAATAATAGTTTTATTTTATAAATATGATTACTTTTTAAAATTATATATTTAATTTTTTTATAATAAATTATATTTTTTTTTTTAAATCTTATTTATTTTAATAGTTATTATATTATAATATAAATAATATAATAGAGGAGACAATATCTTTAGATTCCTATGAAGAATGGCCTACAACAAAATTAGTTATTACTCAAATGCTTGCTTTGACAATTGAAATAAATTAAATTATAAATACAAGTTCTATTATGTTTCTGAAGAAAACTTTTACTTACCCACCAAAGGGCATTTTCCCTTAGTGTGAGGGATTGCTTCACCCTCAGAAACCAAATCAATAATTTCTTGGTTTGAACTACAACCTTTATGACAAAAACATCTTGTAATTTTGATAGTGCCACTTCTTCCATATATATCAACAAAGAATTTCTTCAAGTTTGAAACATATTTAATGAAAAAAATATCTAAACCGTACCCCGTAATGATGGACTGAAATACCCATTTGTTATTTTCAACACAAAATCATACATTCCACTCCTGCCTTTATGGGACTTGCAAAACCACTTGTTTCCCTATTTTGTCTGTAAGTTGAGAAATAAACAATGGGGGAATGCTCTGCCAAAAAAACACACATTCCACAACTTCACAATAAACAATATATATAAAATAAAATAAATAAAAAAAGATTGCATTAGTTTAAGAGTTACCAATATTAATTCAAAATACCCAAGGAGGAGGAAGTCCCCCCAAAACCCTTCTTGCAATGTGTGTGGTAACATTGCATGCTACATACTCTGCAAGCTAGAAAAAACTCCCTAGTTTCTTCATCCTCCATTGCAACTATAGATGGAAAAGCATGCAAAAATAACCTACGAAAAATATAAGCTAGCCAAGCAGAAGCTTGAATAGGAGTGCAATGTTTATTTGTACTCTTAAAACACAATTGCCATCGCAGGGAGCAATTGGTGAGAAGTGTGTTTGTACTCAGTTTTTGCAAAAGGAGGTGTTTATAATAAATGTGGGCATTGGCTATGGGGTGAAAATTTGCACCACCCCCATCCCCATGTTGGTCACATCTCCTTGTACCAACTTGTCCCATCCGCCCAAACTTGTTGCCGCCTTCATTTGCTCGAGCCCTACATAAACTTTATTTATTTATTTTGATATTTTTATTTTTTTAAAGTCACAATTAGTAAAAAATTATATGTTTAATTTTTTTTAATAATAAATTATATAGTTAATTTTTTTTATTAATTATTTATATGTTAAAATTTAAAATTCTTTATTTTAATAAAAAATATTTACATATATAATTATAATTATATAATATTAAGTGATTCTATATATATATATATATATATATATATAAATAAAGTTAATTTTTTTTATTAATTATTTATATGTTTAAAATTTAAAAAAAAATATTTTAATAAAAAATAGTTACATATATAATTATAATTTTATATATATATAAGTGGGCAAGCCACTAAACTTTATTATCATAATTTTTACAACGGGTTCAAAAGGCATACTGGCAAGAAAGAACCTGCAAGAAAACCTCTGGTTATCGCCTTGAATAAAAATCAAAAACTAAACTACCCTTACAAAATCTGTTACATATCCAAAAAACCCACCCAACCCCATACAATTGAACTATACAAAGAGGTCCCATAGGACATATCTAGATACAAAGGCAGCCGGCTACAAAATGAAGAGTTGGATAACAAAAAATATCTCCTCGAGAAGATCATGTAGAAAAATCAAGGAGCCCATATACTTATACCAATTAGGGAGCATCAACTGGTTACAAAATGAAGAGTTGGATATCTAAGAGAAACTCCTCAAAAAGATCATACATAGGTACCAAGGAGCCCATAAGCTATGACCAAATCTCCACTATGTCAAAACTGAATAAAACCAAAATTATCCATATCTGCATCAAAAAACATACCACAACTCCTTGATATAGTAGTCAGACATGTAAAAACAAAGAGCTAGTGCTTTCAACAGGAGGATCATGAGCTGCATCCAGAGGAGGAACAACCCTTAGAGGGAATTCCAACCGAGCAGGAGCAGAGAACAAGAAACTCAAAGAAAGTAACAAATGCAAAGCCTCAAAAAAAACCCAAGCTTTGTCCACAAACTGAGCAGGAACTCGATACAGAAGAAAATCCATAGAAGCTCATGTATCATCCATGGTATCACATATCAGCCCTATTCTTAATTCAAACAACAATTGACCAAACCAACCATTACCCAAGAGCTCATGGCAAGGAAGAAAACCACCATAATAAAAAGACCGCACATCAAAATGATAATCATCCAAGGCAGAAAAAACCATATCCTGATTATATATATATTTTCATAATATCATTTTTCAAGTTTTTAAATATATATATAAGTAAATAATAGTTTTTTATAAATATAATTATTTTTTAAATTATATATTTAATTTTTTAATAATAAATTTTTTATTTTTTTTAGGAAAATATTATTTGTTTTAATAGTTATTATATTATAACATAAATAATATAATAGAGGAGACAATATCTCCAAATTCCTTTGAAGAATGCCCTGCAACAAAATTAGTTATTACTTAAATGCTTACTTTAAAGAAAGTGTTTATTTGATTTGAAAGGAAGCTCCTCTAGAATAGAGGAGACAATATCTCAAGAGTCCTTTGGAGAATGGCATGCAACAAAATTAGTTATTACTCAAATGCTTGCTTTGACAGCTGAAATAAATTAAATTATAAATACAAGTTCTATTATATTTATGAAGAAAACTTTTACTTACCCACCAAAGGGCATTTTCCCTTAATGTGAGGGGCTGCTTCACCCTCATGCTCAGAAACCAAATCAATAATTTCTTGGGTTGAACTACACCCTTTATGACAAAAACATCTTGTAATTTTGATAGTGCCTCTTCTTCCATATATATCAATAAAGAATTTCTTAAGGTTTGAAACATATTTGATGACACAAAAATGTAGAAAGTATATCCCGTAACGATGGACAAAACTTCCCCAGCCCTTTTGAAATACCCATTTATTATTTTCAACACAGAATCGTACATTCCACTCTTTCCCACGTGGGCCTTGCAAAACCACTTATTTGCCTATTTTGTCTATAAGTTGGGAAGTAAACGATGGGAGAATGCTCTGCCAAAAAAACACACATTCCACAATTTGAATTTGAACAATATATACAAAGTAAAAAAACAAAAAAAAACATTGTATCAATTTGAGAGTTACCAATTTTATTTCAAAATCACCAAGGAGGATGAAGTCCCTCAAAAACCCTTCTTGTGATGCATGTGGTAACATTGCATGCTACACACTTTGCAAGCTAGAAAAAGCTCCTAAGTTTCTTCATCCTCCATTGTAGTTGAAGATGGAAAAGCATGCAAAAATAGCTTACTAAAAATATAAGCTAGCCAAGTGGAAGCTTGAATTGGAGTACAATCTTTATTTGTACTCCAAAAACATAAATACCATCGGGGGGAGCAATTGGTGAGAAACTTGTTTGTACTCAAATTTTTTAAAAGGAGGTGTATAAAGTATACACGGGCATTGGTTATGAGGGCAAAAATTTGCACCGCCCCCATCCCCATGTTGGTCATATCTCCCGGTACCAACCTGCCCCATCTACTTAGAATTGTTGCTGCCTTCACTTGCCCGAGCCCTACAGAAACTTAATTCATTTATTTTAATATTTTTTTATTTTTTTAAAGTCACATTTGGTTAAATAATAAATAATAAATAATATATTTAAAAAAATTAATAATAATTTATATGTTTATAATAATAAATTATATATTTAAATTTTTTTAATAATAATTTATATGTTTAAAATTTTTAATTATTTTATTTTTTATTTATTTTAATAAAAATCATTTACATATATAATTACAATTATATAATATTAAGTTATTCTAGATATATATTATATATAAATTTTCATAATATTATTTTTTAGCTTTTTAAATACATATTTAAGTAAATAATAGTTTTTTTATAAATATAATTACTTTTTTAAATTATATATTTAATTTTTTAGTAATTAAATATAGGTTTTATTTTTCTAATCTTATTTATTTTAATAGTTTTTATATTAAACATAAATAATATAATAGAGGAAACAACATCTCTAGATTCCTTTGAAGAATGTCCTGCAACAAAATTAGTTATTACTCAAATGCTTGCTTTGAAGAATGGGTTTATCTTATTTGAAAAGAAGCTCCTCTAGAATATAGGAGACAATATCTCCAGATTCCTTTAAAGAATGGCCTGCAACAAAATTAGTTATTACTCAAATGCTTGCTTTGACTGTTGAAATAAATTAAATTATAAATACAAGTTCTATTATGTTTCTGAAGAAAGCTTTTACTTACCCACCAAAGGGCATTTTCCCTTAGTGTGAGGGACTCCTTCACCCTCATGCTACAAAAAACATCTTGTAATTTTGATAGTGCCACTTCTTCCATATATATCAACAAAGAATTTCTTCAGGTTTGAAACATATTTGATGACACAAAAATCTCCAAACTCTACCCCGTAATGACGGAAAAAACTTTCCCAACCTTTTCAAAATACCCATTTGTTATTTTCAACATGGAATCATACATTCCACTCCTACCTAAATGTGCCTTGCAAAACCACTTGTTTGCTTATTTTGTTTGTAAGATGGGAAATAAACGATGGGGGAATGCTCTACCAAAAAAACACACATTCCACAACTTGACAATGAATGGTATATACAAAATAGAATAATAAAAAAGATTGTATCAGTTTGAGAGTTATCAATTTTACTTCAAAATAGCCAAGGATGAGGAAGTCCCTCCAAAACCCTTCTTGCAATGTGTGTCGTAACATTGCATGCTACATACTCTGCAAGCTATTAAAAGATCCCCAATTTCTTCATCATTCGTTGCAGCTGCAGATGGAAAGGCATGCGAAAATAGCCTACAAAAAATATAAGCTAGCCAAGCACAAGCTTGAAATGGAGTACAATGTTTATTTGTACCCCAAAAACACAATTGCCATGAAATGTGTTTGTACTCAGTTTTTGCAAAAGGAGGTGTATATAGTAAATGTGGGCACTGGCTATGGGGGCAAAAATTTGCATCACCCCCATCCCCATGCTGGTCACATCTCTAGGTACCAACCCTGTCCATCTGTCGAGAACTATTGCCGCCTTCATTTGCTTGGGCCCTACACAAACTTAATTCATTTATTTTGATATTTTTTTATTTTTTTAACGTCACAATTAATAAAATAATAAATTATATATTTAAATTTTTTTAATAATAATTTATATGCTTATAATAATAAATTATATATGAATTGTTTTTTAATAATAATTTATATGTTTAAAATTTTATATTTTTTTATTTTAATTTATTTTAATTTATTTTAATAAAAATTATTTACATATATAATTACAATTATATAATATTAAGTGATTCTAGATATATATTATATATAAATTTTCATAATATTATTTTTAACTTTTTAAATATATATATAAGTAAATAATAATTTTTTCAATAAATATAATTAATTTTTTAAATTATATAATTAATTTTTTTAATTATATGTTTAATTTTTTTAATAATAAATTGTATGATTATATTTTTTAAATCTTATTTATTTTAATAGTTATTATATTATAACATAAATAATATAATAGAGGAGACAATATCTCCAGATTTCGTTGAAAAATGGCCTGCATGAAAATTAGTTATTACTCAAATGCTTGCTTTGACAGTTGAAATAATTTAAATTATAAATACAAGTTCTATTATGTTTCTCAAAAAACTTTTACTTACCCACCAAAGGGCAATTTCCCTTAGTGTGAGGGACTGCTTCACCCTCATCCTCAGAAACCAAATCAATAATTTCTAGGGCTGAACTACACCCTTTATGACAAAAACATCTTGCAATTTCGATAGCGCCACTTCTTCCATATATATCAACAAAGAATTTCTTCAAGTTTGAAACATATTTGATGACACAAAAATCTACAAACTCTACCCCATAATGACAGAGAAAACTTTCCCAACCCTTTCGAAATACACATTTGTTATTTTCAACACAAAATCCTACATTCCACTCCTGCCCACATGGGCCTTGGAAAACCACTTGTTCGCCTATTTTGTCTGTAAGCTAGGAAATAAATGATGGGGGAATGCTCTGTCAAAAAAACACACATTCTATAGCTTGGTAATGAACATTATATACAAAATAAAAAATATAAAAAAAGATTGTATCAATTTGAGAGTTACCAATTTTACTTCAAAATCACCAAGGAGGAGGAAGTCCCCCAAAAACCTTTTTGCGATGCATGTGGTAACATTGCATGCTACATACTTTGCAAGCTAGAAAAAGCTCCCCAATTTCTTCATCCTTCATTACAACTACAAATGGAAAAGCATGCGAAAATAGTTTGTGAAAAATATAAGCTAACCAAGCAAAAGCTAGAATTTGAGTACAATGTTTATTTGTACTCCAAAAACACAATTGCCATTGGGGGGAGCAATTGATGAGAAATGTGTTTGTACTTAGTTTTTGTAAAAGGAGGTGTATATATTAAGTGTGGGAGAGCTTGCCTCACATGTTTTTCTATTACTTGTCATATCCACTTAAATCATTTGGCCCCCTCTCAAGCCAGGCAATGGCTATGCAGCGGACAAAACGGCCCGCCCATGCCATGCCTTCCCTTTTCCATGCCTCCATGCCATACGACCCCCGTCCCTTCAAACGGTCCAATCAAACATACATCACCGTACTGGGCTATGCGCAGGGGTATAAGTCTTGATGAGCATTAAAATTTTATTTTTATTATTAACCTTTAATGTTTTAAGTTATATTGTTTTAAGTTTTACTTGTTTAACTTTTTTTAAAATTTTATTTTTATTGTTTATGTTTTAATGTTTTATTTATTTTTTCTTTTTATTGTTTTATTTTTATTAAATTATTATTTTAATAATATGTTTGGTGAATGTTTAATAAAACATAAAAACATAAACAATAAAAATAAAATTTTAAAGGAAGTTAAACAAGTAAAACTTAAAACAATATAAATTAAAACAAGGTTAATAATAAAAATAAAACTTTACTGACTGTCAAGACTTATACTGTTTTTATTAACCTTGTTTTAAGTTTTACTTGTTTAACTTCTTTTAAAATTTTATTTTTATTTTTTATGTTTTTATGTTTTATTAAACATTCACCAAAAATACATCTATCAAATCAAAAATTTTAACTTGTGTGTAATTTATATACATTCTATTGTAAATTTGAGCAAAAAGTTGTAGTTTGAATTAAATTTTTACTTGTGTGAAATTTTTACTTGTGTAATTTTCCCTTAAGAATGGCATCTTTAAAGTTCAATCTTTCAATATTAAACATTCACCAAAAATACAGAATCTTCCAATATTAAACATTCACCAAAAATACAGAATCTTCCAATATTAAACATTCACCAAAAATAAACCTATCAAATCAAATTTTGAATAAATATATTTTAAATTTTCAATCTATATACAATATTTACATAGTTTGAATTTAATTTTTTACTTGTTTGTAATTTATATACATTCAGCAAAAAGTTATAGTTTGAATTAAATTTTCAGTTATGTGCAATTTTTACTTATGTGTAATTTTCCCTCAAGAATGACATCTTTTAAAGTTCAATCTTCTTTTATTCTTAATATTTTTAGAATAATTTAACATATAATATATGATTATAACATTTATATAAATAAACTCAAAAATAATTATACTTATTAAGAACTTCTTACTTTTAATGTTTTTAATATGTATTTTTTAAAAATAAAATAATAATATTATTAAAATTTTAAATTAATATATATCTTAAAAACACAATATATTATGGATGTTTTAGTTCATAATAAATATTAAAATAAATAAATACAAATTAACTTTAAAAATTAAACATATGACTTATTATTAAAAAAATAAATATATAATTTCAAAATTAAACTATTATTTACCTAATGTATTTTAAAAAGTTATAAAATAATGATATTAAAATTTACATATATATTAAAATCACATAATTATATATTATAATACAATTGTATTAAAATAAATAAAAATAAAAAACTTAAATATATAACATATTATTAAAATAATAATTTAATAAAAATAAAACAATAAAAAGAAAAAATAAATAAAACATTAAAACATAAACAATAAAAATAAAATTTTAAAAAAAGTTAAACGAGTAAAACTTAAAACAATATAACTTAAAACATTAAAGGTTAATAATAAAAATAAAATTTTAATGTTCATCAAGACGAATACCCCTGCGCATAGCCAGTACGGTGATGTACGTTTGATTGGACCGTTTGAAGGGACGGAGGTCGTATGACAAGGGGGCATGGAAAAGGGAAGGCATGACATGGGCGGACCGTTTTGTCCGCTGCATAGCCATTGCCCTCAAGCCACCACCTCCATCCACTTCTTCTTCATTGCTTCCAAACATCCGCTATTTGAAACTAGCCCTAATTTATTTGTTACTATTATTGGCAGGCTCATGTAGCTATGCTTCATGTATCTATGCTTCATGTAGCCATTCATTTTCCTATGCTTGATGTTAGTGATATGCATAATGATAAGTTGCTATTACTGGCAAGTTGCGACTAACGTTCTCGGGCCACATTCATTTCACATGGTTGTTGTCCTTTTTAGGATCTTGTCAAGTTGTTGTCTTTTTAAAAAACTGGTCAATGTACATTCATTGATATTTCAATATCACATTCACTGGAGGAGGCACTTACATAAAAAAAAGTGGATTGAGGTATCATCACACACCTAAACAGGATGATGGGACGAAGGACGAGGGTCTCGAGGCTGGGAAATCTTACAAGAGAAGCAATCAAATTTACAATAAATAGAAGAGCAATTAAACAAGACATCATTGGTAAGCTCAAGTCAAGGCCAACGTACCAAGATGTGACACCGATGAGCTGGTGGAAAGAATTCGTTGCTAGATTGTTGGTTGGGCAAGGGAGTTGGACCTTTCCGGAGGCACAGAAGAAATCCCAAGATCTACGAAGATGTTTGTGATGCCAACAAAAGACTGGACGCGGTTAATGTGGCTCCAAAATGGCTCACGAGACATTTTTCTAAAAAAATAAAAGTCGAAGATCTATAATTTTCATATAATTTTCAACTAATCTTCATGTTATGAAAAAATTATGACTTTTTGGAGCTAGTTTAGTTGCAACCCAGAAGACTCAACAGATTGTTGTTGTGAACATGAATGGAGCTGAAGAGATGATGGGCACTAGCTGTGAAGCATGAAGGATGCCCCTACTTTCCTGCCCCATAGACCTTCCTATCTTCTTCCATCCTTCAGTATAGTGACCTCGGAAAAAAAATTGTCCTTTTTTTGCGCTCACCACTGCATTTTCCATGCCGCCTTGGACTTCACTCGCATTGTTTGCGGTTTGAATGCCCTCTAAGGAGGGGAAGATGGAAGTCGCTGCCTGTCGCCGAAAAACAAGAGGATGGGGTTGGCCCCCACTGACCCCTCCCCAAATTCCCTATGAGATAGGATTAAAATGAGGTTTATACGGGGATTTGGAGAGGGGGTCCAGCCCGCTGGGTTGCGGGACCCCCTCTTTTTTTAATAAATTTTTTAGCTAAATTATTAAAATAAATTTATAATTTAAATTAAATTAATAAATTTACAATTTAAATTTAAAGTAAATTAAAAAATTAAAATAATATTATATTTTATTTTAATTGTTCAAGGGGTTGAGCTTAACTGGTTAAAACACTGGTTTCTCACTGTGGATACCCAAGTTCAATTCCCAATAATATTTATAAAATATGAATTAATTAATAAAATAATATTAAATAATTGTATGTGTTTGATCATTTCCTGCATAATATATAGAACTATTTAACATATTTGTAACTTTCACTAATAATTTTTTTGGTGGCATTATAAACAAGTTGGTTTCCATCTCTTACTATGCTTCAATGTTTCTAGGAATGACATTAAATCTATTATGAAGGAGGAAAAACATTTTAAACATAATGCATTTTGAAATGTTCAATGTTGAAACATTAAATCTATAAAGACAAACAACCCATCTTAATAGAATATTACATTTGACAACTCACCTAACCTCGTCTCATAATAACATATTTTATTTTATTTGTTCCATGATATATTGTGATAAAAATAATTTAAAGTTGAATACAAATAATCAAATCTCATTCTAGAATTAGATATTGAATATTATTTAAAATTTTAAATATAAAAAATAAATTGCAAAAATACCTTTATCGAATGTTTACAATTTTACTACTATATGTTAAACCCTATATTGTTATATACATTATCTTTCATAAGTTTCAATAAACCATGTAATTTAAGTACTAACAACCACATCATTTATAGTTGAACAAGCGACTTGATTACATATTTACTATGTTAATGAAAACATCCAATGATCAACAATCTTACTCCACAATCGTCACTTTCAAGATACAAATATTTCAACATCAAATTATATGAGGTTATGTTGGATGCATTCTAAATTCAGATATATTTCAAACTTATTAAAATATTATTCATATTATAAATTTATAAATTTATTATAAATTTTATAAACTTATGATAAATTTTATTTTTAATATTATTTTATTGATTTATTCATATTTTATAAATATTATAATTTATTATAATTCTTTAAAAATAAATAATTATATTATTCATTTTCATTAATAATAATATTATATTATTGTAATTTTATTTATTTTAAATTTAATCATTATAATTTATTAATATTATATTAATTTTATAAATATTTTATTTTATATTTATTCATTTTAATTAAATATATATATATATATATTTTTTTAATTTACTTTAAATTTAAATTATAAATATATTAATTTACTTTAAATTTAAATTATAGATTTATTAATTTACTTTAAAAATAAATTATAAATTTAAATATAAATTTATTTTAATAGTTTAACTATTTTTTTAATTAAAAAAAGAGGGGTCCCCATAGCCCCACGGGCTGGGCCTCGTTTACCGCACCCCATAGGGGATTTGGGGAGGGGGGCCCAACCCAACCTCCTATTTTCTGGCGGCAGGCAACAACTTCCATCTCTCCCCTCGTCGGCAGGCATTCAAATGGCAGATAATGTGGGTGAAGTCCAAGGCAGCACGAAAAATGCAACGGTGAGCCCAAAAAAAGGGTAGGAGATTTTCTCGAAGATAGGGAGGTCTATGGGGCCCTCATGCTGCATAATCAGTCCCAAGCTGATGAAGGAGCATTATCAAACTAGGCTGATGAAGGAGTTTTTTTTCCTTAAAATATTTGAACTCTTTTGTTAATGAATATGATTTCCCACTCTTCCATGGTATTAAAATTTGGCAACAAGTTGCTAAAGTGAATTCATCTAGAAGCATCCATATCATTGTTGCGTTAGGAAGCTTTTAGCCTGGTTTGACTATTATGCTTTTATTATATTTTTAAATTGTGTTCATTACACTTTATTTGATATCAATCACAAAAAAAAAATAGAGAATAAAGGATGAATAATTTTCAATCTTTGTATACATTCAATGCACACTACATACATTATAAATTTCCTTCAAAATTAGATTGTCCTACAGGATTGTCCTCGTTGAGGTCGAGGCTTTCCCCTCTGAAGCTTCATCTATGTTTCGATTGTTAAGCTATCTAAGAAGATTAGATAACATGGAGATTCATCGCTGGCCAAAAATGACAACTAGTGAAAAATTAGATAGAAGAAAGAGCATGTGGATGAAGCAAAACGTCAAATGGATGAGCAAGTGGGGTATTAGCATAAGTGAATGTCCAAATCACTGTGGGGAAATAAAAAAGTATGTGCAAGGAAAATTCAAAGAAAGCATGTGGAAAGGGTCACTTGGGAGGAAAAAGGAATACCATGTCAAACATTTTAACCCTACATATGACCATACACAAAAGACCTACATAGGAATGGAAATAAAATGGAAAGCAAAAATACTAATCGCTCGGATAAGGACAAGTTCGCACCAGCTTAGATGTGAGACCGGAAGATGGGTGATACCCAAAGAGGAGTGGGAAGACATAAGGTGTAGATATTGCACTCAAAAAGCGGTTGAGACAGAATGGCATTACATCATGGAATGTTCAGCTTACAAGGACATTTAGATCAATTATATTGAGACACTAAAAGGGAACAACTTGGGTGATTTGTTCGAAGAAGAGAAGATAATAAGGGTTGCATATTTTTTGGTCAAGATACACAGTAGAAGATCCAAGATGGAGAAAGAAAAGGAAATATAGGTGTTGTGTTTTGGATATACGACTTTTCTTCCCTGACTATATGTGGGTCCCATAGGTTGCTTGGCCTCATGGGCGTGATTAAAAACATTCATTCATTCAACTTAATATAAAGATGAGAGAGATTTGGTTTCTCATATTTCTAAGATATCTTTTAATTCAATTGTTGACATTTTTAATGTAAATACGATAAAACAAAGTAATATAAACTTTTAGTAAAGCAAATTAAATAGAGATGAAAAATATCAAATAGTTAGAAATAACAAGATTTGATTACATATATAAATCTCTTTATATAATACATGGGTCATCAATTTGATTACATATACTAATATCTTTATTAATCACAATAATTACATATATTCATCAATTACCATATTATATCTCCAAATTGTTAGTTTTCTTTTAAGCATATTTTATTTCTCGCAGCTATAAATATCTATAATATCTTTGTTCCATTGAGGATTAAAATTCATATGTACCTCTATTTTGAAAACAAATATTGCTTTATGTAAAATTGACAATTTTTAACATTTAAAACAAAATTCATATATTGACTACATAGTTCATTGTTCTTTCTTGGCACAACTATCGTATTAGTAATAAGATTTATAATCTTGGTGTAAGTAACTATTGTCGAAATGGATTGAAAGTTTTACAGATTGGAAGAAATTACATATGTTGAAAGTTATGGACTTTAAAATTAGAAATTTGTTTGAAAGAATCATATCAAACGAATTTGAGGTTAGTAGTCATGAACTTGAATACAACTTCTACATAACTGGGAAACATTAACAATATGAAAATATTCTTTATAATATCTACCATAAAGTAAAAAAAAAAATTATCAATAATAAGTAGTTTTTATTGCTAAAAAGGAGATTACAATTATGTCAAAAAGTGGTTTCCCCAACCCACCAACCCGAAACCTGCAACCAAAACACCCTCCCCAAACCGCCCATGAACAACATTATACACAGAGTATATAGGGCATGTGAAACAAAACCTACCCATACATTATCAAAAACATTCATAGTCTTAAAGGAGATAAAGAATAAAAACTAAAATAGGGAATCGTCTCCCGAGCAACAAAGCATCATAATTAAAAACTACCTGGCTTAACTAGTGTCTGCACTTCTTTCATCTTCATCTATCTTGGCCTCAACCGCCAACTCATCAACTCCCACTCCTCCGCCTGGGCCTGCCAAATCACCTCCTCCATCTCTATGATTTGCACGAACAATTTCAGACCTTCCCACCCTCGTCGCACCTCCTCCCCGTATCTTGCTTTCACATTGTCCTCCTGCCACCTTAAAAAGGGAGAATATTTCTCTCCTTGCACTTGATGAAACCCAACAACACCCTCGCAAATGTCAAACCCAGCACCCAACATTGCCCATTCCAAAAGCGACTCCATGTTCTCAAGAAATTTTATTGAGACAATTGTCTCCATCACATTTTTAACTTGTTCTGTGGAAACTTCTAGGTCCAGTCCCCAAGCCATAATGAGCAATTACACATCCATTTTACTCCGGTGTCGATGCTCCACAACCCCCAAATCTTCGCCCAAAATCAACTGCATTCACTTAATCAATATTTCATCCTTGGAGTGAAGCATACACTTCAATCTACTCTCTGAAACTGGCCCCAAAAATGGGCATAAGAGAATTGAAGTTTTCAGAGTGAAGTTGGCCTCCATTGCACTCTACAAACCAACAAGCCACCCTCCCACCTTCACCACAAAAGCATAAAATGCGTTGTTCAAAAAACTTGTAGAAAACACTTGAAGTGTCACACAAAGATCAACACCTCCCATAAATGCAAGTCCCATCTAACACTGTTGCCAAATCAAGCCTATTTAGCATTAAATGCCAACAACAAGCAACACCAGCCAAACCAAATGGAAGAGAGAGCAAGTGCCCAAATTAATAAAATCACATCCTCAGTGAAGGTATAGATAATTAAATGTCCGACTGAGTTGGCCATTGTACCTCTACATCATCTCCACCTCACCATCTCATCACAAAATTGTCCAACTCGTAGGCCACGTTGGACAAAAAGTTTGCCACCTCGTTTCCTGCTCTACGAATATGAGATATTCGGAAATCCTAGAAAAGCCAAAGCCTTAAACAAATAATCAAAATGAACTTTTTTATTCACCAACTTGGTGAAGCCCCTTTCGCAATTGCTTCCACCACAACTTTTGAATCCCCTTCTAAGTGTACCCTCGAGACTTTCATATTACTTGCTAATTCCACCACAAGAAAAGCAGCCTGTGCCTCATTCTCATTATTCGTGCCATATTGTAATCTTTGCACCCCTTTGAACAACACCTTACCCTCCTCATCATGAGCCACACATCCTGTACCTGAGATACTCGAGTTTCCCCTTGAAGCTCCATCAAAATTGATCTTGATCCATCCTTGCTCCAGTTCAGTCCACACCTCATCAGTAACCCTTCCACCCTTGGAAGAAGGATTAACCCTAGAGGATCCATGAACAGGTCACCATAAAATAATTTATTAATTATCTATTTCCATGAGTTTTATAATTATTTATATGTCATTTAAAAGTTTGCATCTCAATTATTAATTATTTTAGGTGAATAATAGTCATAAGCATGTATATCAGTATATATTATTTTAATTTAAGCATGTAGTCAATCTCTTATGTAAATTATTTTCATGTGTTGTAAAACAAATATGTTTTATAAAAATGTTTTCCACAACAAGACAATTTAAATTAAGTTGCACATGTTGGCATTCATCTATGATAACAACAAATGTATTGTATGTAATCGATTTTTAAGTTAATAACCTTCTTACATCATAAAATTTTCTTATGTTATAAAACCATTTTACATAACATACTAGTAGTTTAAATTAAGTTGCATTAACTTATATTCAGTTCTTTTCACATTTCCTGAGTAATCAACTTTTCTTGTAAAAAATACTCCAAAGAAAAGCAATTTCCAAGTGCTAGTCTGTTGTTTTCTAAAATAGGTATGAGGTTGAGGAATGTGCCTTGTTCGGTGTTAAGAGGAGAGGACATCAATGGGACCATACACGATGAAAGTGCCTCGTCTAGTGAATGTGATATGGAAATATCAATGAATGTAAATTGACCAGATTTTATGCCAAATAAATGCGACCCAAGAATGTGAATCTTTTTACATACTGGGGATTTCCTTTTTGGGTTTGGGTATGAGGTTGAGGAATGGGCACTTGCTATGCAGCTGCATAAAACGAGCCCCAAATCTCAAACATACCTGCGTTCAGTACTATTGCTGCACAAGATTTTTTTTTTAATTTTATGTTTAAGAAGTTATTAATATAGAATATAAAAAATATTTATTTTTATATATTTATATATAATTATTTATTTATTTTTAAATTACAAAATATATATTATAATTAAGTCGAGAGGCTTATACAATGGCAGCAAAAGTATTGGTTAATATTTCATTTTTTAGTAAAATTAGGGTGCACCTTAGGTTGCATATGATGGATCTTTCAATGGATGACAATCTTTAATTAGATAAGTAGATACGTGAAGAAAATGTGGGATTTTATTGGAAGTTGTATCCAAATAATGGAAACCTTAACTCAAATTAATTCAAATTACAAGTTTTAAAAGGTTTTTCCCTTGCCAAATATACAAAATATATAAATTGCACAAAGATGTGCATTTTTTATTAATTAAACCAAATAGTTGTAAAGTAAAATAAAATAACTCTTAACCCTCAAACTAAATCAACTCTATAATGACTAATATTAAATTATTGTTACATTAATGTAATCAAGAAAGGTTCAATTACAATTAGGGTTCAGTCAAAGTTGTAATTCAACTAGAGTTAGAACATCATTCAATTATGGTGCAATTACTATTATGGTTATGTTAACAATATATTTTTATAAACAAATTGGGTCAAGATTTACAATTAGGGTTCAATCAAGGTTATAATTTAACTAGAGTTAGAAAATCATTCAATTATAGTACAATTAGTATTATAGTTATGTTTAGCAATATAGTTTTATAAACATGTTGGATTAAGATTAGGGTTAGGGTTAGGGTTCTATTGCATTTCTAAAATTATGTAGTTTATAATTATATTTTTTGTTTTTAATTTTTTTTTAAAATCATTTGTATGAAGATTATGTACAAATATTTTTTTTTAAACATCAAAATAATGGGATTGGCAAAATATAATTTTTATATAATAATTCACCAATTAAGGGAAAGAGAGAATTAGGGTCAAGGTTAAAATTACAATGAGAGATATGTTTAGGGTATGGATTAGGGTTAAAGTATGGTTAGGGTTTCAATAGGGTTAGGGTTAAAAATGCATTAGGCTTAGGGTTAACATTAGATTAGGGTTTGAAGAAAGATAGGATTATGGTTACAATGCAATTAGGGTTAGAATTAGAATTAGAGACAGGATTAGAGTTAGAGCGTAATTAAGGTTTTAATGTAAAATTAAAGTTATAAGAAAACTAAGGTTAGTGTTGAATTACAACTACAATTAAACTAGGGTAAGGATAAACTTAGGACTATAAGAAAAATATTTAAGTTAGGGTAAGGGTTAGGGTCAAATAATGGTTGGGTTTAAAATAGAGTTATAGTTAGAGATTAACTGGCTTATATATTCAATAATATATATAGAATAAGTCAAGAAAAGTGCCCATTTCTTTATCAATTAATCAAATTAAAGTGTGAGAAGCATATCTCTAAGCTTAAATTTTATATATATATATATATATATATATATATATATATATATATATATATATATATATATATATATATATATATATATATATATATATATATATATACAGATTTGTATATGTATACATATATATATATATATATATATATATATATATATATATATATATATGTATATATATATATATATATATATATATGTATATATATATATGTATATACATATATGTATATATATATGTGTGTGTGTGTGTGTATATGTATATGTATATATATATATATATATGTATGTATGTATATATATTATTATATATTATTATATATTATTATAAGCTAATTATAATTGGTCTAATTTTATTATTATCTACTTTTAGTCAAAATATCTCTTCATATTATTTCTTTTGTTGGAATATTCTATCAAGAAAAAATATTGAAAAAGAAAGAATCCGTTTTATTTAATTCTAATTCTTCTTCTTCTTTTCTTTTTCTTTTAGGAGTTAATTTTTCATTAAGTTTAAAATTAATATTAATTATTTATGTTTTTTAATAATAATTAAAAATTATTATAATTAATTTAATCTATAAATATTTTAATTATTTATCTTATTTAAATTTTAATTACAATAAAATAATTTTATTTTGAATTAAAATCTTTTTTTTAATTACTATTTTTTTCAGAAGAATATCTTTTAATATTATCTTCTTTTATTAGATGCTCATTTTTCATTTTATTTATTCTAATACTTTCACTTCTTTTAAGGATTAATTTTTTATTAAGCTAAAACTTTATTTTAATTATTTGTGTTTTTTATAAAATTACAAATAATAGTTAAAAGATATGATACATTTTATCTTATTAAAATTTTATTTATTATATAATAATTATATTTAAATTTTATTCTAATTTATATAATAAAATAAATTTCAACTTAACACTTAAATTAAATGTTTAGAGCGAGAGAGAAAGAAAGAGCAACTAACTTTTGATTACTCATTTCATGCCAATAATTTAAGGATGACATATGTCCTTGGGGAGTTATGTTGATGGTAGCATGTAATTTGATTACTCTCTCTCTCTCTCTCTCTCTCTCTCTCTCTCTCTCTCTCTATATATATATATATATATATATATATTTTTTACTCGCACACACATTCCATCTTTCTCCCTCCTTATCTCTATATTTATATCTCACTCACATAAACACACACTCTAGCCTATGTCTCCCTCCCTATTCTATTCTATCTCACTATCTCTAGATCTTATACATCCTCTTCCTTCATCACTCTTACTTTCTCTATATCCCTCTCTACCTGTCCATATATCACTTCCTATATCTTTATATTTCTATCTCTCTATCCTCCCCTCTTTAATTGTCACCCTCTTTCTATCTATATTTCTTCCTCTCCCCCTTTTGATCTCCTTCCATCTCTCCCTCTTTCTCACCTCTTCCTCTTTCTCACCTCCTCTATATTTTACAAGTTATATTTCCTCTCTAGATCCTTTCTATCCATATATCTATATCTTTTTATCCCTATATATCCCTTCTCTACCTCTTTCTATCTCATCTCTCCCTATCTCCCCAACACTCCCTTTTTTTATATCTATATACATTTTCTCTCTCTAATGTATATACACACACTCCATGTTTCTCCATTTCTCCCTCTATCTATCTCTATCTTTCCCCCTCTTTATCTCTCTCCCTCTCTCTAAAGTATAAACCTTTCTCTCTATTACTTGTCTGTGTTAGCTCTTTTATCTCACTTGTGCCTCCCCTATCTCTCCCATTCACTCCATATCTCTTGCACACTATATCTTTTTCTATATTTCTCTCCATCTCTTTGTGGCTCGTCTATCTATCTCTTTCTCTCCCCATGTCCCTCTCTATCTATCTATATTTTCCTCTATCTATATCAATTCCCCCCACTCTCTCTACGACATCTTTCTCTCTATTTCACCCCATCTATCCCTCACTCATTCCCTCCCTATCCCCCTATCTATCTCTTGATCTCCACCTCTCTCCCTTTTTATTCTTGTATATATCCATATCTCTCTCATTTTCTTCAAATATATATCTATCTCCCCTATTTATCTCACCCTCACTCCATCTCTATTTGTCCATTTATTTATCTCTCTCCCTCTTCTCCTCTCTCTATATCTCCAACTCTCTAGCTCTATCTTACCATATATATATATATATATATATATATATATATATATATATATATATATATATAGCTCTCTTCTCTCCCTCTTCCTTTATATATCTCTGTATATTTTCCTCTTTGTCTCTCCCTCTCTATCTCCTCTCTTTATATCTTTATCTCCCCCTCTCCCTTGCTCTATCTTTTTTTCCCTCCTCTTTTTCTCTATCTTCATCTCTACCTCTATCTCCATCTCTTTGCCTAATCTCTAGACATGCCTCCTTCTATCCATCCATCTCTCTCTCATTCTCTCTCTTTTTGGACCTCTATATCCATAGCTCTTTCCTTCTCCATATCTATCTCTCCCTATCACTTCTTTCATTTATCCCTCCATCTCTATTTCTCTCTCTCTCTACCACTATATCTCCCCCTCTCTTTACATATTACTTCCTATATCTATCTCTATCTCTATCTCTATCTTTCTATATCTTCATCTCTCTCCAACTATTTATTTTCCTCTTCCATATCTATATATTTCTCTCCCCTATGTCTATGTCTCTCTCATATCTCTCTCCTTATCTCCATTTTCCTCTCCCCATTCTCCATCTCTATCTTCAACTCCATCTTCTTCTCTATCTCTATATCTATATCTTTACCCATCTCTCACACTTACCCCTTTATGTATCCCTCTTTCTTTTCCTATCTCAACCTCTCTCTTGCAATCACCCTATTGCAAACATAACATGAGCCTGTTGCTAATAAAACTTGATTATCTTCTCAATTCAAAGATTTTATTCCATTTATGATTGAATCCTTCTAAGTGGATGCATATTTCTTTTATTAGATAAGCAAGGAGAGGGCCTTGATCCCAAACAAACAAGAAACAAAATCAATGAGGGGCCCCTTGCACTAAAGCCAATTGGAACATCAAAGGAGGATTACCAGTCCATAAAAACTAACCTGCTCTAGAGACATAACTAACTAACCAAAATATAACCAAAGCTAACACATTCTAACAAAAGAATCTACCTGGTTCTTGAAGAAATTGGCATCTAAGCTATCTAGTAGTCTAGTAAGTCTTGAAGCTGATAATATGCTCTATCCATGAGCAACAGTTAGAGGCCAACCAAAGGTAATGAGCAACATCAATAAGAAGTGTAGAGAGGCATGCTAAAACTTTAGCCTTTTCCAGCCCTCAAAAACTAGATAGGCATGCATAGTTGATTTTAAGCTACCACCTCTCAATGAAGTCCTTTGTTGTGAAAACAACATCATGGCCACCAATTGACCTCATTCACTACACAAATTTATCCAAAAAAAAATTTCCCAATTGACCTTCCACACCTCTTCAGCATACCCATTGCACACCAAAGTGCAATTGATAAATTATATTGTTTTATTAAAATAAGAGTTGTAATTAATATTACATAAATATAATTATTCTAATATAATTTTTAAATAACAATGATTCAAAATTATAATAGCTAAAAATTAAATATATATATATATATATATATATATATATATATATATATATATATATATATATATATTAATAATAAAAATTAGAACAATATTTTTATTACAATACTATGGTGGCAAGTACTTGCCATTACGTGGCACTTGTTAATTATCTCCTCACAAATGCAGATAAAAATTAATTAATAAATAAAATTAATTAGTTATCTTTATTTTGGAGATAGATAAATATGATAAATTAGTAAATATGATTTTTAATTTTTTGCTCATATTTATGAATTAGTTAATTAAATAAAATGAATTTATTTAATTAATGGACAAAGGGGACAAATAAATAAATTATTAAATTTATTTATTTAGGACTTAGAAGAATTGTTAGTAAAAGGGGGTTTAATTAATTAATTGAACCTAAGAGGACAAATTAGTCAAATTGACATCCATAAACCCCAATTTTGTCAAATTAAGTCAAATTACGTCAAACTCGGTCATTTGAGCAAAAATTGGGAGGAATTGGGAGAATTAGGTCAATAAAGACTATGCGCACGATATGTTAAAAATAGAAGACAAAACATTGACCATTTTTAGTGTCTACACTTATATATGTATGTGTAGGTACACTTGATGTGTGAATGTTTCAATGATTATAGATGTAGGGTATTGACTTCACTTGGCTCCACAAGTTTGATTATTTTTGCATCGCAACAATGGTTAACAGGAGATAGCACACTAGCCAAATTACTTGATCCTAGACCCATTACCTTGATTAGGGCAATTCCCTTGATTTTGTTATTTCATTATTTTGAGTCCCAAATACCATAGTTGGTAGTTTTTGGAAACCCATTTGTCATGTTCAGTCAACTCGTAATGACAATTTGTGCATATTCAATTAGTTGGTCATTTATTGCATGCATCTATGGTAATTTTATATGATGGAGGTAATGAATATAATAATGTGTATTATGTCAGTAATTTTGTATATTTGTGGCTTTTGGTAATTTAATGGATTATGAGTTTAATTTGGGTTTTAAATTGTTTTATTATTCCCTCCTCCAAAAAGAGAGCTTATAATTTGAAATTGAGCTCATTTTGCTCAACAATTAGTGTATTTTCATGATTTCCTCTCTCAAACCCTCCACATAGATATATTTGTGATTGTATATCTTGGATTAATTTGGAGGTTTTATTTTGTGGGAGTGGAGTAGATTTATTTGAAATGGAGTCTTGTTTCTATCCAATTCGTGTGAGCATTGGTGGAGTGTGGGATTTTCAGTTTGAGATTGAGTGTTTCTTCAATTTGGAGGTCTAGGTTCTTCCTCATTTCCTCTTGTTCTTCAATTTGAATCATCTCTATATTTTTAGGATGCATTAGTAATTGTATTTTTCTCATGTTGGGGTCATAAATTGATCCCCTTAGCATTTGATTGATGTATTTTGAGTCCGTGTTTGAATTTGACAAAGAAATGGGTTGTTCTTGGGAAATTGAAGCACACATATATGTAGGATCTTTGTTTGGATGATGTAATGGTATCTTTGAGATGTCTTTAGGGTGTCTTCAAATGGGTTTACCTTTTATTTTGGTTGTCCATTCCTTGTGGTTGTCCAATCCAATGCCCTAGTTAGCTTCACAGAGTCAATTCATACACAAAATGTGTAATTACGCATTGAAGCATAGAATCACACAATTGAAGTTTTATTTTTTAATTTTCTGATAGATTTAACATTTTCTAGTTAAATTTTGTATTTTCTATTTGAATTTCGCATTTGCTCCCAGAATTTTGCAATTGGTTGCTCTAATATGTCTTTTCGACTTTCTAACCTTTCTAGGGGTCTAACGAGATGTCTCACCTTCATGATTTGGAGTATGGACACAATTTATTTATGATATAATGGATTTTTATGTCTAGGAATCATTCCATGAGATGCCAAAGATAATTTCCATTTATATTATAGTTTTGATTTGAGATTAATTCGAGATAAAATTATTGATTCGAAAACCTAGAGATTGCTCCTTGAGTTGTGGCTTGATATGCATTGTGTTTATGACCTCTTGAGTTGTTATTATGATGATGAGTATTTTTATCTATGATTTATATGATGCACTTGATGATTTTCATGTTGATCTTCATTGGGGTTGCTAGTGTTAATAATGTTGCTTGACCCGTGCCTACTCGAGTGTAATGAATTTAGATAGCTCTTGATATGAGAAATTGTTATTGAATGCTTGAGTACTTATGGATATATTGGATAGATTATTTCTATCATTTTTTATGATTTTATTTCATTATAGGATCAATTTTACCCATTCTTTTGGTAGCATGACCAAGTGAGTATGCCTTATATAGGGTCAATATGACATTGTTAAAAGAGATACTTGATGTAATTGAGGATATGGTAAAGTGAATCATTATATATATATATATATATATATATATATATATATATATATATATATATATATATATATATATATATATATATATATATATATATATATATATATATATATATTCCTCATTAGATTGAATGTAATTAACCTTAGGACCAAGTACAGAAGTGGGTCATCGGAGTGGCTCTCATTGGGGGTCGGGGCCTAAACTGGCTACCAGGATGACTTGATGGAGAGTGACAGTAAGGAAAGTGATAACATAATTAATTAAAACTTGGGTTGGGATAAAACATTAATGAAAGATAATTGGATGTCCCTTGAATTCCTTGAGCTCTAGTATGAGGCTAAGGATGTATTGGGAAGGCATGGTTGTTTGTGTGGCATTGGTCTATTATGAATGAGTCTCCTCGTTCATATGAGAGGACTACTTGGTTCTAGGGGTTTGACGAGTTGTCTCGCCTTCATGATTTGGTGTTTGGACACAATTTATTTATGGTATGATGGATTTTTATGTCTAGGAATTATTCCATGAGATGAAAAATAGTATTTTCATTTATATTTATACTTTTGAGTTGAGATCAATTCAAGATTGAATTCTTGGTTCAAAGACCTAGAGGTTGCTCCTTGATTCGTGGCTTGATATGCATTGTGTTTATGACCTCTTGGGTTGTTATTATGATGATGAGTATTTTTATCTATGCTTGATATGACACACTTGATGATTGTGATGTTGATCTGAATTGGGGTTGCTAGTGTTGATATTGTTGCTTGACCCATTCCTACCCGAGTGTAATGAATTTGGATAGCTCTTAATATGAGAAATTGGTATTGAATTCTTGAGTACCTATGGATATCTTGGATAGAGTATTTATATCATTTTGTTTGATTGTATTTTATTATGGGATCAAGTGTACCCATTCTTTTGGTAGCATGACCAAGTGAGTATGCCTTATATAAGGTCGATATGACATTGTGTAAAAGAGATACTTGATGTAATTAAGGATATGATAAAGTGAATCATTGTATTTTTTTTTTATTCCTCATTAGATTGAATGTCATGAACCTCAGGACTTGGCTCTCATTAGGGGTCGAGCCCAAAGTGGCTATCAAGATGACCTAATGGAGAGAGAGTAAGGAAAGTAATAACATAATTAAAATTTGTGTTGGGATAAAATATCAATGAGAGATAATTGGATGTACCTTGCATTCCTTGAGCTCTATTATGAGGCTAAGGATGTATTGGGAAGGCTTGGCTATCTATGGGGCATTTGTTTGTTATGAATGAGTCTCCTCATCCATATGAGAGGACTACTTGGTTCTATGTGGTGCCATCCCTTCAAGCACACATGATGACACTCCCTGCACTTAGCACTCTTGTATCTAGGTATTGATAGTTGAGTAGCACCATATGAATTTATTATTTCTTGATCTTTTGGTTATCTTGTTGTGACATATGTCATATGTAAAATTTGGTCTTTCTCTTGTGTGTGCTTCCATGCCCTTATTGTTTCTAGCTGAGGATGCTTCCTTGTTCTTGGTGTTTTCCTTATTGTTTCTTGAGCATCATTTCTAACTTGATTGTTTCTCTTTAATGTGATTGATGCATTTTTGGCATATTCTTCTTGATATGGCTTTATGACTCTTATTGGTTGATATGTTATGTTGAGAATTTGCTCCATGTTGGCTCTTGTGTAAGCCTATTACTCTCCTTGTTTAATTGTATGACTGTTTGTGTCATGTGACTATCTCCATGAGCATGGTGGGGTGGACCTAAGGGTACCACATGATCAAGTGGCATTTCCAACCACCATTGGGGATTAAAGGACTTGGTCTATGATTGGCTTGATGGATTCTACTACCTTCCTCAATGTTGGATCTCTCTCTCTCCCTCCTCTCTCTCTCTCTCTCTCTCTCTCTCTCTCTCTCTCTCTCTCTCTCTCTCTCCTCTCTCTCTCTCTCTCTCTCCTCTCTCTCTCTCTCTCTCTCCTCTCTCTCTCTCTCTCTCTCTCTCTCACACACACACACCCACACACACACACACATAAGGTCAAGCATGAATTATGATCTCATATGCTTCTCTATTCTCGGTGTATCATGATGTTATCATAGGAACATTTTAATTAGTATTTTTAAATGAACATATACATATTGGTTTAGAGTTGGAGGTTGATTTAGTCATCTCCTAGTGGGTCATGTGTTGTTGATCTAGTCTTGGATGTATTTTTAAGGTAGCGATGTCAGGGAACCCTTAGAAGTGACATGAGTTCTCAGATAGAGTTCCAAGAGTTTAGACTTTAGCATGTGCATAGTTGGTTAACTATTAGTTGACTTTGTCTTGAGGTTGAGCATTATACTTGTGTATGTTATGCCTGACGATATTTAATTATTTCAAAAAACAAATTCCATGCATTCCTTGTATATATTTATCATATCCTCTAGGGTTCCTTAGCAAGGTGTTACAATTACTACGATTTTCAATTTTATATATACTAACATGTTGTCCAACACTTTCTATCAAGCTATAAGTGCCTATTCTTGTAGCTAAACACTATGTTATCTCGTGTAGTCATGGGCAGAACGAACATTGATTTGGTCAAAATTAGTTTAGGTGGATCAAGTTATCTAAGCACAACACTCACACATGGACATTCATCATGATTTGAACCATCTAAGTATGTTCTATTAATTATTTTGTTGAGCTTATTCAAGTGGATAATTATGTTTTCAATGGTTGTTAGGAATTGCGGTCCTAATTGGGCTCTTCTTTAGTTTATGGTTTCTTTATTTAGTTCATAAATCTCTCCCTAGATTTGAGGATTGAGTTGTATTTGGTTAGAGAATTAGTCATAGGATTAATATAAATCTTGTTTTGAAGAAAGCATGTAAATCTTGATGAATAGAATGTAGTGCATTTCTAAACTAGTTGAAGCAAGCATGTAAATCTTGATGAGTAGAATACAATATATTTTTGAACCAGTTGTGTAATTTTGTGATTTTATAGCAAGTGCTTACCCAAGGGGACCCACTTGAGATAAATATACTCTTAGTGTTTAACTTAGTTTAGTTAGTTTTGTTTCAGGTATTTAGCATCAAAGTAGTTTTCCTAAATTTTGGTAGAATAATAGTTCCATGTTTGTTGTTCCTCCAGCAACCCTAATTAAGATAGAATAGATAGTGTGTAAGTAATGGTTAACAAATGTTTGCTTATTAGCAATTAAATGGATTTTTGTCTTGTTGCCTTAGATTAATATTTTGTAGCATAATGTTTCATTTACATTTCACTTGTTCATTCTTTGATATTTCCATTTCAGTAATAGTTATTTTCAACTCTCTCTTTTAATAGAATATTTACAATTAACATAGGATAACAACCCCAGATAGATTTTTAATGCACATATAGTGTTGTGTTATTTCAAGTTATATGACCCCTGGTTGACAAGTAAATGTAGTCTTTTAAGCCATGAAGGATTTCTCAACTTGGATAAATATCCTTGAGTTGTGAAGAAATGTTCCAATCTCAATTGGAATTATAAGGCTCAAGATCATGAGTATGCTTTTTATCTCTTTTTGTGTAATTTCTATATTGTTCTGACTTTTGGGATAATGGCCCTTTCCCTGCTTATATAATAAAAAACACCCATGCTTGAAGAGAAACTTATTATTTATTGTAACACTTTTCTTTATGACCTATGATAGAAGGGATCATGGTGAAAATGCACCATGTGTATATGGATTGACATGAAAACACACATGTTACAAATGGTCCAATGATCTAGTGTGGTGTTCCTCCCTAATTCATCTTTTGATGTATGCATTGATAGATTTATCTAGACTCTTATGTGATGTTTTGGTCGATACTTATGACTTTATCTATATCTCAGATGCTTTTTGATGATGCTAGACATTTCATATGGAAATTGATATATGGTGATTTATATTGGGTGATGATATATCTTTGGTTATTATGATGGATGGATTTACATTTGATGATTGATATGCACTCATTGTTCATGAATGGATTATGTTGTTTATGAAGTTATGATGGCATCTTGATTATTTTAATCCCACTTCATGATTATATCAGATGAGATGATGCTATGTTGATTGTGACTATCTTACTACTATATTCGTGATAGAGACAATGTCATACCACTCATTACAAGCACGATATGATGTTGTGATTCTCTCTCACTTGCCTAATGATATATGTTATTGTATATGTTGTCTCATGGTTGTGGTGGTTGCAGGCACTAGACATCGACTCCACCTGATGTCACGGGTCTGAGTGTGTCTTTATCCCAATGAAAATTTGATCGGAGATAGCATGAGTTTCCTCTACACACTCTAGGCTTAAGTTGATATCCTTGTCAGTCTAGTGTCTTGTCGTGGGTCATCATGTTAGTATTTTGTGATGAGATGTTTGGTCCTATGTCAAGTTGCCTTGTGGAGCTATTATTAATTAACTTCCTAAACACTCTCCAAAATCTGCACCACATAAGAAATCAATTATAGAGCAATCCAACCCAGAAAACACAACTCTGCAACACCAAACCAACAAAAAAACCAACCATCACACCGGATCACACAACTCGACCAAATCATCTTCTAAAACATTGAAATTCATACTGAATCAACTAGAGATAAGTATCTCAAAACCCAATAAACCGCATTAGCACATCTGCAACAGATCACCCAAACCAACTCTCTATAACAAACTAATTCTCTGCAACACAGGAATATGTTGACGTCAATGACAACAACACATTCCAACAACTCTAATATCCAACAACATCTCACTCATTAACCAAAAAATAATATAATATCATCCATCGGTCCATAGTTATCTTGCTTTTATTGTTTTGTACACTACTCTTGTATCTACATCCACCTTAGACATAGTATTACAAGAAACTTGACCACTCTTAATAAAAAAATAAAATTATAATAAGAAGGATTCAATAACCCATATCCATTCACATTAAATTATATTAGAGATTGAGGTTCTCACATAAATATATTTTTATCCCTTTGTCCTCTCTCTCTCCATATCTCCCTCTAATTCTCTATCTCCATCTCCATCTACATATCTCTACTTTCCTTTATAACTAGTGGCAGGAACATGACGCATTGTGTCCCTTTTTTTGAAAAAGTGCATGGATAGTTTTGAATAGCTCTTTAGTACTTTTTAACACCATAAGAATCAGGAAAAACATAGGTCTAAGAAAAACATTTGAGCTTGAATGTCAAAAACAAAGATATATTTGATAGCTGATAAAATATAGAAATAGCAAAATCTAAAAAAAATACATGCATCACTAAGAAGTATTTATAAAAAAGATATTGATGTTATCTTGTTTGCCAAAACTTGAGAGTGTATGCAAAAACTATTTAATTAAAAAAAAGCTCCTTTAGAAAAAAATTCGGATTTTGGGGCAATTTAGGTGGATCATCCTACTAATATCAACAAAGAAAATATTTTGACCTGATTGAAATATTCTTTACATCACTAAAAGACCAGCAAAACTGTCACGAAATCATCATTACCTACAAAACTGTTGAATGAGCTAAAAATTGCCAAATAATATTGAAACCGATGAATGAAGTGCAAAAGTATTGGATGACATCGTCTAACCATTAATAAAGTACAAAAAATGGTTTCTATTCAAACAAAAATCTATGCATCAACTATTAGGGGCCAATATGTTAATAGAGTCTCGACCAACAGGAGGTTTGTGCTATTGATAGGTTGAGCAATGCCAATAATTGGGAGCAATGGGAAAAATAAGTTACCTACTATGAAAATACTAAATGATACCACTCAAAAATAGAAGTCATCATCAACCGCCAAAAAAGTCATTGGTTAATAAAAAAGACCATTGCAAAAATAGAAATTACCTAGAAAATCAATTGAGAACTTGTAAAAAAATATTGATAAAATAAAATAAAAAACCTTTATAAATTGCAAAAAGATTACATAAAGATAGGATAAGGTAGATATGGTATGGATCTATACTATTGCACACATTTTCTTGCCTTGTCTCTAAAAAAAGGTAAAAAAATCTCTTTGCCTTGATTTTAGCGTTTGGGAAAGTGATCTAAGAGTTTTTAGATTTTTTCCCAAGTTGCATCATTTAATTTCTTAAGGCCAAAAATCTCAAAAAAAATAGAGAATTGTAGATCCACATCTTTAATATTAGATTGGAGTTGATCTCAACCCTACAACTCCCAAGAATCACCTACAATTAAATATTTATCACAAAAAAACATTAATTATTATGAGTTTTTAATCCTCTTCAATGAATGATATAATAAATAATCCTCCTAAAAAGGGAAAAAGAAAAGAAAAAGAAAAAGAAAAGAAAAACAAGATGAAATCCTAGGTGAGGATAGAAATTAATCATGACATGTCCTCATCCTATGAATTGAAACAAAAATTATATGACCTAAGTGAATTTTAATAGATAGTGTGAAAAAAGGACCTAAGTAATTAAATAATTAATTAAGTAAATACCCCTTTACGAATATGAGATATATATGTCATTCATTAAGTGCATGCTATGTGACCACATGTTAAAGTTGCATCTAGGAGACTAAAACATATATCATAAGAAAAAAGGATTTCATGAGAGAAAAATGATAAAGTTGAAAGATGTGAAATTAAACATATAAAATAGCATTATCTTTTCAATTGTAAATTTATTACGTATGCAATTGTCATTATAATTTTAATTATAAATTGGGATTCTATTGAACTTTCTTGTAAATTTAAAATGAAACAAAAAAATTTATTGAAAAAATATTTATTGGTTTAAAATATAATATAGATGAAGTGCAAATAAAATAGAAACATTATGATGTTGACAATACTACATAAAGAATGAATGTATTCATCGTCACTATATTCATTTATTGATTATGTATTTTCTAAGTTATGATTTAGATATATCTTGTGATATTAAGGACAAAAAGTAAAGTGTAGGAGGAGAAAAATTATGGGTATTGTTTTAAAGTAATATTGAAAAATAAAAGATAATATGATCCTTTGGTTGAAATGGATGTTAATAAAGAATATTTATAATGGCTCTTTCAAAATGGAGGAATACTTATATTTATTAAATAATAATTAAAGGTAGCGGTGTGATGGTTTGGAAAGCACACTAGAAGGTTATATAAATCAAGTATGTTAGATTGAAAAACATAGAGATCATTGAAGGGAGAAGGTGGTTTTGGTGGGCTATAGACATTGGAGATGGGGCACATATAATACATGTCCAACTTAGAGTAGAAAGTACACTTAAAACTATCGTGTCCAAGTGTTGTTGAGTGATTGCTTTGTTGTACGCGTTGAGTGGTTTCTCTATTACATATTGTGTTCTAAATAAGAATTGTTTCCTCCTTGACTGTGTCATAACTATGAAGGATAAATCTATTGAAATATTTATAAGGTGAGAGTAACATATCCAAGTGTCCTAAAGCGAACAAGTATCAAACTTTTTTAAACTAAAAAATACTATCAAGGGAACAACTACATTTATATAAATTTCAATAAATCCCTTAAACATGGTTACAAGATTCAATTACAAATTAATATTTTTGAATATACCTTATTCCTTTTGTAATTATTCTAGTCAAGCAAGCTAGGGGAAGAAGATATGAATTTTTGATAAATAGATTATAGAAGTAATCGAAATTGCCTATGATTAGGCCTATATTAAAAAATCAAAGTATTTTACCATAAGCACATTGTTATTTAAATGTTTTCTACCATAGTCTAAGATTGAATTGTACATTTTTTTCACCATATTATCTTGTAGGTAGTCATGTGCTACAAACTTTGCAATTAGTTTGTGGCCCATCATGCCCATACATGTCATAAGGAATTCACCTACCACATGAAATTTGTGCAAATACAAGTTTCTTTATATACAAGACGTAATAAACATTGAGAAGGCCCAAAAATGCCTTAAAACTTGAGATGGTCTCTTGTAAAAACTCTTTTATGCAAAGAATCCTAGGCAAAAGCACTAGATTTTGGTAGAAATTTTTCCCCCAACAAAGATTTGTTAACCAATTCATATTATCGGTTCTATTCTTGCGCAACATGAATCCCATTTTGACGATGTATCTCCTCAATTTCACTCCTCTCCAAATGATTTTATCCTCATCTTGATATAAAGACATAATACTAATCAATAAGATCTCATTTAGTTTTATTGTTTCTTATTGTATCAGGGTGCATTATTGAAACTATACCACTATCAAACCACAATGTCAATCTTCTTCTCTATGTAATCAGCCACTTTGTCTTTCTAAAAAAACAATTGTACAATTCTAGGAACAAATTGAGGGGAATTTCATCATTTCACAATTTAGACCAGAAATTGATAGAGAATCTATTTAGCCATTTTTTATATTCTTATGTCAATATGGGTTTGTTCTTGTTTTATTTTTTTCAATCTTTACCTACAATGTCTATGGGTATTAGGTTTGGTGTTTTGAAAAGCGGGTTATTTTGAAATGAAAGTTTTAATAAAATTTAGTCCAAAAGCTTAAAGCTTAAATTTTTTCATTAAGGTTCTACCTTGTCCATGTCCCTCTTTAAATTGACTTAGCAAAATTTTCTTGAATCTTGATTATAGAAAAGGAATACTAATCTGTAATGGCCCACTCTATGCTACCCAAAAAAAATTGACTATTTTTTTTTTAATTTCTTAATTGTGTTTGATTCAATCACATACTCTGGGCAGCTATCCAAATGGAATAGGTATTCATCCATTCGGGATGAACATCTAACCATACAGGTTAGGCATCTGTCCATACAGGACAGGATGTTTCATCCATAGGTTACTTTAGTGGCGAATTTTTCACGTCGGCCCTGTCGGAAATGGCGAATATTTTGTACCATCTGGGGGTGGCCATGTCGCTAGAACATTATCAATTTCTGTCAACATCACGGCCCGATCACCATATGTTTTATGCAATTAAATGTTTCTATGCGATGATTTCGCCAATACAATATATGGTGGACACACGGTAAATTTAATTATTTCGCCTACACTCTTCGAGGTTGCCTTAATAGATGACCTTAATTCGCCTATAGGCATGTGAAGATTTGTTATCCAGGGGGACCCAATTTGCCCGACATCTTGTCAACGCATGTCTCCAGTCATCCCAACTTTCGCCAACTATATTGTATTCACTATTCGCCTATTATTTGGACGACCTGTAATCGCCTCGAAAATTACGTAAGTCGTATTTGGATGACCTATAATCGCCTCGAAAATTACATAAGTCATATTTGGATGACCTATAATCACCTCGAAAATTACATAAGTCGTGTTATAATTACACGGGATTTGCCAAATATTTGTATACTGGTAAATTCCCGCAGAATTCACCATATAAGGATTGGTATAAATACATGCAAAGATCAGATCTATCTCAACACAATCTAGTGGGTTCTAGGCTCTGAATTCTGATCAATAGCGAAGTTTCAGACCAAGGAAAATCATTGTTGTTGATTGTATTGGCGACTGCTAGTTACCTAAAGCCTAAAGGTGAGTGATCATATTTTTGAAGTGGTATATTATACATTATAGTCTATTATTGCTTCTTTGGCAAATTGATATTTTTTTGGCAGCCTTTATTTCGTTGGAGATGTCGAACAGGAAGAGGGGTAGGAAACCTGAATGTGGGGAAGGCCAGGAGAGGCCAACAAAAAGCAGAACGTTGTCTTCGTACTTTGGCATTGGAAAAGATTGTGGTATTGGTGAAAATCAGGAAGGTACATCATCACAAGTACAAGTACAAAATTTGCCACCTGCACTGCATGTTGAAGATGGCGGCGAACCTAATATCTCAGATTAGGATGATCTTGAAGAAGATTATCTGGTAGATACCCAAGTTAGTCGGAATGATATAATCGACTTGGGTGATAATTCCATTGATGATAATGCATGGAAGGGGAAAAGAAAAGCCATATCAAAAAACGGTGAACCACAATCAAAAAAGGATCGGGAGTGGGATATGTCAGTGAGGAATTTTCAAATTAATTGGGCATCGAAGTATCCATTCATTGAACCAGTGGAGAATCCAATTGAAGGCGAGCCTCCAATAGAATGCAGGTGTAAGATTTGCACTTGGAAAAATAAGAAGGAAATTAGGTTGCAGCTAAAATTTGACACCATAGAAAAGCATATGGGTAAAGTTTATGAAAAACAAATGATAGACTAGGTTGAAAAATTAGTGATAAGATGGAAAACAGAGGATGAATGTAAGCATGTGAGGAATGTTGAAGAGTATTATTTTAATGAGAAATTACAGACAAAGCCTGTTGAAGTTAAAGGTTCTATTAAAGTTGTTTTTGGAAAAGCAATGCAAATAGAACAACTGGGAAAAGTTGTGCAGTTAAGCGTTGTTTTTCATATTTTGAGCAGAGGGCATGCTATGACAGATTTCCCATCAACTAGTGGTTTATTACACTTTTTGAAAGTTCCTAACTATCCTAATAGACACTGGTCAGTAAACAGTGGATGGGAATGGGCAATTTGTCTTGTTGAGGTTGAAAAAGAAGATGTACAGGAAAAAATAAGAGAGTCAAACTTCATTGCATTTTCTTTAGACGAAGTTACGGTAGTAGACAATACTTCATGGGTATGCATGCATGTTTATACTGTAGAGAATCATACCTGCCAACCTCATCTACTATCTGTTGCTAAAATGAAGGAGAGTGCAACAACGGAAAATTTATTTCAACTAGTAAAGAGAAGTTTAATTGAATATGGAGGTATGGATGACATGACGGTAGCCAAAAAATTGGTTTGTGTTGGAGCAGATGGAGCTTCAGTAATGCAAGGTCATAGGAATGGTCTTTGTACAAAGATTGAAACTTCATTTGTACCGTACATTACTACAATTCACTACATGGCTCACAGAATGAATCTAGTTTTTGGAATTGTGAGCAAGTTTGTTTCGGTTAAAAAAATTGAAATTTTAATCAGAGAGCTCTACTCACACTTTTGTCGAAGTCCCAAGCGATTTATGGAATTTCAACACTTTGCTGATGGATTAACTGATGGGAACAAGCTTCTCAAGGATAATGATACCAGATGGATCTCTTTGGATGGTCCAGCGCATCGAGTGTTTTCAGAATATCCATCCTTGATTGGACTATTTCACACAACTCACGACGAATCAGATCAACTGAAATTTCCTGAACTTCTTGGCAGGTTAAGTAATTTAGAGACACTCTTAACTTTAGCAGCTCTTCTACCCAGGCTAGAGGAAATGAGAAATATTATGAAGGTTGCCCAAAAAAGAGCTTTGTATATTGCAGAATATGCTACGCTACGTAAGATGACATGCATGACCCTCGACAATCTCTATCGAAATCAACCAACACTATCTGATGAAAAATTTGTTAAGTGGCGGACACTCACAGATTTGAACAATCCTGATAACTTTTTACAAATCGGTGCAGATAGGGAGGTATGTGTCAATGTACAGGGAGTTGAGATAGCAATGCACTTCTATGCCACGGTTGACCTCGAGGAACCAGGAAAGCGCCCTAGGAAGAAACTAGCAAGAGTTACAAAGGAAGATTTCAACAAGATTGTTGAGATTGTAACTACTTCTGTGAAGAAATTTGCATATGATCTTTCCTCATAAATTAGAAGCAGATTCCCTCCTGACAACCTACTCGAAGCCATGTCTATTGTGTTTCCTCATTATTGGAGCCTCAACAGTGCATCTGATTTTCGAAGTAAGTACTGACTTTGATAAAATAATTTTGCATATCCAGAGAATTGAATGGAGTAACTATAAATGGAATATTAGACGAAACTCATCTTCGAGAGCAATCATCTCGTTTTGCATACACTATGAAACAACAATATGCCAAAATGGAGAACCCCCGTGAAGAGGGATCAGTAACAAGGGTTTGGAAATATATAGCTAAGAACGCATCCTTGCATGATTCAATGCCAGAATATGTGAAGCTTTCTGATTTATGTCTTACCATGATATTGGGTTCGGTGGAAGATGAGAGAGTTTTCAGTGCTTTGGGGTTCATAAAATCAAAGCTAAGAAACAAACTAGACAAAAATTTGGAAAATTGCTTGAGGCTCTATACATCTAGGTATGATGTCCACACTTTTCCTTACGATAGGGCACTGCAAATCTGGACGTCCAAATGTGAAAGAAGGGGTTTGGGCAACACTTCAAACCAAAGTGCTAGTGGGACTAGTGGACCTACTGGTAGCATTGAGATGCAGTTCGGCTAAGATATGCAGACTCAGACTCAGAGTAAAGAAACCACAGACGAGAATCAAGAAAGCACTGAATTTGATGAGGATGAATGGCAACTGTAAGAGATTGGTATTTATTAATCTTATTACTATATCTCATCATTCATATTACAAAATCATATTACTTTTTGCAATTAGAATTTAATATTGATTTGTAATTTTATTTTTCAACTTTCTATTTCCAGATTTAAAATAGCATAATAAAAAAAAACCATAATGTGTTTATTGATACAGAGATGTTTATTGTTTATTTATACATGTTTGAGTCTCAAATATGTGTGATACATTTCAGAACCATATGATAAATTTCATTCAATAGTAATACACATGTCGAGAACTTAGATTTTCATTAATTCTTTCAAAATATAGCCATATGATACAATTCATTCAATAGTAATACACCAATTTGTGTGATTCTACATGCCAATTGCAAAAGTGAATACAAAGTTTCAGAACCCTTTGCAAATGACCTTGAATTCCCTTTTATAGAAACAAGAGAGCAACAACAACTCCTGTGTGATTCTCCAATGTCCATGCAAAAGTGAATACAAAGTTTCAGAACCCTTTGCAAAATTGCAAATGACCCTGAATTCCCTTTTATAGAAACAAGGGAGCAACAACAGCTTCAGGTTGAATTGCAAGTTTGCAACATGTGAACACTGAACATCAAAATCACAAACTCAGCACATATTTATATGGCAATCACAGGCCATATTAGCAATTTAACATCTGCTACATGTTTGATGTCTCCTGTTCAAAAAACAGAGTTCAAAATTAAATATTAATTCATGTCATGAGTCATGACAAATTAAACATAGATAATAGCTATAGCAGTGCCTAAAACCTACTAATCAGAAATAGAGAAATGCATAAATGTTAAAGCAAGGGAGAATTTGAGAATACAAATTTACTGGCTGAAGTTTTGCACTGTGCATCATAGATTCATAGGCTGGATTAGCAAAATAGAAATAGCGAGTGCTATTTTTTTCCTATTCATAAATTAGATTCATAGGCTGGATTAGCAAAATAGCAAACAGGAAAAAAAAAACCTTGAAATTAAGAATAAAAGAAGAAAATTGTGCAATACATACTATGATTCTTAAGAATTATGTGTCAGTTTTTGTAGGGTACTCCACTCTTCGTCTGATGGAAGGTCAATATTCTGTAAACTATGAAAAGTCAACTCCAACTTCGTCAACATTCCATATTTAGAAGATTTACTTGACATCACTGTTTCATCCAATAGTGAATTTAGAGTTGTAAATGGTTGGATGAATTCCAGAAAGCTTTTGGGAGTTGTGTCCTTTGAAAGCAAGTCTAAATCAGACTTCATTTTTTTCTCCATGATTTTTTTGTAAGCTTCTTCTCCAATGAACTTATTTTCTGTGTCAATAGGCTTAGGCAAACCAAGTTTAATCAAATTATTTTTCTTTTCTTGCAGCTTCATTATCTTTTTTCCACAACTGTCCATAACTTCTGATGTTTCCCTTAGCTTCTGGCATTTTTGAATGATAGATGATGTCTTAACTGTGGCATCAATGCGGCTCTTAATTCCCTTGGATGCCAAGTAGCTGTCACTGGAACTGTAGACTACTTTCAGAATCTTTTTTGCCATTTCCTCTTTTGAATAAGCATGTGTGCTCTTCTCATAGTGCCCTTTGATTTTTTTTTTAAATTGTCTCATACTTTCAGTCAATTGAAACCATTCACACAACTTCTCACTCCTCTGCATTATTTGCCACCAAATATTTTCTTGTATATACTTCGTTGTATTTTTCATATTATCTTTCAATCTATCATCCAAAGTTTTTATTTTATCATTTGCATTGTGCAGGTCTTCTTTCATTTGTGCACATTTTTTTCTTTCTTCCTCTACTTCCTCTTGCAAATGTTTTTCTTTTTCCTTCCCATGATCCAATAGGTCCTATAATTTTTTCATTTCAACGGCAGTAGACTCATAACTTTTGTATAATTTTTGAAAACTGGCTTTTTCCTCAACAATTTTATTACTGCTTTTAGTCATTTTTTGTGTCAGGTCCTTCAATTCTGCATCCTTCTTGTCCTGCTCTGCAATTTCTACTGCAGAGCCCGGATTTTTTATCCTTTTCTGTAATTCATTGCACTTGCTATCTGCTGCTTTCCTCCTTGATTTTTCATTTTCCAGGTCTGCCTGTAACTTTTCTATTTGTTTCTCCAGTTTATTTTTTTCTCTCTCCACCTTTAGCAGTGAAGTGTAGACCACTTCATTAGTCCTTTTTGACACACTAATTTTGTCCACATTATGTACTTTGGAGAAATCCATTTGGAGGGTGCTAACTTGAAATTGAGAGGGATCTGTCTGACTATGTGGTGGATTTTTATCTTTAGATGGGCCCGAGGGCATAACAACAATGAACTCCATCATATCTTTCTATGGGTTATATGTTGGAAATACCCTGTTCCTTGCAGGTTGTTCATTTACAACTTCAGACGCGGAATTCCTATGAAATGCTTTCTTTTTTTCTTTTTTTTCTTTTGTTGTGTGTTCAAATTTTTCATAGTAATCACGAAATTGAAAATCTGGGCTTGCTGAAGCAATTGAATGTTTGAAAGGTGACATAGGAATACCATAGGCTCCAGTTCCACTTATTCCTATGGTTTTAACTAATGCTTGACCAGGAATAGGATTACCAACAACAATTCCTGATGTTGTCCCACTCCCACTGACACTTTCATGTGTAGTTTTCATAGTCTTTTGAGGTGTGTGATCTGAAGCTGCAAATGATTGATTTGTAGTGTCAGTGGCACTTGATATAGGATTCTCAATAGTATGAGATTGAGTATCTACCTCTAGTGGCCTCTTGCGAGAGATATTTTGTTGTTGCCCTTGTCCAACACCAATCACAGTGGCACTTGACTAAACAATAATAGGAATACTATCCCCAGATTCCCCACTAGTGGCAGTGGCACTTGATTCACCACCAATGGGAATACCATGATGTGGTGGTGGTTGTGGATTTGAACCAGAAACAAATGTAGGTGGACCCTGAGGGTAATGAGTAGTACCTATCTCTGATGAATCTGAAGAATCAAGTCCAATGACTGGTCTATAAGGACCTTTTGATTTTGACCTTGATGGATTTTGTACCTAAAGTGAATACCAAATGCCCTCTCCTCTGGGACCTAGACCACCACCTTCAAATCCCATTTTTTCCACAATGCTTGACCCTTTGATATATTTCTCTTTCATTGCCTCATTGACTGCACCTAATATTTTAGGGATTGTAGTAGTTGTTTGAGTGGGCTCAACCTCAGGCTCATACTGATCAACATCTTCACTCCTGTCATATGATGTTGTGGGATGCTCCATATTCCACAATTTGCTAAACTCTTCATCCTCGTCGATGCTATCAAATTCTGCACTTGTCTTTGGTTCACTGAGATTCCTCCTCATAGTCCAAAAATCATTTATTTTGGTTTGAGTCCAATAATTCTCTTTACATTCCTGCAGAATTGATTTGGGAATAGTTTTCTTAGATGGATTAGCAGATTTTATGTAGAAATTGTAGGACCTCCTATTTTGGATGTCCTGGCCCTCCATAATTTGTGATGAAATTTCTTCTGTTGAAATGTTATTGTCAGCTGCAATTTTCTCCATCTCTTTTTTAACCTCATCCCAGGAGTCCTTGTTTCTAAGCTTTTCTAGAAATGGTTTACTTTCATGTTGACATAACGCTGAAGAGTTCCCATTTTTCTTAAGCCTTGCTTGAACTACACCGATTGGATCATACTGCCAGAGACCCTCATCACCAAAGTTAAAAACTGTCAAGAAATCATGTGTCACAATGAATGCTTTTCTCTCAAATGTGAACCCTCCACATGAGAAAGGCAAGCAAGGAAATATGTTCTTCTTTTGCTGACCATGGAAGTGCCTATCTGTGCTCTCCAATTGTCGTACATACTCTAATGCAAATACCCTCTTTGTCACATGTATTGGAGGTCTGTATGGTTTTACTGTCGATCCGTAAAACCTTAACACAGTGAATTCTTCCATGAAGAACCAGTCAGCCAATTCTATTTGACTTCCGAGTTGAATGCAATCTCTACAAGACATAGGCAACCTAGGCATTGGAGTGCTTGTAATTTCATTATACATTGGTGCCAAAAAGAAGTCTACAAAATGGTTGTAGTTCTTTCCATTATCATGCATCCTTATCTTTGGGCTCCAATCATATATTGGACAGTCTATTCTCTTCCCAGTCTTCTCATCAATCTTATAGCTCACAATTTGAAGCTTGTTGGTCTCAAATATTGCACAATACTTGGATAGAAGGAGATAGCACAAGTAGGATGAGAACCTAAATGTCTTACAGGAACCTTTTTTGATCATAAGTAATTGTTTTTGCATGGATTTTACAATGGGATCAATTAAATTATATCTTACTAGCTAACTTGCACAATGGATATTATAAATCATTTCAAGAAGGCTTGCACCTACTTCCCTATCATTTTCCAATCCCAGGCAAAACGATAGCAAGGAAATAGTATCCCCAACCCTTGGAACAAAAATTTTAGAATCATAAGGAGGCTTATGATTCTGATTCAACACAATACCAGTACCAATCTTTATTAGACCTTTGATAAATGAATCTCTACGACTTGGATCGAGACTCTCATAATTCCCTGCTAGCTTTTCAAGGTCAATTTGGACGTTTGAATTTTGGGCTTCAAATCCTAGGTTCAACAAACGAGCAAATTCTCCCCCGTTTATGGATAGAATTTCCTCTTTTGTATTTTTATTGACAATTGCTTTTTTATCTTCATCATATTTTTTGGCATAGACCATGACAAAATTAGGGCAAGGGAATACTTCAGGTAATACCATGCTTCCCAATCCAACATCCTACAATGCGATTTTATTTATTGTAACATTGGGTTGAAAACAGTAAATTTTGCCCTGGATGCATCTACCGCCTTACTAGACAATGTATATCTAATATCTATGATACGCTTTTCACCATGGATAGCAGGGTCATAAATGTCATGGTATTCATTAGTGAAACCTGGTGTTTTAACCAGTTCGGTTAGGTTAAGGTACATTTTGTTTTTCACTTGGCTTCTTGTTGAACTACTGCTTCCCGTTTTCCCCATCACTATTATTGTTAATAATTCAAAATAATGCTAGGCAGCTAGATAAAAACCTAAAAATGCTAACCCTCAAATTGGACCACGAGATTACCAAAAGCAAAAAAGGCGGGATGTAGGTGTTCTAGATTTTACCCAGAAATTGGAATTTCTATTTCACTAGATTGGTGCAGACAGTCTCTGATGCAACAACTTGCATTCCTCAATCTAGTAGCTGTTTCTAAATCTCCCTCGATTTACATGTTTATCCAAGAAATGAAAGACGATTATAATTTACGAGTCTCTTATTTTGAAAACTCTAAAAAGTAGAAAAGTAAAACCTAAAGGGCAAAATATCAAGAATCATGTTGTAATTTTATTAATTACTATTAATAACTATTGGATGCCGAAGGACAAAACATTCATTACTTCAGTATAAATTATGAGGACATTAAGAATCATGTTGTAATTTTATTAATTACTATTAATAACTATTCGATGCCGAAGGACAAAACATTCAATACTTCAGTATAAATTCTGAATTTCTGAGGACATTAAATGTAATATGTTCAATTCTGGGCGAAGTTCTCCCAAATGTGTTCACTTCCCATTTTCGGGCCGAAATCCACCCTAAGCCATTGATCTTTTCTCATCCAACAGACGAGGGACCAAGGTACCTGTTGTGACTTTATGGGTGTGTTTTTTAAGTCTATTTAATAATTTTAAATTTTGTCTAAAAAAGTGCTTTACAAACTTACTTATATTTAATTAAATTTAAAACATTTCAATTCCGGGTGACGTTCTCCCAAATGTGTTCACTTCCCACATTTGGGCCGAAATCCACCCTAAGTCATTGATCTTTTCTCATCCAACGGATGATGGTACCTGTTGTCAGTTGTCATGGGTCCCATCACTTTTGCCAGTTTTCAAGCACGTCACCATACTTGTGTCACTTTTCCGGACAAAGTTCTCAAAAGTCTGTTCACTTCCCACATTTGCCCTGAAATCCACCCTAAGTCGTTGATCTTTGTTCATCCGACGGTCGATGGTACCTGTTTTAAGATGTATTGGGTCCCACAACTTTTGCCATTTTTCTGGCACGTCACCATACTAGTGTCACTTTTCGGGTTTGATTTTTAGTCTATTTAATCATTTTAAACCTCCGCCCGAAAAACAGCCTTATAGACTTAATTATATTTAATTAAATTTAAAATGTCCAATTCCAGGCGAAGTTCTCAGAAAGGTGTTCACTTCCCACATTCGAGCTGAAATCCACCCTAGCCATTGATCTTTGTTCATCCAACGGTCGATGGTACCTGGTTAAGATGAAGTGGGTCCCACGACTTTTGCCATTTTTATGGCACGTCACCATACTCATGTTACTTTTCGGGTCTATTTTTAAAGTCTATTTATTCATTTTAAAATTCCGCCCGAAAAAGAGATTTATAGTCTATAGACTATAAACTTAATTCTATTTAATTAAATTTAAAATGTTCAATTCCAGGCAATAGTTTGAGAAATGAGAATAAAACAAATAACTAAATATAAATATAAATTTTGGTATGCAATTTGAAAGGTAAAAGTTTATTATTAAAGAGAAAACATTCAATATTAAATCTAGAATATTAATTTAAAGTTTAACAAAATTCTTTGAAAATATGTTTACGATATATAATTTTCAAAAATAGTTTAAAGATATATATAAAAGTTCAACATAAATTTAGTCTATTAATTTTTAAAAATGTGCAACTGCAGTCCTCAACCTTTTAAGGCGAGCAAATTTGGAAAGTACAAATGCCAAGGTGGTCCTGATCTCATGGCATTAATGTCTTATCATGCGCATTCATTACCCGGCCTATAAGACGGAGGCAGATTTTTTAACCTTTTGATCTGTGTACCACTTTTTGCTTTGAAGCAGCTGCAGAACAAATCTGTAGTAGTAGTTTGTAGAATCGTACCTTCTGTAAGACATTTTTTGTAGGAAGTGATTTTGAAATTGCAGGTGACAATGGAGGCCAATTTCACACTTCGAACAAACAAGAAATTGGTGCCCTTTTTGGGCAAAGTATCTGATAAACGAATGCAAGGACTGTTCAGGTTTAAGGAGGCAAAGTTGTGGGCGGCAGCTTGAATGATGCTTGCGGAGGAGGTGGCACATATCAGTCACTGGTATCGAACTAATATGGAGGTTTACTCTCTGATTATGGCGTGGGCCTGTGAATTTGAACCGGAAGTGGAAAATGTAAAAATCACATTGGTCAATTTGATTGATGGGGAGTTTTTTATTAACCTGGATTCAATCTTGGAGTGGGTGGTGCCGAGAGTTGGCATTCAAATTAAGGAAGGGGATGACCAGGAGTATTTGCTTCCTTTTATTCGTGGCCCAAAGGATGAAATCAAATACTAGTGTCGTGAACGAGCCCGAGTGGGGTGGGAAGCAATGAAAGTCTTTGTTAAATTAACGAGGGTGGATGAAGTCGTGAATGCTTTACATGTGGTGGCAAGGATGGAGGTTGGTAGGGCATTGAGAGATAGGGCTGAAGAAGGAAGGGCCATATAGCTACTGGCAAGCTTGGAGGGCAACCCCGACTTCGGGTTCCTAAACTGCATTCCAAAAATGAAAGTTGAAGTGGCAAAAGGGAAAGCCAAAGCATCTACCTCCAAGGAGGGAAGGGACTGGGAGGAGGCGTTCCAGGGGGATAGTGAGACTGAGTGAGCAGCCTATCGGCAATGAACTAGTTTTGTTGTCTACTTGTTATAAGTTGTGGGCAAATTTTGTATCTTGAAAGTTTTCAATTAATTGAATGAAAAAACCTTTACCGATAAACTTTTGTATCTTGCAACTTTTGAAATTTTGTATTTTGAATGACTATATAGTATATATTTATAAAATTATAATCGACCATAATCAATGTACAAATAATTAATGGAACGAATTGAATTTTTTTTTTATAGCATTACATAAAAAAAGATCACGGTATTAAATTTATTTCCATTGTTTAACAAATAATTGAAATAACGTAGCTCATATACAAAAAGCATTTGAATGAAATTAATTAATAAAAATGAAATAGAATTATAGAAAGCATTTTTATATCCATAAGAGTCTAAGACTGTAAGAGGCAAATTGAAACAAACTGGAATTTGAAAAATTATCATTAATATTTATGCTTTTGAAATTTACAATTTTTTTGTCTGAGACTTGAGTCCCCCAAAAACTTAAAAGCCAAAATGAGTGAGCCACTAGCAGCCTATTAGGGTTCAAGGACATAGGAAAAAAAACTACAGGGGGGCGGGGCTAGGGCACAGGTAGTGGAATTGTTTACAATTTTGCCCTAAGAATCTGGCCCTCCTTCCATGTAGAATTCTTTGGATAGCATAAGCTGAGAGAATTCTTCAATCCACATATAGTTTGGAAAGTCATCCAGGAGGAACCATTTACGGAGGAAGACCCTGTCAATCCGTGCCCATTTTTTGTGACGCGTCAGCTGCTCTGCATTCAGGTTTAGGAGAAACGGTTGCCTGGCCACTGACAGTGTTTGGTTAGGGAGGAGAAGCTTGGATAAATCACTCACCCAAGGGATCCCCACCCCTACTTCTACAAGAATGACAAGAGTAATGTCATCTCCAAGGAAGTCTTCCTTAAAAACCTTCCTCAACAGCATTAGTGTATCCACCTTGTCTCCTCCCAGGTCCAGAAGAGACGCTAAGAAGCGGGATGTAAGGTCTGTGTTAACATGGTACCTATTTTCATTTCGCAGAAATTCTCTACCCAGCACCATCCGCACAACCTCATTGGTGAACGACCCAACCTCCTTGCAGACTGATTGGAGGGTTGGGTCTCTAACGGAGCCTAGAAAGGCCCTCTGTTCCTCTGCAGAAATGCTTCTCAAGCGGATGGGAGTGTCCATCTTGAGAAAATAGATTAACAAATTAAACAACTTGAGCAGTGAACCTATAAACCTAAAATACCATGAGCTCTGACGATTTATCTACTAAATGGCAAAGGCTAATTGAAGATGAAAGATGCAGAGATCATATATAAATTGTTGAAGCTCTTGATTGTAATAATTACTTCTTTAACAGTATTAACTGCTATAAATTTTTTTAAATCTTTCGTATCTCTGCAAATCTTTCCCATAAATGCACGAGTGTGCGAAATTGGAAATAGCTATGAACCAATACCAAATTGGCAAGTATCACATTGGAAGTCGTGGGGACAGAGTGGATTGCCGTAAGTGAAAAGATATATATTAAATGAATGAAATTATCGATCGTGGTTCATGACATTTGAAACGTGTCTATTGAATCCAATTCCATTCCGGGCACTTTTTGGTGAGCTATGTTCTCTTTAGAAAATTGGGCCGAAATAAAACTTCAGCCATTGATATACGATCATCGAACGGTTTAAAATCATTGATAGATTTTAGGTATGTGTCACCCTTTACGTGTCAAAGAGGCCGCGCTTATTGATACATCGTGCAGAGTCCAGACTCAATGTATTATGTGATGTGATGTGCCTTGTCTATTAATGGCAATGAATTTATGAAATCGCCAATGAATTATATGTTGTACCATAAATAACAAAATATTCGCCAAAACAAATTAAAAAAATTTCAAGCAGTGGATAAAAATCGCCAATACATTTAAATAATTTTCAAGCGGTGGATAAAAATCGCAAATACATTTAAATAATTTTTCCTTCGGAGTAAAAATTTTCGCTCATACAATTATATATTTGTTCCTTTTAACAATAATTATTTGCCTCCCACAATAAATATTTTCCCCATAGAACAAGGTGTTATTCGCCAGAAATTTATGGCATTTTCGCACCCTAGAAAAAAAATCGCCAATACAAAATAATTTTTTCGTCATTTAAAAAAAAAAATTCGCCATCGATATGAAAATTTCCCCCCGAAAATAATGCATGATTCGCCAGGATTTTACACAGTTGCCCGAGGGGGTTTCTTAAAGTTATCCCTAGTTTCATCTATCCAAATTTGGGATAGGCATCTACCCAAATGGGATAGGCATCTATCCAACTCGGGATAGGATGTGCTCTGCCCAGAGACTTGGACTCATCGGGACCATCTGGATCCTGGCTCACTCTCTAAGAACTACAATCCCCTACTAGGAGTGCACCGAGGTCGTCATCCTTAGGAGTAAATAGAATAACATAATCCAAGTTTGAATTCCGCCTTGGAATTTGGCCTAAAGCCTCGGGACGTCAAGCGAATCCATACGAGATTCCTTCCGAGTATGCGTTGAATTTCTTCTTTTTTTAAAGTCTTTCAATTAGTAATTATATAACCTATGATTGGGAGACCAAGGGACTTCACAAAACCATCTAATCGCTTTAACCAAAATCCTAGACCCCGTCCCCGAATGCCTGAGTACTAGGGATAACTCCGTCCCTAGACTGCCTACATACCCATTTCGGCACGAGATCAAGGCACACAGTATGCAATTTTATTTTCTAACAAGGGTTTAATGTAAACTATTTTGGTGGGTACGCAACCCTTTCTAGGGTCAATGTCCCTGACAGCTTCTCTACGGTTGCTACCCACGATAGTAGCTTTAGCAAAGGGCTCAAGGTGGCCTATTTCTTGTGGCCTAAAATATCTAGGTCTTACTTCCTATCATAAGTGTCACCCTTGACCCATTATCAATTGTAAAAAAATAAATAAATAAATAAATAAAATAAAATCATCAAGATAATATAAAATTTTGAAAGCACAACCCTAATGGGGTTTTCTAAGGTTTAACTGAGAGGATGCAAAATTCATTTAAAATTTATCTTTTTAGATTATTGATCCAAATGGGATTACCCACCCCTTGGATATTAACTTCCACTTGACCCTTATTACTTCCCAACGATTTATAGGGACAATGCCACATACGTCATTGTTGCTGCTTTATTAGGCGTTAAGTGCAGTAGTTCAAAACAATGATATTACCTATAAGTGTGACCTAGAGGCACCATAGATACTAAATGTTGCTAGGTTTTTTTGTTTCCAACACCTCTTGATTAGTTATCTAACTAAGTAATGTTAAAAGCTCAAATAGCACTAAGCTTAAAACAACTATGAAAGAGACTACTATACTATTAGAAAGTTCAAATAGACATTATCCTATTGCAACTCGAAAATTTCATATCATTATTAATTTATTTGAAAAGATTTAAACAATTGAAAATAAACTTATTCTAGGAAAATGAACAACCACTAGAAAATATTATCCTATTACTACTAGAAGATTAATAAATAAATTGTATGATAACAACAATTATGTAACTTGCATGGTAACAATAAATGCACAATTTGCATAACTACATGTGTAACCTGCATGATAACGGTAATAATGTAAATTACATGAAAGATTAACCAATGTTCATTTTCTTAAATGAGGGCAATTTTAATTAGTACTGAATCGTTTGTTGAAAATAAGAAAGTGGTTATGGAGGTTATGAATCTAAACATGATTACTTGGAAAGGGGTCTTTTTAAGACATTAGACAATTTGGGTCAATAAATTAAATTAAATTTACAATCATAACAATATAAAATTACTAGTTTGTAATGATTTTAAAATGCCAACCAGATAAGCAATAAATCTCAAACTAATTAAATGACTTCATGATATAAGTTTTAATTATAATTAATCTACAAATATAAGTTTACTAAACCAAAAAATTAACTAAATCAATATAGTGATAATAATTAGAGAAGACTATAAAATCAAAAAAAAAGATGGCTCTGCGAATTCTCGATAGTGCTAATTTCCGAAACAGAGACAGCAAAGAGAGCGATAGTGGGGTTTTGTCGACGTCTGGAAGGGCTCCCCCTCTATAGGATCAACCATGGCAAGTGGTTCGAAGCAGGAGAACCATTAATGCAGAAAAAAGAAAGGCTAGGGCCACATTGGACATAGCCCATATTTGGGCAGTCCCCATTACCGCACAAATCCCCTCCTTCACTACCAAAGCAAACAGGGTGCCATTAGGTTCAAAGGCAGAATTTAAATGGTCTCAACTTGAACCTCAAAGACTCCAGGCAGAGGGTTCAATAAAACCATCCAGAATCGGAGAACCCGCACATCATACCAATATCAAAGACACTCATGTCATGCAAAAAACTTGGAAGGAGCCGAAAATCCCTGTTAGAAAATAGATATCCACAAATCTAGAAAACCCTAGGCCATAGCCCATCCAAATCTCAGCCCCAAATACTGCTACGGAGTTAAGAAATTACTGCGTTAAGCACGGATTATTTGCAAAATGGGAAGGTAGTGGGCAATAGCAAACTAGTGGAGAGAAATGTTCCGCGGCTAGGTAAGTATAATATCCTTAACCAATAAATTCATCTTCATTGAATGCATTAAGGAATCGTTAAAATCTAGATTGCTAGAGGGTGAACAAGTGTTTTACAAAGGAATGAATTTTAAATTTCTATATTGGAAACCTAAATTTGACTCGAATAGACATGAATTTAGCACAGAATCTAGATGGATAATCATTCACAGCCTACCTATGGAACTGATGCATGTCAAGATTCTTATTGACATTGGCAACAGTTTAGGTAAATTCGTCGCCCTAGAAAAAAACTAGTCGGACAAATCTGACATTAAAATACTAATAGATGTAGAAAGAAGCACTGATAATTTAAGAAATAAATCATCAACACGATGGATGGGAATTATAATTTAATTCTCGAATGGTTTAATGGTGAGATAGCGGAGGAGATATATAGTTTAAACCCTAATGTTAGAAAAACCCAGAATAGAAATACAGGGAATCTGATGAAACCAGCTAACAAGGATAACATCCAATTCAACAATGACATTGGCAGCTTTATCATTATGGATTCATAGATTGGGGATAAACAGGGGTCACCACCTAATACCCAAATTAGAAATAATCCAACCAAATTTGCCAATGACAACGAGGTCCCTACAACGCCGGATGAGGGCAAAATCCAAAAAGAATTGGGAGATGTCATTGACAATCTAATGGGAAAATTTGTAGAAGAAATAGTAGACGAAATGATTCAGGAAGCCAAGACAGCAGAAAATAACATCCCCTCGGAAGATTATGATCACATCTCAGACATGCGTCAAGAAATGGTTAATATGAACGAACAAGAAGAAGTGGTTCCTGAGACTCAGAACATGGATAACCCCTCTCCTATGGTCAAAGGGATGAATGAAATAGAAGAAAGAAACTTTATAATCAAGGAATTAATTAACATGCAGGAGGAGGAAAGGAACTAGGAATCAAATGTTAATCTCGAGGACACACCCAACATGGGTATAATGTTGATAGAAGGAAACAAAGAGAACCCAGATTGTGGCAAACCCGGCAACAATAAGAGAGGTCGAAAGTCTTTTTTAGAGAAAATGAAATTGGATGGGCAGGCGGAGGGGAAGACCAAAATAACAACCCTATTTTGCCCAGGAAAGAGCCCGCCAGCCCCCAGGCTGGTATAAAAATATTGACATGGAATGTAAGGGGCCTAGGCGCCCCTAGTAAGCAACGCTTGATTAAGCGTAGCTTAAAAAGATCTGATATGGATATAGTCATATTGCAAGAAACTAAATTAAACAAGGAAGATATGTCCAAATTCTGTAAGAACCTCTACCAATGGCAGATAGAGGCAACAGAATCCATTGGGGCATCAGGTGGATTGGCATTATTGTGGAAGAAAAACACAATAAATTATACAAGATATATCAAGATGCAACACTGGATGGCAGGCAAAATTAAAGCACTTGATAGAGATACAGAATTTATCATCATAAATATCTATGGCCCGATAACTACGGAGAAGAAAAAGTCAGTATGGCTAGAAATTGATCAATTTTTAACAAATCAAAAGGCTCCACACTACATTATAGGTGGAGATTTCAACACCATTCTCCACCAATCAGAGAAACGTGGAGGATCAAAAATCATAAGGCAACATCAAAAAGATTTTATGGAATGGATAAATAATAACTACCTCTTAGAAATAAAAACTGACAAGGGTTCACACACATGGAATAACAGGAGATCAGGCTTCTCTAACATCTCTGAAATATTGGACAGGCTCTTCTTCAAAGGGAACCTAACTTCTTTTCAAACCGAGATGAAAGCCTATGTTCTGCCATGGTCAGGATCTGACCACTTTCCAGTAATGCTAGAACTAATGGGAGAACCGAAAACCTGTGGGAGACCATTCAAGTTCGAACTCATGTGGTTTAAGCATGAGGATTTTTTTCCTAACATACAAAAATGGTAGACAGAAAGTAATTTTCAGGGTTCCAAAATGTTCTGTTTAACTTCAAAATTAAAAGAAATTAAACATAAATTACTAGATTGGAACAAGGAAAGATTTAAGAACATCTTCGAGGAAATATTACGAATCGAAAAAGAACTGGAGAATGTAAATATAGAAGTAATTCGACATGGGATGGATCAAGTCTTATACAAAACAAAGAAAAGGCTCCTGGGTGAGTATGAGGACACTCTAGCCAAGGAAGAAATTTTCTGGAAACAAAAATCCAGAGAAGTTTGGTTGAGTGATGGAGATAAAAATACTAAGTTTTTTCATAATAGTGTAAAGGTGAGGAGAGCCAAGAATAGAATCTCGCAAATTACTAATGAGGAAAACCAGATTAGCATAGATCAAAAGATGATTGCGAAGGATGCAATCCAATACTTTAGAAACTTGTTGAATAATTGGGAATACTCGGATCTCCCACACAATCGGGATTTGACTAAAAACATTCCTAAACTACTATCAGAAGAGGATAATAGATGCTTAATGCCAAAATCACTAAGGAAGAAGTAAAACAGACTCTATTTCAATTTTCAGGGGACAAGGCCCCTGGACCAGATGGATACCCTACTGGCTTCTATCAGAAATGCTGGCATATTATAGGTGATGAAGTGTCAGATGCCTTAGAAGCCACTAGAAATGCAGGCAATTTTCCAAAGGAGATAAACAGCACATTCTTAGCACTTATACCTAAAAAAGAAAACCCCTCAAAATGGGAAGAATTAAGACCCATATCCTTATGCAACATGACATATAAATTATTAACTAAAATCATGGCTAATAGATTAAAAAAGCTCCTACCAATTATCATTTTTGAAGAATAGACAGGATTTGTTCCTAACAGATCAATCTCGGATGGGATAATTATTGTACAAGAGGCTATTCATTCCATACAAAATCGAAGACAACCAAATATGCTAATAAAACTTGATATCAAGAAAGCATATGATAAAGTAGACTGGTATTTCATATGTAGCTGTATGAAAGCCTTCGGCTTTAATAGACAATGGATTAATTGGGTATATAGATGTATTTCAAGTCCCAGTTACTCGGTCTTGATAAACAAAAATCTGGAAGGATATTTCGAAGCAACAAGGGGTTTGAGATAGGGGGATCCGCTCTCCCCCTTCTTATTTATTATAATGTCTGATTCCTTAGGAAGAGCCTTTAAGGCCTCAAGATTAGGAGGTAGGCTGCAAGGTATTCAGATAACAACAGGGGTAGAACCCTGTACACATCAACAATTTGCAGATGATACAATGATATTGGGAAAGGGCAAACTCAAAGAGGCTAAGGAAAACAAAAGAATCCTACTCACATATGGGAAAGCGTCAGGAGAATTAGTAAATAACCAAAAATCAGAAATTTTTTGCTTTAATATGTCTATACAAGAGGAAAATAAAATAGCTAGCTGGCTTGGGTATAGAATTGGACAATTACCATGCACATATTTAGGAATACCAATAGATAAAGGAACAAGATCCAGCAAGCTTTGGGACCACCTCATTGAGCGCATCAAGAAAAGACTCTCGTCTTGGAAAGGCCTTTGGTTGACAGGGGTAGGCAGAATAACATTGATAAAATCAGTCTTATCGGCAATACCCATTTACCTTCTATCTTGCATTCCTATATCATTAGGAGTACATAAGAACATATCCCAAATTATCAGAAATTTTTATTGGCAGGGAACAGAAGACAAAAACAAAATAAAATTGATATCCTAGGATAAAATTTGCAGAGACAAATGCAATGGGGGCACGGGTATAAGGAACCTAATATGGCAGAACAAGGCCTTAGGGGCAAAATTAATCTGGAGGACATATGTCTTATCCGATGCCAAATGGGCTAGAATCCTAAGAAATAAGTATCTGGCAAACAGCCATAAGGAGGCAATATTCAGGGAAAAACACTTGCAGAAGGGTTAAAGAATCTAGAATTTTATAAAAGATTGTCACCCCATCATAACAAATCATCTATCTTGGGACATCCACAATGTCAAATCGGCATTGTTTTGGGAAGACTCTTGGGGGGATCAACCTCCAATAGATGTATTGATGGATACATCCAACATCAAGCATCAAATAAAGAACCTTTGGGGGAATTATGTAAAGGATTACATAATTCCTGAACCAAAATCGGCACTCGGATGGAAATGGAAAAACATGCATCCATTTATGCCTGAAATTAAATTCCAAGAAATGCAAAAGATACTTAATCACCGACTGATTTCATTAAAGAGAAGGGGATGATATTTTAGTATGGTCAAAATCCAAGGACGGGCAATATAACTGCAAAGATGGCTTCAGGAGCATATACAATAAGGCAAAAGTCAGCAAAGATCACATTCCAGTCGAACTTTGCTGGAATAAAATGTGTCTTCCAAAGGCAGGCTTCTTTGCTTGGGCGACAATTCAAAGGAAAGTACTTACTGCCGATCAATTCAGACGTAGGGGATATGAAGGACCATCAATCTGTCTATTATGTAGGGAAGATGAGGAAACAAGTGATCATATTTTCATGACATGCAAATATACCCAAAAATGCTGGTACTAGTTAATGGCACAACTAGGATGGTCGGAGCTATTAGCTCCTCCTTGATAGAATGGTGTTCATACTAGCCAATTATCAAGAAAAAAAGTCTATTTCATAATTTATGGATCTACAGCCCATCCATAGTAATATGGGAGATCTGGAAAGAAAGAAATAGAAGAATATTTCAAGAAAAGGAAATGCAAGTAGAAAAACTCATAATTAAAATAGAAGTGGCTATAACCGAAACCTCCAATAATAGGAATATGAACACTCCATTACACGGAAAGTCATTCACAGAATGGGACAACTTTATTAGAAAGCAATGGAGTGGAATAAAAATCCCTCCTTTTACTAGGAAAACGGGAACAGACAAAGAAGAAATAAGGAAAACATGCGAGTGGCAACCTCCAAAGCACAGATGGTTCAAATTAAATTTTGATGGAGCATCCAGAGGAAACCCTGGTATTGTAGGGGCAAGATGTATAATACATTCAGATAAAGGGAAGAGTATTGGATCTAAATCCTTTCATTTAGGACAAACCACCAACAATACCATTGAATTCCTAAGCCTCATAGAAGGATTAAAGATGTGTAGAGAACTAAGGATACGTAAATTAGAAATTGAAGGTGACTCAGCATTAATAATCAATGCAATTAGGACTAAAGGAATGTCTAATTGGAAACTCAAAGGTATTCTTGATAAAGCATTGGAATTGCTTAATTATTTCACAGATTTCACTATCAACCACATATACAGAGAGGCAAACTTGGCAACTGATGCTCTAGCCAATTTGGGGGCAGATGGGATTACTAAGACAACGATTAATATATCAGACTCTACCGATAAGGAATAAGTTGGATAAACAAATTTTTATATATCTATACGCATATAGATAAGGCATAGACAAAAATGTTCTACATATTTGCTTAGACTCAGTCAATCTATGCACATACAGAGATACCCACGGATATATATATATATATATATATATATATATATATATATATATATATATATATATATTTGAATATATTCTTATATAGATTGGACAAGTATTGATATATATTTACATATGCACTTATATACATATACAAATGTATAAATATATATACATATACTTATATATTTATATATAGATATATATTCATATGTACTTATATATTCCATATATATATATCTAGCAGATATATATGTATAGATACACATTTATATATATACATATATATATGTATATATCCTATCTATCTATATATATATATACATATGTATATATATATATATATCTTTGTTTACTTGTATATCATGATATATATATATATATATATATATATATATATATATATATATATATATATATGTATATACCTATATACATACAAATATATATACAGATAGATATATATTTTCATTAACATATGGGTATACATATACTGTTATATACTTGTATATTCATATAAATGCATTTATATATATACGGTCTTATACCCCTATAACCTAGCTCACTCTCTAGTAGAATTTATTACAACTGAGTAATATAAAAGCATTGATCCAGACTGGCCGAATTTATGGAGATCGACACGGATGCTCTCCAAGAGGCTCGGTCCTCTATACAGACTTAATAGTATAATTAAGAATGAAGATTATGCATTAGTTTCGATGGTATTGATATCCAAAATTTATTTTTGAAACATGTGAAGGATAGGATAGATATGTCTTCCGAAGCATGTCGTCTCAAATGAATCAATTAATGATAAATTAAGCATGATCTCAATCTACGGAACATCTGCTAGTCATTAAAGGAGAATACGACATCAAGAGATTTTTAGATACGATTTAGATCTTCACAATTAACAAAAAGTTAACTTGGATTATCAATAACTAAAATGGCATGAAAACACATGTTGTCATTTTGAATAATGATTATAACCTGATATTTAGCCTGGCTCGCGTTTATATTAAAACATAGATCCCATATCTCTCAAACTCAAACTGGAAAAATGGATACAATTATCAGACTCAGGAGTGACAAGAGACAAATGGCCTTTTGTGGGGAAATTTCCAAAAAATGCCTAAATGAGATTATCTTACTCCCACATGAAGTTGTCATTTATGCAGTAAAGAAGGTGCTAGGAAAGGATTTCCTTCAAAATGTTGACAGAACCAGGGCAGATTATCTTACTCCCACATGAAGTTGTCATTTATGCAGTAAAGAAGGTGCTAGGAAAGGATTTCCTTCAGAATGTTGACAGAACCAGGGCAAACAGTGACATTGCTGCAATGTTCCTCGCAGTAGCCATGCATTTCGACAGCAACAGAGATAATATAAGGAATTTATGCAGAAACATCTATATTCCATCCATTCTGGGAGAACTAGACAGGGTTCTTTTCAATATAGATGACAATCTCACAATCCCTCGGCCTAGACATTATGACATTCTCATAAGAAATAACAGACCACCATCGAGGTTCCCCATCTTAATGCTAGGGGAGGAAGACAACTTTGGATCTCGATAGGAAGAGATCAGGCGAAGCATGGATTTTCTATGTTGGTTAATGTATGTGAAGCCTCCAACAAAGGAGGATTGGTTTGAGGATTATTTGGCAGCAGAAAATATCACTGTATACGTGGAACCAGTGGTTCCTGTTAATATGGGTTAAGGCTGAATTTAGGCAAACACTTTTTAATATATCTGCAAGACTGCTTAATATGTGAATAGGTATGCAAATATAGTCCTAAGTTAAGACTTAAAATTAGAATAGACTATGCTCTCAATACACTCTTTCGACTCTACTAGATTATGTGGTTGATTTTTTTGATCAAACGCATACCTATATCTTCATGTATATAGACATATACATATAGTAACATAAGGATGGTATATACATACTACTTTTGAGCTGTCATAAATGGCATGGTAAAATGAGCAGGGGTTTACGAATGACATTTTTAGTATCTGCTTACTTTCCTTTTTTGATCGGCTAACACTCTTTTTGAGATTTCCACGGCTGTAATGGCCCTTGGAAACGGTAGTTGGAACATAACGTTCAGGATTGAAGGCTAAGAATTCACAAGAGGTAAATGCAGCATTGGTAGCATTAAGGCTTCGTCAACCAGGTAAAATGGGACACTGCAAACATGGTAAGATTTTAAGTTGTTTTCCTACATCCTTATATTCAAAAAGCCAATCCAAAAGTGGCCGGCAAGAACTCTGGATTGTAAGACATGACTTAACTTCATTTATTGTAGCCTGGGTAGTCTCTTATCTTGGTATAATCAGAATAATTGTATATTAAAATAAGAGATATACAGGGCTACAATAATTGTTTGAAGAATATATCAATAGTGTTACATTATGAAATTTGGCTTATGATGCTACTACTAAATTTACTAGGCTGGGAGGGTCGGTATGACTAAATATCCTTCACCTACTCTTGTTTTTGTAGCCTGGGTCTGATCCTTTATGAAGGACAAAATCCAAGAGCATAAACAAGAGTTGGTATTCTAAAGATTATTTGGTTGGTTAGGACACTGGTCAATCTTGCTCCAGCCTAATCATAATCAGAATCTCAATTCTATTTTTTTTAATTCTTTATTGTATGATTTGAAAAGATTGGTTTTCACAGGAAATTGCATGATAGGCAAAGTAACTTTATAGATAAATTTTCATATGATATAAATGATTGGATAACACTAACAAATCTACCAAGTGTTTGAGATATAACAATGCAGGTCAAACAGGTTATCTGGGATAATTAAGGAGAGAGTATAAACAATCAAAGAACAACCTTTGAGCCAAACCGACAGAAGCTGAAGGAATGATTAACTGATTATTAAAAATTATACTTTTGGGCTTGTAAGGGGAGGAAAATAGAATACCCCCCACCTGATCACCCTGGCTCGGGGTGATGATGTATTAAATCTAAAACTAGTATAAATGTTTTGTTGGACTATGGTCCCAGGCAAGGCCGAAGGTTTTCTCGCCTCCACTCTTTCCTACCGGTGCCCGCATGAGTGGAGTAGTGTATAATTTCAAAATGATTAATAAAATTCTTGGCCTCGGCCTTTTACCGAAAAAAAAAAGAAAAAGTTTACTAAACCAAAAAAAATTGACTTGAAGTATTAATTAAATTTAGGTATAAATTAATCTACAAATATCAATTCCCAAACAACCCTCAAATATTAAATTTGTTGGATTGTTGTCATTGACAAAACCTGTCAATCCAGAGAACCAATATATGTGTTAAGATTTGTCATTGATGTCCAACACTTACTGGTGAAAACACTAACTCGTGAAGTGGTATAAGTAGAGTGGTGTTTATCAGCAAGCAAGAGTGATGACTTACAAACACATGGAAACAACATTGGTAATGAATGATCAAAGGTTCAATCAGCTTAAGGAAAGATAGACTAAGCCAACTGGTATGTCATTCAAGAAGATCGGTCACTCAGATGATGATGAAGTCACAAAAGGTGACTTGGGAAAGAAAACTTGAAGTTGTATGCAAACCAAAATCTCATTGGCAAATAGGGGAAGAGACTTGATGCTAGCACTACAAATTGGAAATCAAATGATGAACCGGTAATATAGAAGTGCAGTGGCATACCAGTACACCGGTATGATAGAAGGAAGATAGGTGATCACCATAAATCTCAGAGCGGTGATCGGTTATGCAGTTGCAGTGGCAAAAGATGAGTTGGTGAGTTTGTGTCTACGCCAAATCATATGTTGGTAAGGTAAATTTCAGTTAACATGCAGTCAAGCATGATTACCTACAGAATTTTTGGTTGGCACTTAATTGATTGAACACAACCCAGTAATTACTATATTTGAAGGATGTGGTGGCAAAATTTGTTTGAACACTTGGCAAAAATATTGGAAGGCACACAAAGAAAGAGTGGGAGATTTTGAATTTGAAAACTTCCAAAATCCATGATTGCTTTGATTGAGGGAATGCCTGAAAGTGTTGGCAAAAAATGTATAAAGTGTTCTTGAGTTCATTCAGAAAGTTTTGATCGTGAAATTTGCAACAAGCAGAACTTGTTGAAGATGATATAAAGTGAAGAGTAGAGAGAGAGGAAGTGCTAAGAGGTTTTAGCACAATAGAGTGTGTTTGAGGTAGATCGGCAAAGTGAAAAGTCAAAGGACTTAGAACCACTAGAGTGCAAAGCAGAAGGACAGAGAACCGACAGAGTGGAGAGCTAAAGGTTAGAGGATTGGTAGAGGGTAGTGTCGAGGGAAAGGTGGCCAACTCAGTGAAGAGCCGAAGGTATAAGAAGAAAACCGGTGTTGTGCAGAGAAGACACAATCGATGTGGATTGAGTATGATGCATATTGAGATCTGATCAAGCTATCAGTAGCTAATTCAACAGATCATCCATCTGTTTCTTTCTAACCACTACAATATAAATCCCTTAACCGGGTGGAATTTAATAGGTCCCTTTTGTAAAATCCCTTAACTGGGTGACATCTTAATTGATGTTCTTAAGTCCTTTAACTAGGCTACCTTTAATAGGGTAAAGGCACTAACCGGTCTTGAACAAAATCCCTTAACTGGGTGGCACCTAATAGTGTCTTTGTAATATCCTAACAAGGATGGCTCCTCACATGGCGTACTTCAGAAGAGAACAAATTTTGTGAGTTCTTGCTCACAACGTGGTTTTCTCCCATTTGGGTTTTCATGAGATAACTTCTTGGTGTCACTGTCAACTTTTCATGCTTGCATATTTTACTTCAGTGATTAAGTATATTGTTGGATATTAGATGAATGTAGATTTAAGTTAAAATTTTAATTGTGAAAGTTTGTTCAAGTGTTGATTCACCCCTCCCCTCTCAGTACCGATTGGGACTAACAATTGGTATTAGAGCATCAGGTCCTTAGAATCAGAAGAAGCTTAATCAGCTTAAGGAAAGATCCAAGATGATGCATAAGGAGGGTCCTAAGTTCTCTAAGGATAATTACATATTATAGTGTGGAAGAATAAAAATCTATCTTAGATCCCTAGATGAACACTACTAGAATCGTGTGATCACATATTATAATGAACCTTCAAGGACTCTTACTCCAGATCAGATCAAGGAAAGGCAAGATAATATTGCTGCTATGCATCTGATAGTTAGCACTCTTTCTGATAATGAGTTTGTTGAGGTACAAGATTTTAAAACAACTTTTCAGATTAGGAATAAGCTAAAGACGGTCTATGGGGAGATCCTCATTTTCAAAAGGCCAAAGTAGATAGCATGAGAGGAAAATATGATGAGATGAGGATGCAGGAAGGAGAAAGCATAGAGCAGTATAGCAAGAGGATAAAGGATGTAGTAAACTCCATTAAAAGTGCTGGAGGAAAGCTTGAGGAGGATGATGTGGTTAGAAAAATCTTGAGAACCTTGCTACCACAATATGCCATAAAGGGGTCTCTGCTATCCAGGAACTCAGATAGTTGGGAACAGTCAGTGTAACTCTTGACTCATTGATCAGTAAGTTGATGGATTTTGAATTGAGCAATTATGACAACAGTGTACCAAAGATTGATGTTGCTTTCAAAGCCTCCATGATGCATGCACCAACAAGGAGAAGAAAAGAAACTGATAGCAGTTCTACTACCATAACTGGTCATTCCCATGAAACTGACAATCTGCTATCTGAGGAACAGGAGCAAGATGAAATTGAAACTCTATTGGCAAGAAGATTGCCAAGAGGAAAAGGAAAGTACACAGGTAAATTACCCTTAAAGTGCTTCTCCTGTAATAAGATAGATCATATTGCTTCAAGATGTCTTGACAATGATAGAGACATGAAGGATGATTTTAGAGGCTACAGGGACAAGAGCAAGAAGGAGTGTTATCTTGTAGAAGAAGGAGTCAACGATGAAGAATCAAAAGGATCTGATGGAGATGACATTGTATTTGTGGTAGTCAAGGAGGACAACATAGAGGAAGGAAATATGGCATTGATCTCTAGCACAAACTGGTGTGGAGAATGGGTGATCGACAGTTGTTGCACTCACCACATAACCAGTGACAGAAACAAATTCCTCAACATGGAGGATTGCAATGGAGGAACTGTGAGATTCGGAAATGATGCTCCTTGTGCAGTAAAAGGCAAGGGCTCTATAGCCTTGAATGATAAGACATTTTTTGATGATGTCTATTGGGTAGAAGGGTTAAAATATAGTTTGTTAAGTGTTGCACAACTTAACAATAAAATTTACTGGTTAGAGCTCAATGAAGGAATATGTAAAATAAATGATAAATCAGGAAGTTTGATTGCCACTGGTAAACAATCAAGAGGCAATATGTTTCATCTAGACACCACCATAGGTAGCTGTCTAATGGCTAAGGTTGAAGATAGGTTGTTATGGCACAAAAGATTGTGTCCTATTAACTTTGATAGCACAGAAAAAGTCAGTAAGGCAAAATCTGTCAGAGGTATGCCTGACATAGTGAAACCTGAAAATGCTATGTGCAAAGAGTGTCAACTAGGAAAGTTGGTCGGGTCTAGTTTCAACAGTAAAACCTTTTCATCTGAAAATGTGTTGGACTTAGTTCATACAGACCTGTGTGGTCCCATGATAACCAAGAGTTTCCATGGAGACCGGTATTTTATGTTGTTTGTGGATGACTGCTCAAGAATGATGTGGGTTGTATTCTTGAAGGAAAAATCTAAAGCCTTTCACATGTTTAAGGTTTTTAAGGCTCAAGCAAAAAGAGAAACTAGTAAGAATTTGAAGTGTTTGAGATCAGATAGAGGAGGAGATTTCACCTCTCAAGAGTTCATGAATTATTGTGAGGAACAAGGGATTATGAGGCAAATGGTTGCACCTAGAACACCTTAGCAGAATGGAGTTGCCGAAAGAAGAAATATAACTCTTATTGATTGTGCAAGGACTCTGATGATACAGAAGGACATTCCACATATCTTCTAGAGAGAAGCAATAAGCACCATTGTATACACTTTGAACCAGATACAAGTAAAGAATGGGACAAATAAAACTCCCTATGAATTATGAAGTGGATACTCACCTAATGTTTGTTATTTCAAAGTATTTGGAAGCAGGTGCTATATCAAGAGGTACGAGTACATTGGAAAATTTTATCCCAAGAGTGATGAAGGAACCTTCTTAGGTTACTCAACAAAGATCAAGGCATACCGATGTTTAAACAAAAAGACCAGTAAGATTGTGGAAAGTGCAAATGTCAGAGTAGATGAGTACTCTGAGAAAAATGAACATGACAGTAAGAGTGAACCAGAGGACTATAAAGGGTTTGAGTACTATGTACCAGTGGAACCTACTGATGAAGATCATGTTGAAGTGGCTAATGAAGAAACCTGTGAAGTAGAACCTGCACAACCGGTAGAAAAAGCTCTGAGGAGTGAACCAATATTGGCTAAGTATGTCAAAAATAATCACTCTACAGAAAATATCATCGGTGACAAGGATGCAGAAGTTCTAACCAGAAGAAGAGCAAGAGAGAATGGTTGTATGATCTCTATTTTTGAACCCAAAACAACAAAGGAGGCTCTAAAAGATGATGACTGGGTCAAAGCCATGGAAGAAGAACTAGAGAAAATTGAGAAAAATGATACATGGACTCTAGTGCCCAGACCGGAAAACAAAAATGTAATAGGCACCAAGTGGGTGGTCATAAATAAAATGGATGAAATCGATAAAGTGATAAGAAACAAAGCAAGATTGGTCTGTAAGGGCTATGCTCAAGAAGAAGGTTTGGATTATGGAGAAACCTTCGCACCGATGGACAGGTTGGAAGGGGTCAAAATTTTGCTGGCCTATGTTGTTTATAAAAAATTTAAAGTTTACCAAATGGATGTCAAATCGACATTCTTAAATGGGGTGTTGGAGGAAGAAGTATACATATAGCAACCAGAAGGGTTTGCATCTAAAGATTGAAATAATATGGTATGCAGGTTGTAGGAAGCTCTATATGGGCTGAAACAAGCACCGAGATCTTGGTATGAGAGGTTACACTCATATCTACTAAGCATAGGGTTCAAAAGAACCAGTGATAACAATAACCTATATCTGAAGGGTGGAGCTAAAGGAAAACACCTAATTGTTGAGATCTTTGTAGATGACATCATCTTTGGGGGAGATGATGAGATGAGTAGAAGCTTTGCAGAACAAATGAAGCAAGAATTTGAGATGTTCATGATTGGCGAGATAAAAAAATTTATTGGCTTGCAAGTCTCTCAACTAAAGAATGGCATCTTCATCAGTCAAAAATTTTGAAAACTTTTGGAATGGAAGATTGCAAACCTATTGGAACTCCAATGGTTATAGGTTGCAAGCTATCTAAATATGATGAGGCTGAAGAAGTGAATGAGACACTTTACTGGTCCATGATCGGTAAGTTGCAGTATGCAGTACATAGCAGACCGGACATAGCACAAGTTGTTGGCTTGGTTGCCAAATTTTCTGCAAATCCAAAAGAGACTCACATGGTGGTAGTCAAGAGAATATTCAGATACCTAAAGGGGATTAATGAGTATGGCCTCTGGTATCCATGTAAGGGAGACTTCAGTTTAAGTGTCTTCGCTGACTTGGATTGGGATGGGAACATTGATGATAGAAAGAGCACTAGTGGAGGTGCATTTTTTCTCGAAGACAAGATTGTATCTTGGACAAGTAAGAAACAAAACTGCATATCTCAATCCACACCTAAGGCTGAGTATGTAGATGTCACAATCAACTACACATAGATAGTTTGGATCAAACAACTGCTAGAAGGAATACAAGAAAAAGTGGTTGGACCGGTAGTGATTCATTGTGACAACACCAGTGCCATTGACATATCCAAGAACCCGGTAATGCACTCCAAAACAAAGCACATAGCCATCAAATATCACTATCTAAGGGAACAAGCTCAAGAAAAGGAAGTGATGTTGGAGTACATACCAACAAAAGAGTAGGCTGTTGACATCTTCACCAAGCCACTACAGAAGGACACCTTTGAATATCTCAAAGGTAAGTTGGGGGTTATGCCCCTCCATTCATTAAAGTAAGAAAACATGGCTCTACATCAATCTGGTATGATTTCAAGTTTTTTTTTACAAAAGAGAGACTAGATTGATGAGTGTGGACTACTCCGGTTAGGGGGAGCAATCTTGTTAGTGTACATAAAAGACTCTTTGGCATTGTTGTCAAAGGGGGAGATATGATTAGAATACTTGAGCATTGGTAAGTAGTGATTGAGCTCAAGTTGCTGCATCAAAGTATTACTAGTGACAGAGTGAGATATTCATTACTCAGGGCAAAAGTAATGAATAGACTGGTATAGAGATGAAGGAAGTAAAAGAACATGCAACTCACTAGCCAGATTCTAAAGTGTTTGCCATCAATGCCAAAGGGGGAGATTGTTGGATTGTTGGCATTGACAAAACTAGTCAATCCAAAGAACTGGTATATGTGTTAAGATTTGTCATTGATGTCCAACACTTACCGGTGAAGTGGTATAAGTAGAGTGGTTTTTGTCAATAATCAAGAGTGATGACTTACAAACACATGGAAACAACATTGGTAACGAATGATCAAAGTTTCAATCAACTCAAGGAAAGATAGACTAAGCCAATCAGTCTATCATTCAGAAAGACCAGTCACTCAGATGATGATGAAGTCACAAAAGGTGACTCAAGCAAGAAAACTTGAAGTATGCAAACCGAAATCTCATTGGAAAACAGGGGAAGAAACTTGATGCTAGCACTACAAACCGGCAATCAAATGATGAACTGGTAATATAGAAGTGCAGTGGTATACAAGTACACCGGTATGATAGAATAAAGACATGTGATCACCATAAATATTGGAGCGGTGATCGGTTATTCAGTTGCGGTGGAAAAAGATGAGTTGGTGAGTTTGTTTCTATGCCAAATCATATGTTGGTAAGGTAAATTTCAGTTATCATGTAGTCAAGCATGATTACCTGTAGAATTTATGGTTGGCACTTAATTAACTGAACACAACCCAGTAATTATTATATTTGGAAGATGCGGTGGCAAAATTTGTTTGAACACTTGGCAGAAATGTTGGAAGGCGCGCAGAGAAAGAGTGGGAGATTTTGATTTTGAAATCTTCCAAAGTCCATGATTGCTTTGATTGAGGGAATGCTTGAAAGTGTTGGCAGAAAATGTATAAAGTGTTCTTGAGTTCATTCAGAAAGTTTTGATCATGAAATTTGCAACAAGCAGAACTTGTTGAAGACGATCCAAAGTGAAGAGTAGAGAGAGAGGAAGTGCTAAGAGGTTTTAGAATAGTAGAGTGTCTTTGAGGTAGATTGGCAGAGTGCAGAGCTGAAGGACTTAGAACTGGCAGAGTGCAGAGTCGAAGGACTTAGAACCAACAGAGTGTGGATCCAAAGGACAGAGACCTAGCAGAGTGGAGAGCCGAAGGTCAAAGGATCGATAGAGGACAGTTCTGAGGGACAAGTGATCAGCTAAGTGAAGAGCCGAAGGTGTAAGAATAAAATCAGTGTTGTGCAGAGAAGACACAACCGGTGTGGATTGAGTGTGATGCATATTGAGATCCGATCAAGCTATCAGTAGCTAATTCAACAGATCATCCATCTGTTGCTTTCTAACCACTGCAAGATAAATCCCTTAACCGGGTGGACTTTAACAAGTCCCTTTTGTAAAATCCCTTAATTGGGTGACATCTTAATTGATGTTCTTAAGTCCTTTAACCAGACTACCTTTAACAAGGTAAAGGCACTAACCGACCTTGAAAACAATCCCTTAATCGGGTGGAACCTAACAGTGTCTTCGTAATCTCCTAACAGGGATGACTCCTCACAAGGCATACTTCAGAAGAGTACAAAATTTGTGAGTTCCTACTCATACCGTGGTTTTCTCCCATTTGGGTTTCCATGAGATAACTTCTTGGTGTCATTGTCAACTTTTCATGCTTACATATTTTACTTCAATGATTAAGTATATTGTTGGATATTAGATGAATACAGATTTAAGTTAAAAGTTTAATTATGAAAGTTTGTTCAAGTGTTGATTCACCCCTCCCCTCTCAGCACCGGTTGGGACTAACAAAATTATCATCTAAAATTTAATTGGAAGTATGAATAAAGTTTTCACAGAGAGAAAATATTTTTCAGAATTACAATTTACCCAAAGTATTTGAGATAAAGGGATAAAATTTCATGGAGAGGAATTTTTCTCAGAGTGGAAATTTTTACAATGCACTTGAAATAATAATATATTTTGGAGATAAAATTTTCCGATAGGAAAAGATTTTCAAAGAAATAGATTATACAAAATATTGAAAATAAATAATTTATACTATATATATATAAAGACTATTCACATAGATGGGCTTATTTTAAAGAGGGTAAATAAGTTAGAGAAGGAAAATATTTTTCACACAGAGATATTGCATATGATTTTTTTTCCTAAATAAAATATTTATTTATGTTATTCTACTCCTATAAATTTGATTTCTTTTTTCTTTTTTTTTTGAAAAGGATCAACAAAGTAAATAAGAAATTGCATATTTGAAAAAAAAAAAATTCCCTCATGTAGATTTGTATTATCAAAGAACTGAGAAGAATAAGGAAGGAGATTTATTTTTATTTTTATTATTTAATCAATTAAAATAATGAGAGATGGTTTTGTTTTGAAAATGAATATTTCATACAATAAATCTAAAAGAGATAAAAGAGATTTATTTAAAAATTACAAGATTCATACATGCAACAAGTGAATGGAAAAGAGGGGAACCTAGATTGGACGAAGCACTTGTTGTGGAATCACTTCCAATCTCTTAGCTAACCTTCTTCAATCCTTCCTTGTAGCTTGGTAAGAATTCTTCAAACAAACTTAAAAATCCTACGATTCAAGGTGACTACCAATTCTACTACTACTAACAAGAATGTTCAAGAATTTCAAAAATTACTTTTTCCATCCAAAACTATGAGTCCTCTTTTCGAAAGTTAGCATACATTATATAGAAAAGATGCATCATTTCCACTATCAAAAGAATTAATTGAAATCAAAGATTATTTTCCCAAATTGTCTTCATGCAAAATTGATTGATGACATAGTGGAGGAGTTACATGCAAGAATATGGAATTTGAAATTACTTCTAGAAGCTTCTCATTTTCTCCTACGTCATGTGCTAAATTGGTATTTGGAATAAATAATTAATTTGCCAATAAAATTTTATGATTTCCAAGTGTGTGTGTGTCCACTATTAAATTCCTTTTTATTAAAAATAGTTTCAACCTTAATAAATAAAACACTTCTAACTAACAATAACCACGAAATGATATGAAATATAATAATAACAATAATAGTAGCATGTTTTTATCTAGATAGAGAAATAGGGTTATGACATAATCATTCAAGCTAAAAAACATGAAGGAAAGAGAGAGGGAAAGTTACAAAAGAAAAGACAACTTTGTTTGACTTGGTCAACTATACTTTAGGGTTTCTAGTGTGTTTATTGTTTCCAATAACTTAGGAAGGCTACAATGGCATCTTGGGCATAAACGAGGGAGTTGAGAGCTCAAAGATTCGTTTGAAAGGGTTAAAGGAAATTTAAAAGTGTTGTTTCATGTCATATATGCCACAAGGTATCTGGACATAATAATCCAACCAAAATAACCCTAGACACAATAACCTTGTCATGATAACCCAAGGACAAAATAACCCAGGGTCATAATAACCTGTGGAGAGAATAACCCGTGGTCAAAATAACCCATGGAAAGAATAACCTGTGGTCATTTTAGATCAAGCTGGTAAACTATAAATGGCATAAAATCAATTGGAACATTAGAATTTAGATCATGTAGAAGGAATTAAACTAAGCTGAGAGAACATTTTAAATGGAGGCCATGTAAACTACAAAAGTGAAATAATATTAAAAGCCATCATGCATATCATGCATATGGTTCTATCTAGAAGGGAGTATTGTGAATGATTGCATCCCCAATGCTTGAAGTGTGGATATGTTTTCAATTCTTATGCCAAATTTGTGCTCCAGTTTGCACTACTATCTCTTCATGTGCCGAAATGACCATAAATAGTCACGAAAATTATTTATTAAACTAAATTATAAATATGATTACAAGGAACACAAACAAGCATGAAAAAATATTAAGTAACATTAATCTTTAAAATAAAAAAAAGTATTGTGAGGCACCATAGAGGCTATTTAGGTCATTTTCAGACCATATATCCATTATATACCCTTAAAATAGCCTTAAAACACCTTTAATATGCTTAAATAACCTATAAAATGGTAAATAGTTACAAAAATAAATGCCATTTCGTGGGAATAAGCTAATTAAGAATTATTATGAAAATAAATAAGTTGAAAGGCATTAAGAAGATATACAAAGTGGTAGAATTAAGAGAAGTAAAGAAAGGAAGAAGGGGAGAAGAAGTAAGAGTGTGTAGAGTGATAAGAAGAGGAGAAATCCAAAAGAAGATATTTTGTAATATATATTTTTTAATATTATTTTAAATTTTTCTAGGGTTATACTTTTAGGGAACCAACACATTCTTCATAATTTTTAATATATATAATGCCTCTTCAATTTTTAACAAGTAAAAAAAATAAGAAATTACTTATTTTAAACTGTTACACATTTTTGTTTCATTGACAAGGCATCAATAAGACAATATGGTGTTGTCATGAATATTTTATAAATAATTGTTCAAGGCAGTGCTACACTACGACACAAACAGAATCTGGTGATGTGATTAACAGTACATAACATAATCATGCTCCAAAACCTGAGATGATTACTATCAAACACAAAGTGAATGAAATAAAGTCATGGCATGCTCGACTCAATAGTTTACAAGATATATCATTGTTACTTCATGTTATAATATTTCATTACCCATAGCAGGAGAAATACCATCAACCAATGCATTATCCAAAATGATTTGAAAAAAAAGATTAAGATTTGAAGCGCTGCCACCAAATCCTCAGAGATCGACATATCTTATCTTACTAGTTGAATATACAATTACCAATAGAGGGGAAAAGTTTCTTTTTCATGACAATATTGATGAGAATTATTTTTTTAATATTCACCACCACACATAATTTGCAATTACTAAAAGAATCTGAAAATTGGTTTAGTGACGTTACATTTAAAACAGTGCCAAGTATTTTTCAACACTTGTACACGATTCATGGCTTGAAAACAAATGCAATATTTCCAGTCATTTATATTCCTATTACAAAAAAAGCAAGAACCACTTATACACAAGTTCTTGTAGAATTAAAACAACTTCAACCTTATCTAAACCCAAAAAATATACATACAGATTTTGAATTAGGTTTCATGGGAGCTATTTCTGAAAGTTTTCCAAATGTCACTACTCGGGGATGTTTTTTTCCATTTCACTCAATGCTTGGGGAGGAAATTTCAAGAAGAAGGTCTAAAAAAATGTTATGGTGTCGATGAAGTATTTGCATTTGAGATCAAGAAACTTGTTGCATTAGCTTTCTTGCCTCAAATAAACGTAATCGATGCATTTGAACACTTCTACAATCTCCTTATTATAAAGAAATTGAGACTTTGCAACCCATAATTGATTATTTTGAAGACGCGTGGATTGACAGACTAAACATAAGAGGCAACAGATGATCGCCAAAGTTTTCAATCACATTTATTCAACTATTCAAGATGGTCTTCCCAAGACCAATAATACTATTGAGGGATGGCACAAAGGATTTAGTGAATTGCTTCAAGCATTGCACAACTCAGTTTGGAAATTCATCAAAGTAGTGAAAAGAGAACAGTGTCTCTAAGAGAATAAAATAGAGAAATATATGGTTGGATACACTAGGCAACCAAGAAGGAAAAAATATCTTGAACTCAAAGAAAGACTAAAAATACTAGTTGATGGTTATGACAACCATAACATTTTAGATTATATAAGAGGTGTGGCTCATAATTTGACACTTTAATTGAAAATATGAATAACAATTTTTTTAGCAACATACATGTAATTTATAAATTTTATTTTCCTTTCTCTATATTCTTACAAGGATATTTTGCCCATGGGTTATTCTGACCACGGGTTATTTTGGCTTGGGTTATTATGACCCTGAGTTATTTTGTCCTTGGGTTATTATGACTTGTTTATTTTGTCCAGGGTTATTTTGTTTGGGTTATTATGTCCTACAACCATGCCACAAGAGGTTTAGAGGCTACAAATTCAGTGTCTAGAATATTGGTTCATTGTCACTTTTTCCAAAAGGATTGATTGCATAAGGGGAACTATTTTTTATGAAGGGACCAACAAAGTGTCACCACATAAATCTAAGCATAAAAATTATTCATTTGTGAAAAAGGGCAATGCAACTGAGTTGGGTAACTTCAATTTGAGACTTGTTGATTCTAGAAGGATGAAGACACAAATAAATATGGTGATACTAAAATAGACAATGGTTAATTGGCAAAGACAAGGCATGCATGGCATAGTGAATGGAAGAAATCTAAAGGTTTCTTAGTGATAATGTGATAGCAGAAGTATGAATACTATACTAATTATAGAATGATAATTAAGGGCTAAATGACTAAGCCCAGCTTGTCATAAGAACCTTTTAAACTTGCATGAAGATAGGAAGGCAATAAAATTAGAGACCCAAGCATTACAAGGTATGATGACAATGAGTGGAATTCAAGATGACAATCCATAGAGCCTAAGATATGATGAACTTCCCTATGTGCCAAAATGGTCATAATGAGTTTGTAAAGAATAAGTATGACAAAGGCAAAATAAGAATGTGGAAATGTAAGGTCAAAGAGTAATGAAACATAGTTCATATATATGGGTGTGTCTCATCAATGATAATGTTACTACTTATCAAATTGCCATTAGTTTTATGTCAAAGTTATACTATATACTCTAGTCGGTTATCTATTACCGAAATATTTAGTCGGTATGTACAGTCTAGTCGGTTACAGAAGAAAGCAGTCACAGAACGCAGCATACACTGAGTTGTCTACCGAGTATCTTTACATGTCTACCGAGCAGCAAAGATGACACACCGAGTTGATTTACACCAAGTGAAACATGTTACCAGATTCATTGAACCTGGACATGCATATGAAAACGTGTTACAAGATCGAGGCACATCTAACCATTATCACATTGGAAATTGCACTTAAAGATTGTGTATGATTTTGAGGTTATCTAACCAATGAAATATTTTGCATGGTTATTCATTCAATAAATCGTGTTTGTAAGATCGAAGCAATGAATTAGATCACCATCATAAGAGATCTATTTATACAACATGAGTTAAAAGAGTTAAAGGTGTGTGCATGAGTGTAAGAAGACTATTACAGAGACACAGAGGTTACCGAGAAGGTTTTCAAAGAACAGTCGAAGAACAGAGTAAATAAAAGGGTTTACCGAGTTACTATATGGGTTACCGAGGTATGCTATAAGCAAGGTAATCTATTCTAAGCACATAGAATTTGCTATAACATTCCAGATGTAAAGTTGTAGATATTTGTAATGATTTTATTGTAATATTGTGAAGTTGTAAGAGAAACCTTTAACAGGGTAAAAGACTCTAATCAAGTCTATAAATTGTAAAGCCTCTAACCAGGTGCAACATTTAGATGAAGTGTTGTAAAATCCTTTAGCAAGGTAGATCTAACAGATCTTGTTACTCCTAATAGGGTATGCTATCAAAAATAGCTAAACATGTAGCTCTAACTAAGCACTCTTTATTATTGCAGTAATGAAGTTGTGGGTGCCATCCCCACCACAGTTTTTCTCTCTAACCAAGAGTTTCTGCGTAATCAAAATATATGTGTTATGGAGTGAATCATGTATGATTGTTATCTATTTGTTTTAGTTTTATATTATGTTACTACACTATTCGGTTTATGCATAACAGTAAAGATATTGTTGAAGAAATTTTTTGAAGTACTGATTCACCCCTCCCCTCTCAATACATTAGCTTTCCATATTGGGCCTAATAATTGGTATCAGAGCTTGAATCTTGGAAAAGGGTTTAACTGCCTAAAGAGAAAGATCTTATCAATGGAAGGCTATAAACAATCTCGGAGGATTGTGTATCTGCAAGAAGAGCTGGATCATGCTAATCAAGTGATTGCATACATGCAAAGGCAAATGCAAAAATCTTTGAAAGTGAGAAGAAGATTATCTGATGATTTGCAGGACTCTCAAGAGTTAGTGGAACAAATTGAGACATCATCTGAGAATAGTATATCTGACGAGACTAAAGAAATTATTGGAGTATTGAAAGAAAAGAACAAAGCACTGGCTGATCAACTGAAAGCAATGAAAAGAGAACATGAACATTTCAGCACACAAATGACTGAAAATCTTGATGCATTGAGAATAGATGAGGATAGAGTAAGAGATCTAGAAAGAGAGAAACAACAACTTAAAGTCTTAGTATCTGATAAGAATGATGAAATCACAAGGTTAACTGGAATTTAACAAAACCTATTAGATCAACTAGGTTATGCACATCATGAAGCAATTCTGAAGAATGATGACAATCAAGCATTGAAACTTGAAGTATCAAAGTTGACCGATGAACTTGAAACAGAGAAGAAATCCAAAGAAACACTGAAGAAGAGCTATGAAGCATCAAAGATGTTGGATGAGCAACTGAACACAAGACGACCCAACAAAGATGCAGTACTCAGTTACAAAGGAAAAGTCTTTACCGAGAAAGGAATTCATACTACCGAGAGAGGAGAATCATCAAAGCAAGATGGAAACAAGAATAACATCAAAAGAAAGAAGCCTATTTGCAACTACTGTGGAAATCAAGGTCACACTGCTAACATATGCCAAATCAGAAAAGGTAAAAAATCGAATGCCACTAAGTCCAATGGTTATTGTTACAATTGCAATAAATATGGTCACACATCTAATCAATGTAGGACAAAGTCTGTTAACAATTATCAGAAGGCAAAATTCAAAGGGTTTTGTAAAAGTTGCAATAGATATGGACATAGTACCGAGAAGTGTTGGTTTAAGCAAAAGAACTATATGTGGTATGCACACCGAGCAAATGCTAGAGGTTACCGAACTCACACAGACCCTTACCGACAGTATTCTGCAGTACCATGGGATTACAATACAAGGATATGGTGTGAATGTTGTGGAAGATATGGACATATTAGTGATAACTGTTTTATAAGGTTTGGGATGTACAACCGAAGATCATGGAGAAATCCTGGTATGGCATGTTTTCATTGTCACAAAGCTGGACACTTAGCTGGAGATTGCAGAGATCAACCTAGAAAAGACACTGAAGAAATAAAAGAAAAATTAAAGATGATTTGGAAAAAGAAGGAAATTGTGTCAAATGAAGAAAGCACCTTACCTACCGAGTTAGGTGCACCTATTCCAAATTAATCGGTAAAGGTATGAAGGGACTGCATTCTCTGAAGGTTAAAATCTTAATAGTTCCTATTCTATTATGTACTTAATTCAAAATCTGCATAATTAAGATGTAATAGTAAGTTTGAAATTCTATCAAAGTCTTTTGAAGCACTTTACAGGAAACTTGTCAAGTCAGTGAATATAGGAAACCTGTCAAGTCGGTGAATGAAGGAAGATTGGTTACTCGGTCAAAACAAAAAAAGGAGAGTAAATCGGTTAAAGAGGAACCGAGTGCATTTAATGTTTTTGACCTAACCCGCACAGAGCCCGATAAGGTATTTTGTGTACTTAAAAGCATTTTCGCAGTCATTTACACTTACCAAGTTTTCGAGAGAACAGAGCAAAGCAAATCAAAGGCGATCAAAACCTCCGACAAAGCAAATTCAAGGTATTTACATCAATCTCAACACATCGTTAAGCTGGTTTACCGATCTTATCTAGTTGTCATTATCTGCTAAGTATAAAGCATATGTCGTTTGAAATCCTAAAACCCTAAGGACTCTTTGCTAGTTTTTATCTAAAATCTTCAAATGGCACCCAAGATCCAAGATCCCATAGTTGTCAAGAATGTAGAGAAGCCCTCACTGAAATACTCTTTGACTCCCAAAGTCGCTTTTGAACCAGATGACAAAACCACCTTTTCACTCATCCCGGACAGAGTGTTACTAGTCGAAGATGTGAGATTCTTCACCAAATGTCGTATTGAAGAACTCGGTCATGTTGAAATTAGAGACACCTATGATGAGCTATGTACCGATGGTACATTGAACATCAAGTATGAGGACATCAAAGTCAAGGGATTAACTGAAGCCCTAACCTATCCTCGTGTGTTCAAACCCGAGTGGGTCAAGTTTGTTCTGAGCAGAGTTCACGATGATTTCATGTGGCTAGAAGAGCAACCATTTAAGATTACCAAGGAAATCATTCATCTAATTACTGGTTACGCTATCTATGATCATGCCCGAGCCTAGAAGATGATATCACAGAAGGAATTGATCAGTTTAACCAGAGTGGAATCTGATTACAGAGGATTGAAACTGAATAATGTCACTGATGAAGAACTAAAATTTGCCATTAGAGTAATGGGCTACTGTTTATTCCAATCGGCAAGGGAAAACAGTGTGCCCTGTGTAGCAGTAGACTTGGCTTACAAAATTGTGAAAAAGGGAATGAAAATTGACCTATGTGAGGTGTTGTTGAAGAACCTAATTGAAAATCTGAACACCATCAGGAAGCCGAAGAAGAACAACTTGGCTAATACTATAAAGTTTGGATCACTACTGGTATGCATGTTTTTCTACTTTAAAAAATTATTTCCATCAGTCGGTAAAGTTGTTTGGGAGCTACACCTACCTATCACCCATCAGATTAATGACTTCATCAAGAAGTTAGGTGATAATTTCAATGATATCATGGATGATTACTTCAATAAATTCCAAGAGAAAATGCATAACAGATATAGGATTCCACCCCAGCTAGTAGAGAAATACAAAAATGATATATGTTTTGAAGTTGACACAGATTACTGTTATGTGAATGTTGTGGAACCGAGGACTCAATCTTTGTCACCAATGGGTTACGAGATTGATTTTGACATCACAAAATAGCAAATTGATGCATTTCTTACATTGCCCAGACATGCTACCGAGCTGAGGTATGGTACCTATGAGGAAGTAAAGGAAAAGGTAAAGATGAATATTGTAGTACCCAAAGCTACAAGAAAGGCAACAAAAATGATAAAAGTATTGTCTGAGAAATTCGGAGAAGACTCTTCCTCTACACCTATCAAAGGCACCATTGTCATTACCAAAGAGGAATCTGAAGCCCAAGAGGCAGCTATAACACTGAGCACTGAATTGCCTAAGGGTAAAGTGTTAAAGAGAAAGAAATAGGACACATCAAAAGTCTCACCGACTCCACCTCCAGTAAAACGACCTAACACTAGAGCATCTACAACTTCATCGAGTAAGAAGACAAAGAGTGTTACTGTTCCCAAGGCAATGAAGACATACAAGAAATCTACTCAAAGACTCATTTTGGCAAAAGAATCTAGTGATACCGAATCAGAAGATGCAAGCAAATTTCAGATTGTCAAGAGCAAGAAGGTAAATATACATAGTGTTGAAAACTTCTGTGCTAATCTGAAAGAATATGGTGGATTTGGAGGATTTAGATATGTCAAGTATGAAACTAGGAACAATGATGAAAAGAGACAAATTGAAGAAGTTGTCATCTGCACACTTCTAAAGTTCCGGTTAGCTCCATTAGAACTAGCTAAGTCACTTCCAAATGAATTGTATCTGCATATTGATAACAAGTGGGAGTATGCAATGGACTCAGAGAAACAAATCAGAGAAAGAAGTCTAGTCCATCTCTTTCCTAATATGTCAGTAGCTGAAATAAAGGAACATCTGACAACCTACAATTCAAAGTTTCTTGTCAAACAAAGAGCTTTAAAGCTGATGAATGGGCTATATATTGAAGTAGAAAATGAGACAAAAGCAAAGTGGCAGGAAATCTTGAAAATCAAGGATGTCGGTGAGCAAACTACAGTTGAAATCGTTGATGTCACCGAGCGCGATCTTGATGTCACCAAGCACAGTCCTGATGCTACCGAACAAGATCCTACTGACACCATTCAAATAGATGAAGATGTCATGGATACAGAGGCCCCAGAACAGGAAATGATAGAAGGCACTGCATATGCAAAACTTGTATCTAGTGAATCCGTTTTGGAACAAGTTCAGCCTTATCCACCAGTCAAGCAACCTATCTCAACTGAAACTCCTCAGGATATAGATCAAGGCACTGAAGGTCACAAGTCTGCAACAGGAGAAGGTACTACTCAAGAATAGATATCTCAAGCACCTTCTAACACTGAGAATGTTGCAACTGAGACACCAAGTACCGAGACATCGAAGGACTCTACAGAGGCTAAAGGAACCGATCAAAGTGTTGCCTCTACCGAGCAACCTATCGAGGCTAATCAAGCCTCACAAGCCATTGTCTTAGTTCCATCGGTGAAAGGTAAAGAAAAGAAAATGAAAAAGCATAGTTTTAAAATTGATTTGTCAAAACCAATAGTGTTGCCCAATGTAGACATAGCAAAATTAAAGGGGCAAGCACTTATTGATTTCGGTGAACTGTGCAAAGCAAAGGCCGAACAAGAGAAGCAAATGGCCATTCAAAAGAAAAATAAAGTACTTTAGAAGGTAAAAGCACTCCTAATAGATATGCTACCTGAAGCTACAGTATCAACTGATGCAACCATCCACATTCAACTAGATGAACTCCTAACAAAGATAGAGACATTTGGAGTAGATGCATCAGAGTATTTGAGCAAGCTGAAAGACAAAGAGCTCACTGCCAAGATGATAGAAGAGGTACAAAAAGCTATAGCTATTAGCAAAGTTAAACCTGTCAAATTTATTGCTGAGTTGACTCCTCAACTCAAGAACATTCATAATTTATTTTAGAAACTCTACACATTTTCTTTATTCTTTAAAGATATTAAGAATAAAATAGAGGCAATTGAGAAAGAGATCACCTATCTCTCCCATAAGTTGACCACCAAGCCAAATTCAGCTCAGAATTTTTATACAAAGTTACAACAGCTCATGGCTCAACAATTGGACTTAAGAAATGAAGAACACAAGATCCGGATGGACATAATGACCCTTCAGACATTATTCCTCCCTCATCTTTCATCAGTCCAAGAACAGATCAACCAAGCCACATACTTATCTACTACTCAAGAGGGAAGCACTCTAGATGGCTTAATATCACTATTGGATGGTATTCAAGCACATAATTATTTAATGGACAGTGTAAAGGATGCACTCTCTGTCGCTCTCACCAATGTCCAGACCAAGTACAAATCCATTTTTGACCAGTTACCGCCCCCAAATGGAAATTAAGTTTTTAATGTTTGTCAAAAAGGGGGAGTGATACTATATTTGGGGAGTAATATGTTACAGTACTAGGGGAGTGGTACAGTATTAATATAGTTTTGGGAGAATGATATAGTTTTTGGAGTATAGTAGACAGGGGGAGTATACCAAACAGAATAAGCAGAGTATCCAAGAGCAGTATACCGAGCAGTATATAGGACAGTAAGCAAAGCACAAGAACAGATCACCAAGCATGCAAAATCAGATTTATGTATAGTATATTGACAAGGGGAGTATATCTGATATATTATTATTGACTATTGTATATACTGTCAGCATAGTCAAATTTTGCAAGTATATAGATTATTGAGTTATAACTTTGAAAGTAGTTTTTGTCAAACATCTCAACTAATGTCAAAAGGGGAGATTGTTACTACTTATCAGACTACCATTAGTTTTATGTCAAAGTTATACTATATACTCTAGTCGGTTATCTATTACTGAAATATTCAGTTGGTATGTACAGTCTAGTCGGCTACAGAAGAAAGTAGTCACAGAACGCAGTATACACCAAACTATCTATCAAGTATCTTTACATGTCTACCAAGCAACAAAGATGACACACCGAGTTGATTTACACCGAGTGAAACGTGTTACCAGATTCATTGAACCTAGACATGCATATGAAAACGTGTTACAAGATCAAGGCACATCTAATCATTATCACATTGGAAATTGCACTTAAAGATTGTGTATGATTTTGAGGTTATCTAACCAATGAAATATTTTGCATAGTTATTCATTCAATAAATCGTGTTTGTAAGATCGAAGCAATGAATTAGATCACCATCATAAGAGATCTATTTATACAACATGAGTTAAAAGAGTTAAAGGTGTGTGCATGAGTGTAAGAAGACTATTACAGAGACACAGAGGTTACCGAGAAGGTTTTCAAAGAACAGTCGAAGAACAGAGTAAATAAAAGGGTTTACCGAGTTACTATATGGGTTACCGAGGTATGCTATAAGCAAGGTAATCTATTCTAAGCACATAGAATTTGCTATAACATTCCAGATGTAAAGTTGTAGATATTTGTAATGATTTTATTGTAATATTGTGAAGTTGTAAGAGAAACCTTTAACAGGGTAAAAGACTCTAATCAAGTCTATAAATTGTAAAGCCTCTAACCAGGTGCAACATTTAGATGAAGTGTTGTAAAATCCTTTAGCAAGGTAGATCTAACAGATCTTGTTACTCCTAATAGGGTATGCTATCAAAAATAGCTAAACATGTAGCTCTAACTAAGCACTCTTTATTATTGCAGTAATGAAGTTGTGGGTGCCATCCCCACCATAGTTTTTCTCTCTAACCAAGAGTTTCTGCGTAATCAAAATATATGTGTTATGGAGTGAATCATGTATGATTGTTATCTATTTGTTTTAGTTTTATATTATGTTACTACACTATTCGGTTTATGCATAACAGTAAAGATATTGTTGAAGAAATTTTTTGAAGTACTGATTCACCCCTCCCCTCTCAATACATTAGCTTTCCATATTGGGCCTAACAGATAACACAAATCTAGTGCAAAATAGTCTATATGGCATATAAGTACCAAAAGACATGAATGAGCAGTCCTATAAAGATTTTGAAAGAACAAAGGGATAGTCATACCCAATAAAAAGAAGACAATTCATACTTAGTCTGCAAGAGAAAGAGATAATGATGTATATGTAAGATAATCTTCCAATCACTAGTAATGAGAAAAGCTTCAAGTGGTAGTTGATAAATATCATTTCCAATCGGGTTTTAAACAAGGAGAAATGAAGAAAGAGAAAAAAATAAGAGGTTTCCTAAGCATGAAGATAAAGGTATAAAGAGATGAGATGCAAAGAATATATAGGCAATCATGTAGCAACATTAAAATAACCCTTTAGACAAAGACAATCCTTTTAGTATTAAGAGTCTTCTTGTATTGTATGAAAGTGAAGGTTATTAATGAAGTGGATTTAAGGATATTTTTAATACTTCCCATGAGAAAGACTTATAATGTCACAACCCTCCTTTATCACTTTTTGATTTAAGTACAATTCTATTATATTTTGGTTAAGCTATTTAAAATGATTGAATAAATGTTATAAAAGAATAAAAATGAACACACACACACACACTTGGAGAATATAATTCAAAAGGCACTATTTTTATTTATTTATTTTCCACTCCCAATTATGGCACATGTTGTAGGAAGAATAAGAAGCTTCTAGAGGAATCTCCACCACCTTGCATGTAACTCCCCCACTAAGTTTAATCAATTTGCATGAGTCCAATATTGGATAAGAATCTCCTTTTTAATTAAATTATCTAGATAGTGGAATCGAGGGATTTTTCTTATAAAATTATATGCAAGTTTCAAAGAAGGGAGTTGATTAGTTTTTGAAGAAAATTTCCCAAGTTTTTTCTTTGGTAGTCTCATTTTTCGTTGCAGGATTTTTAAGTTGTTGTTTGAAAGGTTTCTCTCAAGTTGCAAAGGAGGATCAAAAGGATAGCTAGAGGATTCAACATCAAGCTTTGATAAGCTAGGTTCTCTTCTTGTTATTTCACATTCACATATGAGAAATGGTATTATCCAAAGATAGTTTCTAGATTCTCCCTTATTTTAAATCTTTTTATTTAGGAATAAATATTGATAAAATAATTTCTCATAATGCATGTAAAGGATAGCATTATTATTTATTTTATTTTTCCTAGAAAATATACACAGAATCTTGCTTTTTGTTTTTCCAAAGATTGTAGATCTGTGCAAAAATCATATTTCCTTTATTTTTAAATCTCTTTTTCTGAGATTAAAACTCTTCCCTGTGTGATTTGAATCTTAATCTTTATTTCTTCCCTCTAATTCATTTCTCTAATTTTTCGAATGGAAATCTGAATCTCATTCTTAAAATAAATCTCACTATGAATATTAGTTAAATAAATCTCTCTGTGGATATTAGTTGAATAAGATCTCTCTGTGAATATTGGTTGAATAAAATCTCTCTGTGGATATTAGTTGAATAAGATCTCTCTGTGAATATTAGTTGAATAAACTATCTCCCTGTGAATACTGGAAATAAACTCTCTCTCTCCCTATGAATGCTGGAAATAAATTCTTTCCCTGTGAATGTTGGAATAAACTCTCTCTCTCTCTCTCTGTAAATATTGATCTCCTGTTTACTGTAAAATTAATTTTAAAGCAATTATCTACCTCTGTGATATCTTGATTTCTATTCTATTCTTGTTCCTATTTTCATAAATACTCTTTTATTATATACCTTTAAATAAATGTAAACCATATATATATATATATATATATATATATATATATATATATATATATATATATATATATATATATATATATATATATATATATATATATATATATATATATATATATATATATATATATATATATATATATATATATATATATATTTCATACAAAATGAATATATTCAATATTGAAAGTAATGTTAATATGCAAGTTATGTCCTTCAAAATTTAATTGGGGTATCGGGCGGCGTGCAGGGTAGTGGAGGTGGTTATCGTAACCGTCGGGGAAGTGGTACCCTCCACTTCCCCTGCGGTCACTGTCACGACAGTGGTCGCAGGGTAGTGGAGGGGACCACGGGGTCCCCTCACCACTGCGGGCCTGCTTCTGCAAACCCGCAGTGGTGATGGGACCCGTGGGTCCCACTCCCACTTACTCCCCTTTCTTTACTTTCAATAAATGCCACTATAAATTCGGACATTATTAAACTTTTTAGTTTAATAAAAAAAAATTAGGTAAATTTCGAAAAGCATTTATTTTTAGCAATTTTTCCAATTGTAAATTAAATAATTGCCCTTAGAAAATTTTATGATAATTAAATTCCCTTTTGCAATTTTCAAATTGTAAATTAAAATTGTATTAAATTTTATAATTGGAATTTTATAAAAACTACTTAAAATTCGTTGGGTTACTTAGTTGGTATTTGGACTCATTAAAAGCAATTGTCGTATGTTAATTTGAATCAAATGTCTAAACTAATCACTATTTTTGGAACCTATGACCATAATTAATTATTTTATGATAGGAATCATGCATTGCTTAAATCTTGCACGCAAGTTACACTATTCTCATATCATGCAAATTACTTACACATTAATTTCACTTATTGACGTTTTCATCTCCATGCAAGTTACACTTTTAATTATTAATATCCAAGTTTCATGATTATCATTTTTATGCAAGTTATATTTCAAGTTTTGAATAATAAATAATGTTAGTTATGGTTTTTATTCCGTGTAATTCATCAAGTAGTTATTTCAATTAATTGAGCTTTGCATACGCGTTCAATTCATAATTATTTTCCAAGCATGATGTTTATCATAAGTTAGAAAATTAAATAAAGGAAGTTGGAAAACCAAAACCTAGCAGCGTTCGGTATATACAGTGCCTCTGGGTCATGCTTATGGGTAATGTCATCGTGTTGAACTACTGCACTTAACGCCTAATAAAGCTGCATCAACGACGTTTGTGGCATTGTCCCTATAAATTGTCGGGGAGTAATAAAGGACACTTGGAAGTTAAAATCCAAGGGGAGGGTAATCCCCCTTGGATCAATAATTTAATAAGATAATTTTGAAATGATCTTTCATCCACTGAGTTAAACCGTAGTAAACTCCTATAGGGTTGATGAGTAAAATGCTTTTATGGAATTGATTTACTCTCAAAGAATTATTGTCGATTGGCAATTGATCAAGGGTGACGCTCATGATAAGAATTAAGATCTAGTTGTTTTAAGCCACAAGCAATAGGCCATCTTGAGCCTTTGCTTAAGCGCTACCATCGTGGGTAGCAACCGCAGAGAAACTGTCTGGGACATTGACCCTAGAAAGGGTTGCATACCCACTAATCAGTTTACATCAAACCATATAGTAGAAAATAGAACTACATATTTTGCGCCTTGATCCCATGTTGAAACGGGTATGTAGGTAGTCTTGGGACAGAGTTGTCCCTAGTACTCAAGCGTTTGTGGGTGGGGTCTAGGCTTGGTAAGGAAGGATTGAGTAGAACCCTAATTTGAAAGATAATTAAATTGGGAAAAGTAATTCAATGCATACTCGGAAGGAATCGCATATGGATTCGCTTGACTTCTCAAGGCTTTAAGCCAAATTCTGAGGTGGAATTCAAGCTTGTATTATGTTATTTAATTACTCCTAAGGACGACAACCTCGGTGCACTTCTGTTAGAAGAGTGTAGTACTTAGTGAGTGGCTCAAGACCCGAATGGTCCCAATGAGTCTAAGTCTCTAGCCAGAGCACCTCCTATACCGATTGGATAGATGCCTACCCCATATGGGTAGATGCCTATCCCATATTAGATAGATGAAATCTTATGTCCCGTATGGACCAATGCCTAACCCGTATGGTTAGATGCTCATCCCGGATGGATGAATGCCTAATCCAAATGGATGGATGCCCAAAGTATGCAATTGAATCAAACACAATGATTAAATTAAACAAAACAAAAAAGAACGGTCAATTTTGTTGGGTTATTACATATAACACCTCTTGTTTGTATGATATATTCTCTAGTTTAAAAGAAATACTTTGGTGTCATTTAAATGATAGTCATGAGACCACTTTTGACAATGGGTATAGAAAAGAAAAGGATGATAGTGTCCTTGCCTATGATGAAAGAGGCATAACAACATATTTACTATTAAGAAAAAGATAGAGGTTATTTACCAAATGATTTAAAAAGACTCTACTACATTATGTGACAATGATAGGAGATAAAATATTCAATAGGGTGTGAGGATAGTCTACATTGATAAAAGTGTTTATTTTTTGGTATTTCATAGAGTAGATTAGGAGATTAGCATAGAGGATAATATTCAAGAAAATAGGATCCATTCCACAAGTTTGGCATGCAAGACAATTAATTTAGGAAGAAAGTTGTAAAGCCATGAATATGAAAGATCTAAGAAAATAACTAGGATTCCTTAGAATAGATATACATAGGAACATTCACCTCAGGTTTAAGGAGACAAGAGGGGATGATATCCTTCATGCAAACAAAGATAATTCCTTGCATGATATGATATAAGATTGTGAATGCATTTATATGAGAACAAGTGAAGATAATATTATAGTTCTTAGTTGCATGAAATAAAAAAGGTGAGAAATATATAGCTTAAAGAGAATTATTAGAAATGAGAATGAACAAAACTCTAACATCACTATGCAAGGCAACAACACTAGTGAAATGAAAGTCCACTATGCCAAGAGAATTATTGCGACAATAATTAATATTGGGACCATATGTTAGAGTTTTTTAGTACTTTGGTAAGGGTTGTCACTAAATACACCTCATGAGGATAATGTAGGAGTTGATGATCAATCATAGGAGCCAAGAATCATCTACAAGCAAAACATCTATCACACAAAAGAGATCAAGAAATTATTATATGCTCTAAAACAACTAGAGAATTTTGTATTATTAATATGGGAGATACAATTACAATGAATGAATGAATTCTTATAAAGGATGAATGTAATCCTAGGTGCAAAAATCTAATGCTAAAATTAGGAGAACTAAAGACATACAAAGTAGGAGCTAAATTAAGCTCAACTACGTCTAGAACTAATGCTAGAAAAGAAAACTTTAGATAACAAAAATCACCTAAGTTTAGCTTAAGTGAAAAAGTAATAAAGGACCTAATTAATAAATAATTAGATAAATTTCTTAATTACTCCAACACCCCCCACCCCTCCCCTTAAGATTAACTTAGGGATAAGATAAAGGGATAATATGAATATAAAATGCATGCATGAATGAGTCTCAACAACAAAGGCTTTATCATGTACTCATGTACAAACTAATGCAAAGCAATGCAACTCTCACAAATGGAGAAAAGAAGAAAACCCAATAGGACAAAACTCCTCTCGAAAGGAAAGAAAATGAAATAATTGTATTAGATAAAGAAGGAAAGGAGGACTCAATTTTACCCCTCAAGGACTTCTTTTGTCACAGTAGTACAATAAATATCCCCTCCATAGGAGAGAAAAGAAGAGATAATGTATCCCCCCATAACAAAGAAGCTCCAATGCCAAAGATGAAGGCTCGAGGACAAATGTTAATGAAGATATAAGAGTGAAAAACCACACTACTCCCCTTATGAAGAAACAAATGAAATATCCAAGGCTGAAACAACTCTATGAAAGGAGACGGAAGGAATAGTTTCATGATGTGTGCCATGGAAGACTAATCAATTGTTCAATTGTATGAATCATCATATCCCAAATCAACTAAAGTAAATCCAAACAACTATGAAGATACTTGAGAACAACCTTTGAAGGGATTGAAGATGAGATGATAGGAATGCTCAAATTGCCATCAAAGAAGAATGAAATATCCTCAATCATGTCCCAAAATTTTGGAGTGTGTGATGTATCAAATAACCCTACAATATCTGGAAAGTACTGATCCTACTTTACTGAAACTTACATAAAAAAATCAACTTGCTAAACTGAATTAATCTCTGAAGAATCAGGAAGTGGACGAGGATCAACACAAGTCTAAGGAACCATTGTGGATGACTGAGGCACACATAGGTTCAAGTGGTTGCATCTCTCCTCATATTTTTTATCCACTCGTGATGCATGAGAGATAGGAACAATTAATGGAACTGCATACTCAATGGGATAAAAAATACATAACTCATATAACAGTAATGCATGACCAACAAACATAATTACAATAAGCTATCTACTATGCATATATTTGATGAGCACCAAGTTGGGGGTAAACTCAATTATCTTTGTTGTCATACTCCAAGTAATCTAGTAGATGGAAAGGAGGTTGAAAGATAATGCAAGGACACAAAGTACATTATTGAATGTGCCACCATCAACCTCAATAGAACCATTTCCATCAACATTGATGTTTGTGTTATCACCCAGTAATATTTATGGAAAAGAATGATGCTCAAAAGAAGAAAACATACCCTCTAATGATGCCATATGATGTGTCTCTTGAATCAAAATCCACCTAGAGGCTTGAAAAAAGTGTCGATGCAAAGAGAGGATGGCCCTTCATCTTGTCTTCACTACATGCCATAGAAGAAGACCCAAAATGTTCAGATCTTGAAGGGGTAGAAGAAAATGTAATATATGAAGGCGGTTGAATATTGTGCTTATGGAGAAGATGTGTTATCTCATCAATCTGATTTGCATAACACTAATTCTCATAATCTCCTAGCTTAGTGTAATATGCACACTTTGGCTTATCCTTCTTTGATTATGACCTCTTAGAAGAGGAATAAATACTCAATGACTCATGTGATTGTGTCTCCTTGGGCTTCTTACGTGACTTGGAATCCTTTTGTTTCCACTTCTTTCCTTTTCCACGTGAAGCCTTCTGATCTGTAGTGCCCTGAGAAGCAACAAGAGCCTAGGATTTAGAAGACTTCAATCTAACCTTCTATACCAACTTGGTTTTCTCTAAAGTGAGTTGAGAAGAAAACTCATCAAGTGAAGGCATGGTGATGAGTACTAATGGCATCTCTGGTGGCATAAAATGTAGAGACAAAAATTGAATAATCTAGACCAAGCTTGATAGATAAAATTAACTGAGAGTCCTCCTTCTCAATTTTGCACTACTTCAACTATAATCTAGGAGACTTGAGTTTGGTGAATAAATCTTGGATGCTATCAAAATAATTAGGATTTAATCTAATAAGCTCATTCTCCAACTAAAACCCCTCCATGCGTCTTGCTTCCCAAACAGGGACTCCAATGTAGTCCAGATCTAATTGGGTGTGGTGCAAGACTCAACATAAAAGAGAAGATATGGAGACATAGGCATGCATAATGTCCCAAAAGCCTCATCACATCTATTGAACTATTTTCTCTTCTTAGTAGCACCTATAAGCTCAAGTTTTGTACCCACGGTCACTTTGTATAACTCCAAATACCTCAATTGAATCTCCATTTGTCTTTTCCAACCATAGTAGTGAATGGAGTAGAGGTAAACTATGATTGTATCCATGATAATTATGAAAAAAAAAGTATAAAAATGAGCTTATATAATAATATCCTCTCAATGCCAAAAACATTCCACTTGAATCACAAAATAATTGATTTGCACATTTTCAAGAAAAACCCAAAAAAGAAAGATTGATATCTTTGAGCACCTGATAAAAAATCTATAGAAAATGACATGATATCTGAATAGAAGACTCTAGGATCTTTCTAATGATATCTAGTTTTTTTTTAAAAAAGATTCTAGATGTGCAAGATATGGCCCCAAAAGTGCAAGATTAAATGTTTACTTTGGAGGCCTAGTATGAAAAATTGGTGTAGGATCTAGAAAAACCACCACTATGAGCATAGTGGTGTTGGAACAAACTTTATGATGATATCACTTTTGCCCAATTTTGACTCTATATGATGAAGTTATTGGCAAAAAATCCAATACAACTTTTTAGGGCTTGTAGGGCACACTAGGTCAAAAAAAACTATTGATTTCAACAAAATATTCCTAGAATATTCCCCACCATTGGGAAAGAAATTAGCCCCTGTTGGTTAAAAAATCCCAGTGGAAAATGCTCACCCTTGCTAGAATATTCTTCTTGATCTTGGCTAAATTTGGGCCCAATATGCATAAAAATTCACCCCAAGTTGGATCGCTCAACCATGCAAATAGGAATTTTGATAGATTTGATGCTTTGATACCATGTAGAAGTTGATGAACAGTCACAAGTGCCAAGAATCATCTACAAGTGAAACACCTATCACACTAAAGAGATCAAGAAAAGAGTGTATACCATATAACAACTAAAGAATTTTGTATTATACAAAACAATATTGGAGATATAATTACAATGAATGAATGAATCCTTATAAAGGAAAATTGGAATGCTAGGAGCAAAATCCTAATTCTAAAATGAGGAGAACTAAATCAATGCAAAGTAGGAGCTAAATTAAGCTCAACTACATCTAGAACTAACACTGGAAAATAAAACTCTAGATAGCAAAAATAACCTAAGTTTAGCTTAAGTAAAAAAGTAATAAAGGACCTAATTAATAAATAATTAGATAAATGTCCTATTTACTACAACAAATAAAATAATAGATGTGAGTGGTAATGATGAAGGTCTAATGAGAAAGAGTGTGACAACAATCACAATCATTTTGGGGTAAAGAGAAATGTACAAAAAGGATGCTTCAAAAGGATCTAACCATAATAATGAGCTCTAAAAGACACAATCTTGGAGCAACATGTAATGGTCAAGGAAAACAATCATGAAAGTGAATGATGCAATGTTGAAAAATGTATGAAGCCAATCTTAAAGAAGATAGATGATGTAATATAGAGTAGGAACATGTTGTTTTATGACACCAATGATAGTGACAATTAAAATTTTCTTAATTCTCTAACTAAGGAGTGCAAGGTAGTCTTATGTTGTATAAATTTAAGAAATAATAATATTGTCAAAATATAATAGTATGAAGGTTCCATCCATAGATAAAATAAAACACTTTGAGAGATACTCGAATTTCATTGGAGGGTTTTCAAAAAGCTTCAATAGATAAAACTTAGACTTCATAGAAAACCATGATTTGAAAAGAACTTAGTTGGGAACCCTATATTTTATCACAAAAGTATGCCATTTTCTAAGTTTTATGTGGTGTATCACAAGAGAAAAATATTCTTGAAGGCATAACTAGAAGTAAAAATTGAGCATAAATTGAAGATATATGGTGATAGAGGACAATCCAAACAACAATTGCAAGATATGGCATTACTCTCCAAACTAATGCCCATAGTGAACAAAGGCAAAACACGGTAATATAAAAGGGAAAACTACAATTCATGAGAAGATATTCTTTACAAAATATAATGCCCTATCAAATAACATTAAACAACCAAGGCTCTTGGGAGGGAAGGAATAAATTAAAGAAGTAGTCAAAACAAAGACTTAATAGATAGTGACTAGGATAATGTTCACTAAACACAAGATGGTCAAGAGTGTGAAGTTCTTTTAAGCCCTTAAGAAAGTACAAGATTCAAGAATAGAATACACACAAAGTAAATAGGATAGTTGTAAGGAAGTTAAGTAGCAAAACAACTTCCTACACTAACCTTCAGAGGAGGGTAATGCAAAAACTTTTACAGGTCGTTATAGCAGTTATAGAAACTTACAGAAATAAATAAAATATTATGCATACCACAACTTAGCAGCATAGTGGTTCACGTGGGGAAAACCCTTTCGAGAGAAAAACCTCACACTCTAAAAGCAACTCAATATATTATTTAGCAATCAATAACAAATTACAATATACTTGCAGAGCAAGCTCTTCATAGGAGTGGGACTAGTCAGAGACTCAAAGATAACTTAATAGCCATAAGACTCATACACACAATCTCTATCTCACACACCTCATATTTAGGAGATACAATACAAGATATTGTCAAATGGTATTACAAAACCATGGGCTAAAACCACCCAATAAAGTAGAGCCAACCTTATCTCCATTATAGTTGCCCTATTATATGTCAAAACACACATCAACACATGTTCCTCCCTTTTACAACTCATTTATGTGTCTGATGCAATTTATATTTCCTATTTCAAGAGTCTAAACTTCCAGAGGCCATAACTTATGAACCATGTGTCTGATTGATGAACTGTTTGAAGTGTCGGAAAGCTCGTAAAGTGCTCTATCACCTCATAAATAGTTACACAATTTATGATCACTTTTCAAGGCACTTCAAAGCCTCTAAAGTCCTCAAATTTAATTTTAAACCTTTTATCGCACCCTCCAAAAAATGGAAACTTTAATATCTTCAAAACTAGCTATGATCTTGCGATGAAAATTTACCGACATGTTCATCTAGCCAACCAGAAGCTTTGGGGATAATTTCGCACCATTTCATGCTGAAATGAAAACCTACTATAAATAGTAACCTCATGTAAATGCAAGGTCGAGGCACCATTTTCCCAACAATATTCATGTGTAAAATATAGTTCTAAAGATGACTGAAGGACAACATTGAACATGCTTGAAATAATAAAGTTAATGGAGGGAAATAATTCTTGACTATACGAAAACAAGACAAGTGTTAAAGAGAAAATAATTAGTTGCAAATGTCATTTAGACTTCCAAAGCTATGAATTCAATCTCATAGCCTTAAATGTTCCTTTCTCACATGAATAAGAACTTTCAAGTGTATTAAATACATAAAAGAATAGTTTTAAGTTATAATGGAAAGGTTCAAGGTAGTTCGAGAGGCGTTAAATAGCCTTTTTTCTACTTCATCCAACCCAAAGCACTTATAGCACAAAAGGGGAATAAAAATCACATGTCCAATGACCTTGGGAGTATGGTTGAGTAGTTTGGCAAGATGAAGTAAGAATATAGGGACACAAGTAATATATTTATGAAAATTTGAGGGGTCTTTTGACTCGGTTTGAGCATCATCTAAGCATCTAGGAGTAGTTCCAAGACAAGTTAGCTTCATCCCAAGTGTAATATGTTGGGATGAAGTAAAATCTTTTCAGGAATAAGCAACAACATTCCTCCTAGGAGCTTAAGAAGGTGGACCTAGTTTCTTGGCACTTATTATTTTACTTCATAGATATTGTCATATATTCTCTCTATTGTTTTGGGATGAGAAATAGGACTCTTGGGGCTTAGTTTTTTAGTTCTTAAAGTTTCCTACTAAGTGTTGTAACTTTGAAGTTCTTAGAAACTATTATTTAACTCAAAAAATTAGTCATTAGGACTTAAAATTATATGCAATCTTCTTTTTTTAAGTGAATTTGAGGTACTTTCAGATTCTATATTACTAAAAACACACCTTTGTAGTAATAAAAGTATCATTTTTCCTTCTCAATATGTTGTCTTATTGTATGTGAATGAATGAATTATTTATATTTCTAATTTTTGTGTTCAAAATTTTATCATATTTCTCGTTATTAAACATCTTCAAATGAAAAACTTATCAAGTGCAAGTCATAAGTGGTCTTTATTCAAATATAATTTAGCTATGAAAAACATGTTTTTGTTCTAACAACTGTAGCAAACTAAACCTTCCTATGAAACAATGATGCAGTAGTAACTAAAACATTAAGTTGAGCAAGTAGAGTTGTTTATTGAGTAATTGTGTGTAAGAACAACAATATTTTAGGTCTAAACATACCTTTTGGTGCATCACCATCATAGTTTTCTCTCTCATTTTTAATAAATTATTCCCTTTTCCATTAAGAATAATAGTTTAGAGTTTGAATTTATGTGATAAATAAGGGAACTAGAAATCTCTAGAGGTTCATTTTTCAGAATAGGACCTAGAACCTTAAAATGATCTAATTTTCCACTAGGTTTCTAAGTTAATAGCTTAGTAAAGGGTAAAAACATTAGTGACAATACAAACCACCATGAATATTCATAATAAGTGATTTATTTTGAGTTGGCAATAGGGCAACATGAATTACCAAAAATGTGACTTGTTGAGAGGTTTTTCTATTGTAACAATATGATTAGCATTAGTATAATTAAGATATATATTTTTTTAAGAAAACCTCCAATTAGCACGATAGCACCACATGGTTTTTAAATAACCTCCAAACTAGCTTGGTATCAAGTGCTTAATTTTTCTTTTCAATGTACCTAATTCCTACACTACCTTTCTCCCCCAACTTTGTAGTATTATCCCAACTAATGAGACAAATTTTCTTGATATCGTTTAAACCTTTCTAGACAATTTTTTTCCATTGTGACTCAAATGTTGAGATTCTTTAATAATGATTTGGCTGTAGGACAACATATATATAGAGATAATTGATTAAAAAAATCATTTTCATCTTTCCTGTCAGAGTGAGACATCTAGCTTTAAAAAAATTAAGATTTTCCTTACAATTATTAATGGATTATTTTTAAGAAGTGTTTCTACAAACACCTTTGAATAGAGAGATTCCAAGAAACTTACTAGGAAGTGAGGTCACCTTGAATCCAAGAATGCTTGGAGTCCTTATTTTTACTGCTTTCTTGATAGTGAAAAAGAAAATACTATATTTATCTCCATTAATTTATTAGCATAAAGAAAGTGATTAAGAGTACAAAAAACTTGTGATGGCGATTACTATATAAATTATTGATAATCCTTACATAATAGTATCATCCACAAATTATTAATGATTGATGGGATTGAGGCCCCTTACAATCTGCATATCAAACCACTCCCTAACAATAACCATTCTTTGATTAATCTACCAATATTATTAGCCATCATAACAAAAAAGGATAGAGATATGGAATTATCTTGATAGAGGCCTTTATAAGCTTCAAATAATCTACAGAGTCACATTCACCCAAAATATCTAATCAAGGAGATGCATCAAAAAATCTAATCAAGTTTGAGAAAGAGCTAGCTTACTTCTTCATGGTCCTTGTTGATGTCCAACTTGATGATCATGATTTTTTGGTTTGAGGATAAAATAAAATGGATAGGTTCATGATAAATAATGATCAAATTTAAATTGGATATAATTGGAGTAAAACTACTTTGTTCATTTAAGAGATAATAGAAGGGAACACAAATTTAGGATGGTTGGCTATCATCTTGTAGATAATTTTATAATTACACAAGGAGATGGGGTAAAATTTAGAGGGGGAAAATTAATCCAACGTCTTAGGTAATAGGAAATTGTTGGTATGATTGAGATACTTAAGAATTTATTTTGTATTATGTGAAGCTTCAACCACAATCTAAACATTCCATCCTATAATGTCCCAAATTGTTTTTATAAAAATAAGTAAGAAACTCATCTAGGATTGGGACTTTATCTTCTAGGATTGGGACTTTATCTAAGTTCATCTAGAAGATAAATATTTGACTAATTCCTCAATCATAAGGGTGAAAATAATGTCATTTAAACTTCATTCATTTATCTTAGGGCAAGTAAAGAGAGAGGAAATACCTATGATACCATGAGCACTATCAGTTTCCAAAAGGTTCTAAAAATGAGAAATAGTTGGCTATTGTATTTCTTCCAAATCAAAAGAGGATGAACCATCGTCACACAAAATCATTGAGATCCAATTCCTTCTTCTTTGATCCTTGTTCGAATGTTGAAAAAAACTTGGAATTGGAGTAGCCTTTTGCCAACCAAATCTCTCTTGATTTGGATTTGCAAAATATTTGTTCCATGGCTAATATTTTAGAATGCTTTCTAGAAGATATTTTTCCTTTATGTAATATTTCTGAAACATTCCATTGAAAATAACTCCCAAATTAAGTGCCTCGAACTCATCTTCTATTTTTTTCTTTAAAAATATTCTTAAAAAAATAATAGATCTAATCCTTCAATCTTGGTTCGATGTACCCTAGTTTTTCATGAAGCAAAATATTACGGAGCTTTATGGGACTTCCATTTATGCCCATTATTTCTTAACTATATCTCAGAGGTCCTCGCTACACAACCACATCTATTCAAACTTGAAAGAGGATTTGATTGGGGTGAATCCTCCACCAAAGACAACATGACCAAAAAATGATTCCACCTTGAGAAATGAAGGATTAAAAATATAAATAGAATGGAAGAGTTAAGAAAACTTTCCAAATGGATAAAATAATTGAAGTTTTTTTTATATTAGTGAATCCACATCTTCTATTACTCAAATCAAATTATCTTGACTTTCAGTTGATATGAATTAGGATTGAACCTACAAAAAATCTAGAATAGTCTAGACATGAAAGGGGATATAAGATCCTTTCCAGTTTTCACCACAAAAGAGGATAGCATTGAATAAATCACCAATTATGATTCAATCGATTTTCAAAATTTGAAAGAAATGCAAAATATCCTCCCAAAAGGGAGCTTTTGTATTGGCACTAATGGGGCCATAAACATTTATCAAAATGAATTATAAATGAGAAAGTAGATTCGTTACCTAGATGACATCTAGAAAGGGGAGTATTACATATGATTGGTAAAAAAATATGTTAAAAAACCACACGATGGAAAGACCGCTATCTAAATCAATCGTATTCTCAAAACAACCAGTATCCTTAATGATATTCTAAAAGAAAGAAGCATTGTTTTCCTTAACTTCAGTTTCTTAAAGCATTATAAAATTAGATTGTATATAGTCAAAGTGACACTTGATCACACACCTCTTGTTAGAGGCATGAAGAACCTTAACATTCTAGGTATTTGTTGGTTGAAAATTTTGTAAACTAGATGAATTTAGAAAATTGTAGTTTCAAACACAATACATGAGATTTAATCTCACCTATTCTTCTAAGGGGAAGCTCCTCCTTTAACTTTTTATTCTACTATACTAAAATAAGATACAACCTTTAATTTCTATTCGAACCCTAGGTGGTGCATCATCCCATCCTCTTTTTTAAGATAGATGTTATTCTTTTCCTCTTACTTTAGAAAATAATTTACAATATAGAACAATGGTGATTCTTTACAATTTTGATATTACATATTAACTCAAAATGCAAGAATGAGTAAAATATAGATAAGGAAAGAAGAAAATTTTCTATAAAGGCCCAAAGTCCTCTGTTGCTTCTCTGAGATGGGAAGAAACACTTACGCTCATAGTCTTCAAATCGCTTCCCTCCTATCAACCTTTATTCAAATAATTTCCTCTGTAACCCAAAGTGTTAACCAGGAAAACTAGAATAAATCACAAAGTCTTTACCCTGATTCCTTAGTATAACTCTTCATGATATTTTTTCTAAAAATAATGAAAGGAGCTCAAAGTCTTCAAATCACAAAATTCCTTTTCAAACATAACACAATAAAGTACAAAGTCTCCAAGGTGTTTCCTTAATATATCTCAACTAATTTTATCCTAAAAATATCAATATGAAACACAAAGTCTTCAAGATGATATCATGTTCACCAATTACTAATTCTATTAACAATAGCCAAAATATGACACAAAGTTCACAAATTAACAATTGCCTCTATACCTTAACATTATTCTCTCAACACGCCTTTAATTGACCAATACAAGAAATTACAATGAAAATGGCATAAGAACACTCTCACCATAAAACACCAATGAATTCAACACAAAGCCTAGATGCTAAAGCTTTCTTCTTATTTTATCAAGTTTGTAAAACCACAAAAGGAACACAAAGTTTCACTTTGTAGCTCTTCACTTCAACAGAGTTTTAACATATAGATTAAAGATAATAGATATGAATTACAATAAAAACCTCATATATATAGGAGAGGTGTGTTGAGAAAATCTAGGAAAAAATATGACTAATTCAAAGAAGGGTCCTAATTGACTTCAGACTCATGCATTTCCTAAGTACAAAAACTAAATACAAAATGACACTTGAGGTGCCAATGTTTTATTCAAAAATGCATCTACTATGAAAATTACTAAGTGTCATCACACACTCCATTTTGATCCTGCTTCATGAATCTTTGAACTTTTGCAAAGCTACTTTCATCTATTTCTGATCAGGTCCTTTAGTGTGACTTGTGATGACCTTGACCTAGATTATAGAATCTCTGAGGTTCATGTATCATTTCTTGTGCTTCTTCAAAAGTGAGGCTAGATCATATAGATTGACTTGTATATCCACCAGCTTATCAATGGAGGACACTAAGAAAGCTTGTTTATCGACCTCTTCACCAATCAATAGACTGAACTCTTTGATGATGAAATCTTCATGAAGGGGCTTCTAGTTTTCATTGAAGAAAGTGCAAGGAAGATTTGATATCTTCTTGATGATGTCTTTCCCTTTATCATTACATTATTTTTTGTGCTTTCCTCAAATCTTTGATAAGAATCTCTATTGTGTTCATTTGATGTTCCAGAATCTCTCTTTGCTCAATGTACTTATCCCTTATCAACCAAAAAATCCAACTGGAGATCTTCTAACTTCAACCAAGAGTCAAAGTCCTTATCATGTGCTTCCAATTCATTGGAAAACAAATTCAAAGTTTTATCAATTTCAATTTTTACCTCCTCCACTTTGTTCACAAGAGTAACAGTTGAACATAGGAGATGAGTTCCCTAGCTGAGTAGTCTATCCATCCATTCATCAAATGTTCTCCCACAATAATTTACCTATTTAGTTTGTTTAACAACTTGCTCATCCATGGAAGAAGTGACTGGCTCAATTACTTCTAATGACTTGGTAATTTTGATCAATACCTTTGTGAACCGATCAACTTGTTTATTCAAGTTATCTTTCTTAACTTTCTCTTCATTGAACATCACCACAAGATGTTGGAAGTTTGAGCATCTTCAACTATACCATCATGTATTTGTTTGCCAAGATCAATTATTTTAATGACATAATCAGTAGATTGCATCTTATCCAAGTTTGTATCAGGAGGAGGAAAAACCATTTCCACATACTTGTTCTTTGATCGATCTATTCTCAATCTGGACAGAGTCTAGGCTTTCTTTGTGACCTTGGGCTTAATAGGTACCAATTGATCAAATCAAAATCATATGGAGATATGGCCTTCTTTTTCCTCTTGGGAGTATTAGACACTAACCAAGGTGGCAATATGAATTTTCATCTACTCCAGTAGTCAAGACTTGTGTAGCCAATTTTTGAGACTGAACAGTAGTAGTAACAATTGGTGAAGTCATAGTAACAATGGCAGGTGGATTTGAGACAGTAGAAACATGTGGAGGAACCTGGGTTTCTGACATAAAATTTTCAAAATCTTCCAACATGGAAGAATTAATCTCAGACAAATTGGGAAGAAAAACAATATCAAGGTTGTCATGAGATGTCTCAAGGGCAAATTCACTTGTGGAAGTAAAAGGAATAACATGAATTTCAAGAGCTTGAGATGAAAATGACACGGTAGAACCCAAAGGAATGACATCAGTAACAAAGATTTAAGTGGTACCTGTGTTATCACATGATGTAGGAGGAATACCTTCATGCGACTCTTGAGACGAAGAAGTACTTAGGATTTCAGGGAATCCCTCCTCATCAAATTCTCCTTTTTGTTCCTATTCCTTTACAAGATCATCTTCATCTTGTTGTTCATCTTCATTTTCTCCTTCATATCCTTCATCAACCTCTTCTTGAGCTTGATTCTCTTGAGTTTAAGACTCACCTTGACTCTTACTTTTCCCGATGGTGAACTTGAATTTCAGACCTTTAGGAGTTGCAGGATCATGTCAGTTCTTGGTTTTTAATTCAGAAATTCTTCCCTTAGGCCCTGCACCATCTTCTTCAAATTATTTAGTTTGGAAAGGCTTAAGCTTAATACCATGTATATTTAACCAAGCAGTGGTATTATCAAAAATCCTTTGGAATCTAGCCCTTATAGAAGTATTCTCCTTTTGAGATCATTGACTAAGAGGTGGAGATAAGACAACAACTTTGTTTCTCTCATATGTAGGATCTAGGATCTCTCCATCCTCTTCAAGATCTTCAGGAAACTCAAAAAGATCAAAATTCTCAATCTTTTCTACTGTCAAATGGTAGTAGTCAAGTCTTTGAATGTCCTCTTATTTTCTATAATCAATCCACACATCCTCAATTCTATGGAAATGAGTGTAACTCTTCTTGATTTTTTTCTTCATGCCTCTATAGTCAAAGTATTTCCTGGATTTGAATAATCTAATAGTTACTCTTCTCATCTCCTCCTCCATGGCACATGCCTTGTAGATGGAATTAATGGAATATCTCCCTATGGCAATAGGTAACTTGAGACCTATCTTATGAGCTCTAGATTAACGCTCATGAATTGATATCATTTGACGAGCCATTTCCATAAGGATGATTGTGTTTGACGGATACCTTGGGAGCATAAAAGGTTCTCCGTCAAAGCATCCAATCTTGATATATGTAAATGTGGGGAATTGTAAGAAAATACAACCATATTCACTCACCACCTTCCAATCTTCATCTAACACTCTTTTGTTCTGATTATCTTTGTCAAATAAGCACATATGATGAGAAAAGAAGGCATCATTGACCCTCCTAAAATGGTATAAACTCTCTTTGAGAGTCAACTAGGAAAAGTACTTGTAAACAAGAACTTGGCTCCTGTGGTGGATAAGACTAGAAAATGCCTCATCAAGGCGACTGCATAGACAAGGTAGGAAATCATATAGAACTTCAAGGTGGTGGGCACCTTAGTCAAATGCTCACATAAATAATTTTCAATCTACTTTCCCCAATAGATCTTCTTCTTATTTTGCTTGATATTGTGAATGTACTAATACATCCACTTGTAGTAAGTGTTGAAAGTTGGGAGGCCTTTTACTCTACTGAGAAGAGTAATTAGATCATTGACCTCCTCAATGAAATCACTATGAGGAAGAGTCTGAGGCCATTGTGAAATTGTAGGCCTAGGTGTTTTTAGCGAGTTATCATTTATATTCTTTATGCACTTATCTGATTTTTTATCAAAATAAGCCATTGATGATTGCATGTCAATATCAACATATTGATCTATAGGTGAACAATTGAAGATTTTATCAAAGAAATACTCATCAAGATTGATGAGTGTCTTCTTTCCATCTGCATCCTTCACTGATATGGTGGTAGGATCATACCTATTGGCTAGGGCCAACACAAATTTTGTGTAGACATTGGAAAGGCCACCACCAAATGAATTTTATTGTTGATGGTGGGATCCATTTTGTAAGATACTGGTGACTCTTTTACTCTTTTTAGGAATTCATTGAGATCCACATGACCAATCTCCATATCTCTAATATTGTCAATATTAGATGATACAGACGAAGGAGGTAAAACTAGATGTACTTCTTGCTTCTTGAACTTCATTGATTTCTTGCTTCTTGAACTTCATTGATTTCTTGCTAGGTGAAGGTTCTGTCATTTGCAATAAATGCACTGCAATATGGAAAAATCATCATTTGAGACAATTAACCTCCATAATAATCTTCATTTGATAGGACAAAACCATCGATCAATCACAAATTGGTCAAAAATCATCAATTTATAAGTGTGTGTATTAGGTGCAAATCGAACTTTTAAGTTCGAATTACAATTAATAAAAATGTAAAATCAACATCAAGTGTATATCAGACTCATAAGTCTGATTTACACTTCATACAAAGAAAAAACCGAAATAGGTGTATATCAGTCTTATAAATCTAATCTATACTTGAACATTAAAATTTTGAAAATGGTGCAAATCGGGGGTAAACCTGTGATTCACATTTGGAAGGACAATTTGATGTGAATTTGGGATATAATCCCGATTTACATCTTGGTGAACATGCAAAAATAAGGAAGTGTCGGGCGGGGTAATAAACCCGACCAACACTAAAATGGTGTAGGTTGGGGTTACAACCCCGATTGACACCTTTGGAAAAAGCATCATGAATGGTGGTGTCAGGCGAGATTATAAACCCGAACTGAAACTACTAAGGAAAGACTTTGAATAAAATGAAATGCATGCTATGATTAGGAGTCAAGTTTGTAACCTCGCTCACCATCACCACTTTAAAAGTGATGATGATGATCGGGTTTACAAACCCGACTACCACCATCATCTAAAAAAAATTACAATAAAGAATGTGTGGAGGAACTGTGTCTCTGCCACACATCATAGAGCATTAGCTCCATTGTATGATGGGGCCACAACCACGCCACACACTGCAGAGTATAAATTAATCAAATAAATAAGAAGACAGCGAGTCGGGATTGAAATTCGACTCACACCGTAGATAAATCTACAGTGTGAGCTAGGCTTTCAATCCCACCTCACACTCAACACTAGGGTTTCTTTTATTTGAGAGAGTTAAGATTGGTGAATGCCTCGAAGCCATAGTTACATCTATGGCAAGTCACAAAGATGTTGAAGCTCATTTGCACAAATTATCTACTAGTGAGGGCTGGCTTGTCAAGAGAGGGGACCTAAAAAGTGTCAATTTACCTGGGTTGAGTTTTAGATTTTTGATGACAAATGATGAAGACTGGTTTGGTCGCCTTAATGCTTATTTTGGAACTGAGGTTAGCCAAATAAAAGATACCATAGAAATGAGCTTACATACCATAAATTATGTAAGTCGAGCTTGAAAGAAATTGAGATCCTCCTAAATTTCCATGAAAAATATAATGAAAACTAAGGCATAAATTGGTAAATATATGGGTAAAGAAACCTAATTAAAATGAGCTCTATAAATCAATAAATGCAAACTCAAATTTTATAATGATGTAAATAGGACCTATAGGTTTGATTCGCACTTAAATAACAAAAATTGTGTAAATCGGACTTATAGGTCTAATTGACACCAAAGTTGATGAAAACACCCCTTGGACAGTAGTGCAGAGTCAGGTTTAAAACCCGACTTGACACCAAGAAATCAAAGATGGTGTAAGATCGGTTTTAAAACCCGACTTGACACCAAAACAGGGGACTTAACTTTAAAGTTAAAATTTTTAAATTTTAACAAATTGTAGGGAATTCCAAATAATACATATTTGAGGACAAATGAGACAACAAAAATGTCTCAAAAACTTGACTTAGAGAAAAGATGATGAGTTTGAGAAAAAATTGTAGGGGTTATCCTATTTTCACGTAAATTGAAAACAAGGACAACAATATTGATCTTCATTAATTCCCAAGGGATGGGTTTCCTTCCTTGGATACCAAAATATAATCTTCAATTGAGGATTGACTCTTCATCAAGATAGTTTTCTCTTACTTTTGTTTATTAATTTTTTGAAGTTGCTTCTTTTCAATTCCAACTTCAACCTATAAAATATGAGAATTCTGATTATCAATCATTCTAATATCTAAATAATTATAATTACAATCAACTTTGTTATTAGAATCCAAACAATGATCGCCATCGTCATATGGAGTCCTATCTTTGGGAGAAGGATATAAAGGAATAATTTTTCTATCAAGCTTCTCATATAGAGGGGGAGAAGGTTCGACATTCATGATTGGGGAAATGATATCTAGTGGAGAATATATTTCCTTGTTTGGATTAGGAACTATTCTTTTTGTGTTAAAAAATCCATTGCTTGGTAAGTTTCATTGCCTTAGTCAAAGTGGACTCACAATGGAAGTGACTTTATCTTCTTCAATTTTAATTTGTTGCATCCATTGCGATAACCTAGCACACACAATAATTTTCTTCAAATATTGTGAATCACTAGAATCATTAAGCGTGAATAATTGTATAAGTTGATATCAAAGTTAGCCATGTTGATTTGGTTCGTGCGACCACAAAATCCTCAATCTTAAAGAGTCTATTTGTTGATCAAAATTCTAAGGGAATATTATACAATCTAATATATTGTATATGGTCTTGTAGTTCATCTTGTTATATCAAATTAGGGAACCATATTTAAAGATAAAAGGGAGTGTCCTTCGCTTACCAAATGTCTTTGTTGCTAGCTACTTCATGATAGGGATTCAAATAGAAGATGACCATAAAGACTCCAAGACTTGTATGTAGGAACACAAGCAAAGATCGGAACAAAACATCTAGGAGCGGGACATCGCCTTTTCCTCTCCCATTGTTCCTTCCTTTTTTCCCTTTGTGCCCCTTCCCTTGCAATTAACACTGTACCCCCCCTTTGACGATGCTACGGTTCACTACCTTACAAAACTGAGTCAACTTGAATGATCAAATGCACATGCTTCTAGTTTCATTGCTTCCAATGTCAATTTTGTAGAGACTAATTTAGTAGATACACCCTCAAAAAATGACCATGAATAAATCTTTCCATCACTACACAATCTAGGAGGGATTGATTGTCACCTTCATCATCAAAATAAACTTCAATATTTGAAAGAGTTCGCATTTTTTATTTTTTTATGTTCTATTGCTTTTTATGCAAACATCACTATTGACCTTATTATTATTCAAAGATATTTAGAATTATAAATATATGGGATGGAGTTAATTAAAATAAATTATTTAAGGATGTTATTTGTTTTCTTTCATAATATTTATATTATTGGATATAATTTAATATATGTTAATAATAATATTAATGTGCCAAAATTCTTAACTAATTACCATTGTGAAATAAACATTTTTGTACATTTGTTCTAAATTATAGCAAAATTTATAATATTTAATGACAATAACAAATCTGATGTTATTCAAAATTAACTTAGATATATTAAATCTATCTAATTTTATACTTTGAAGAAAAGTATTATTACATAAAAGGTGTAAAAAGTATTCTATAATTCTCAAATTCAAATATAAATATGGGCTCAAGATGTAGAATTGAGCATAAAATATGTGTTTTACATGTTGGGATGTTACATAAAAGGACAAAACCCAATCTTATATAATCTTTATAAAATACTTGGATCATCATCTATAGGGCATCACAATGCATCATCAATATCATAACCATAAAGTAGGCATATTTCAAGGTTGTTTAGTATGTATTCTAACTCTTTATCACTTAAATTAATTATAAGGCTTGACCATGTTGAAAATGATTTCTAAAAAGTTCTAAAAGGTGGTCATTAACAACACCAATTTTCAGTGAAATTGGGTGAAAATAGCGATCTAGCCTAAACATGCAAACTATAAACCATTCCAAACTTCAACCCGTTTAGGAGAGCTAGGCACTTGTGGTTTAATGTTCTCTTTTGAATTGATTGATTGATATGATTTAAATAAGAATGCAAGAACTAAGTAAAAGGATGCAAAGTTGATAATAATCTAAATAAACAATAAGCTATAAAACATACATGCAAATTCTGAAGATAAATTTGTAAATAGAATTAAAAAAGGAACCTATGTTTGTAATTTGGGCCTGAAAGCGTCAGACATTGTGGCTATGCACTACTATTCAAGGTGTGTTTTTGTCAACTCAGGTGTGTAGAATATGGACCACGATGCTCTATAGATCGTCCTCCCAAAATTTTAGCAAAAAAAATGTTGGCCGCCTCCAACATTTAAATGGTGTCCAAGATTTTTTGCCTATTCTGAATCTAAAACTATGTGCCTCTCTATGAACTTTCTAGATCTACAACTCGCTACCATTAGATATGTCACCTACACACAAAAAAGAGAGAACAAGTGTTGGTTGTATAGAGGCTTGCCTAAGTCAAACCCTAGGTAGGAATCAACCTCCCCTACAACAATGATGATAAAAAATAGAGTGTGCCTTTGATTAGCCAGAGGCTAAAAACCTTAAGGAAATGTAGAATTGATGTTGTTATACCCTTGCTCTGAATCTTCTTCCCTTGAAGCCTCATGAAAGGTTGATGTTTCTAGGTGGGAGCTCATGAATGTCTTCACTCATAGAGGAAACATGTAAACTTGATCATGGATGCCAGTTTGAATGCTTGAATACTTGAATGCTTGATCTCTCCTTCACTACCTTGAAGATGTTTGATTGCTTGCTCAACGATAATTAAATTAGATGTGAAATATGTTTCAATTGAGGGGGTGAAACTTTATTTTATACTCAACCTCATGAAACATGTTAATTTTTTTTAAGAAGGTTGAATTTGGGAGCACTTTCCTACTCAAGAAACTTATGACCATTATAAATTCAAATTTGGGCCCAAAATGGAAGGACATTGGTACCTAATGCCATAGTCCTACCATTTTGGCTTGAGAGAATAAAAAGGTGTTAAACTTCCAGATTTGGTAGTAGCTTGAGCACAATCAATCATAATCAGGGTCGTGAAGGGAAAGACACAAAAGTGATCCCTAAATGAGTGTGAGTTGTATGGGGATACAATTTACAACACTACATTTATCCCCCACTTTAGTAGGATTATGATCTTATGCTCATAATCTCAATGAAGTACAAAATAACATCAAAATACTTTTATCAAGACATTAATGAAACAAGACAACACAAAGCCCCCATGATCTAGGATCTTATTGGTAGGAAAAATCAACATAAAAGGAGCAATATGATATGCATAGGTTAAAAACACACAGAGAATGCAAGAACATAGAGGAGATATGACATCTAGGTCTAGTAAGGTTTTCTTAAGCTAGGAGTCATATAAGAGAAGAGGCATGCATTCTTGGTCTAGTAAGAGCTTCTTACTAGGAGTCATATTAGAGAAAGAAAAGTCAAACAAGTCTAGCAAGGTGTGTTATGCTAGTTGACTCTAGCCAAATATTATAAAGAAAAATATTGGTTTTCTAGATAATTTTAAAAAAGCAATTGCAAAATGTGTGTTTCAGCATACACCAAACATGAAGATTACAAAACAAAGCCTCAGATTGCTAGGTAATCTAAAAATGTGACTTCAAAATTGGTGTCTTAGTGTGCACCTAGCAAAAAAATTGATATGAGATTGCAAAATGGGTGGTGTAGTGGGCACCAAGCATATCATGGTGCGTATTCAAAGTGCACAGATCAAAATTTGTGACGTGTGTACAAAGTATAACATATAGCGAAGTGTATTCCCCCATATTAAAGCAGTTGTGTATGCCTTATCAAGAGTAATTGCTTTAAGGTAGCATACATACGTCTAAAGGAAATCACACCACAATAATGAAATGCCCCTAGAAATAGGAAAATCAAAGGTAATAGTCACAAGACATGAAAGAACACGTGAGGGATCCACTATCCAGGATAAGTATGCACACATAATAAATCATGTATAACAAGTATGATTGTATTGAACTTATTCATCCCCCAAAGGTAGTGGAACTACAAGCACAATGGAATGAGAGCACAAAATATGAACAACAAAATTCTTTCTTGGTCAACATGGAAGAGACTAAAAATATCGCAACGCTTTGCATCGTCCCCAAGTAGACAATGCAAAATCACATTTACTAAAAGATCACATCAATGATAAATATATAAAACGAATATAAGAAGTGATACAGATAAATATATGTCATGATAGGGTCAATCCCTTTGTTGCCTTGTGCCCCAAAAGTAACAAGGGTCATCTAAAGAGAGCCTAACAAAAATGAAGACACACCAAGCATCACATTATTGGAATCACATTACATGCATGCAAACACAAATAAGAATCTACTACATGAGTAAGATAGTCTAGCAAATCATCTACCTCCTAATCTTGCTCAACATTATTAAGAGATGATGGACAATATGCTAAAGGAGCCACACCAAGTATGGTAGATGGAGCTAGCACTAGTGCCAAACAAGGATTGTGCTCTAATTATGAATCATTATGTGTATCACTAGGAGCTAGAGTTAAAGCTTTTAAATATACATTACATAAATCATCATTAGCATTACTAATAATCTCAACATTATCATCAAAATAATCATCCAATTTTATCACAATAGGAGATCTCATGTGAGGAGGACAAGAAGAAGAATCATTATTCATCAACAACTTTAACCTTTGGTGAGGTTGGTCAACATAAACCTACTCTCTAAAATTAGATGAATGTTGGGAAGATGAGATCAAATCAACATTCGACTGCTTAGGAGAAGAAGAATCCTCACTAGATATAGGTAGAATTCTCTGCCCCTCCTAATACACTATCAAGATTGAGATGCATAGCTAAGAGAATTTTGTGTAACAATCTCAGAAGCATTGGCATGATGTCTTCATTGACATTCTCTTGCACTATGATTTTGTTTGTTATAACTCAAAGCTTTTGTAGAAGGTTGGGGATCACTCAACATTGGTTCCTTTTCTTCCTTTGCTCTAGGAACATATGGAGAAATTAAAGTATCCACACTAAGTTGAGACAAAAGATGCTAGGAATTTTTCTCTTTGTCCTTTAGAGGATTTGTGAGGTGGAACTACAACATATATAGGAGGATGAAGGAGTAGGAAGGAGCCCTAATCTAGGATGCGAAGCAGGATGAACTATTTCCATGTCCATAGATAATGAAGGATTACTAGGGAGATTAGTCAAAGTGGACCTCAAAGGATTACTTGAGGCATTTATTCTATTGGCTTTGAACTTTTGATAGGAAAGGAAGAGGAGATCTTGACAAGGTTTCAAAGGTTGAGATTTTGGAGGCCAAAAGAAGTCAAGGGTAAAGTTTCCATGATTAGTTAAGGGCTAGAAAACACTATTATTGATCCTTATAACTTTCCCATTGTAAGGGAACTTTAAACACTTATGAATGATAGGAGGTATTTCTTTCATGGAAGTGCGAAAAGTGTTAGGAATTGCATGCAAAAAATATCAATTATATGCAAATAAAGATTAAACAAAGTAATAAAAACATAGAAATAATAATAGAGAGGAGACAATTTTAACGTGGTTCACCCAAACTTAGGCTACGTCCACCAAACAAAGATTCCAATATTATTATCCAGTAAATTGAACCGATTACAACCAACAATCTCTTGTAACTCAATACCTTTGCAAAATTGTACAAAATCTCTACCGAAAACCCTAACCCTTAGTTGTTTTATCAAGACTTATGTTGGTTGCAAAATTAGGGTTACAATGTCAGCCAATAGAAAAAATAACACCTGACACCTTTATAAAATAATAAGTCATTTGGGCCCACGGGGTGCTGCCCCTCGACCTCGCCCTATATCGCGAGGTGCTACCCCTGGACCTTGCAAGGGGCGCTGCCCCTTGACCCCACCTTGGGGGCACTGCCCCCAAATCCTCGTTAAATAATTTGGGGGGAAACTGCACCAATAAAAGGGGAAAATTTAACCTCCAAGTCTAATTAGACTTCATAGAACAACACAAAGGATATCCCAACTTCTCACGAAATTGATTCGAGGTAGGGATAATGACAAAGGTAACAACTAAGCACTTAATTCCAACTTCTATGGGAAGGGTGATGGAACCTATGGTGGGACAAGTGAAACCATCATGCACCTTGATCACAAAATCAGGTTTATCATATGTATCTTGATGAATCCATTTTGTGTAGAGATGTTATTTTGTAATAACATTCACTATACATATTGGATCAATGACAAATCCATTTGAAATCTTGTCTTTGATTTTCTCAATAATATATAATGGATCATCAGGTGCTTTTATGATATCACTCGAGTTAAAGGTAATGTTGAGTTCATACTTAGGCTTAGATTTCTCAATTAAGTTTCACAATATTGTTGGCGTCATTATATATATCATTAATAGATATAAAACTATCAACATTATGCTCGACAACATTGGTAGAATGGGAAATAAAAGGATTGGTAAAGATTTGAAAATTTTGAGTAGGAGGTGCTATGGATTTATTCCCTTTATCATTCACACCATCCACCACTATTGTATTAGAATCAATAAGATATTGAATTCCATGCTTCAAACAAATACATTTTTGTATCATGCTTGGGTTAATGATGGTATTGACAAAAAAAATTCAAATCAAAAGAAGGTGACAAAGGCTTGGAAGTATCTATAGGACTAACATGAGGAAGTTTCATCAAATTATTATTAATCAATTGAAGCATGATGCTATGCAAGGATTCATAAAGAAGAGTGAAGTTATGATGCTTGAATTTAAGATCCAAGTGAGCTACAAAAGGAGTTGTTGTAGCTACCACTTTAGTATCAATATGATTGGAATACTTGTTACGATTGATTTTAATGAAGCTCTTGTTTTATTTTTTTAAGTTTTGAAATGTTTGATGAGTATCTTAATTCTTATTAACTCGAGTCAAAGATGAAGAATATTCATACTAGCTAACTTGAAGTTGATAGTTATGAGTCATTGTGCATAATTGTGTGAAAGATGTGAATTCACAAATATTTTATCTAATGTCTTTTTACAAATTATTGATGAAAATCATTTGAACATCAACATCAGGAATAGTATAAGCAATTTGTGTATGCGAATGTTTATATCTACCAACAAAATCAACAACTTTTTCCTCAACACCTTGTTACAAGGCACTAAATCAATCAAAGTAACTTGTGACCCAATATTATTTTGAAAATGTTGAATGAATGCATCAATCAATTGCTAAAAAGTGTCAATTGAGTAATTAGGCAAGGAGAAAAGTAATTAGGCATATTGATTAATAGGATTCTCCCCACTACTAACATGTGTAACATTACCATTTTGTGAAACAATAGCCATGATGTAAGATGTGTATGTAGGCACATTAGGTAGATATGTATGTATAGGCATGAAAATATCAAATTCGTTTGGAGGAGTGGAATGGCCATGCACTTTGGTACAACTAGCCAATTTCATAGTGTTTTAATCTACTATGTGAGATATACCATATAAAACATCCACACCATGTTCATCACTTTGAATCAACCTCCTTAAACCTTTGATCAAGGGATTGCCTCTCCACCCAAGTGCTCTTAACTCATAAATTGTTGAAGATCTTCCAATTGCTTGTGAATATTCCCCAATTTCTCATTAAACACTTGAATAGAAGAGTCATCCTCATCATGCGAAGCATGAACGAAAGTGTTCTCAACAATGTTAGGCATGATAGGTATTGGATTACGAGAAGAGGATTCACCCAAGATCCTAGGGAATAAATTAACCAACTTAGGCTCGAAACCCTTAGTTTTTAAACCATGGGAAGCCATGAGTCTATAATTTCTTCTCACAAGGATATTGGATTGAAAACAATGGGTTATGAAACCCATACACAAACACAAGAGCAAGAAGGAGGGCTAGAAACAAAGGTAAATGAATTTGATTATGCTCTCAATGCATTTATACAATTGTGGAATAAAGGGAAGTACTAGAAATGAAATAAGTGTTATTGTAGATGTTTCTAGTTTTGATTGTGGGTAATTTTTTGTATCAACGTTTCAAATCACACTCTGTAATCCATCATTAGGATGATAGAATGCTCAAAAAGTAGAAAGATAAATTGTTGCAGATTTATGGAGACTATAAAGAGTTGGTTGAAGGAGGCGGGAATGGGTTGCATAGGTAGCGAAGAGGGGCATATTAGGAACATGTTACACTAACTAGAGAAAACCAAGATAAGCTAGAAAATGAGACATATGTTAAAGGTGTAACTAAAGAGCAATATCTAGTTACTTAATAATATCTAGTAATCTAGAGAAACATAATAATACCATAGTATTAATTACTAACAATATAACAAGAAGGAAATGGATATAACTCAATTAATCACCTAAATAAACTAATACTGTACTTAAATACTAAACCAATAAAGGAACACTTGGGACAAAGTAAACAAATAGAGGAGAACATACTAGAAGCAAGATGCTAGAAAAAGAAAAAAGGCCATACACTAATAACTAAGGATAATAAATATTATAATGAAACTCTAATGCTATAAATTATATAATCATACAAGAGTGATATCAAGTTAATGAGAAAAATACTAATAAAACGATCAATTAACCATTTAATTAAGAAAAATAAGTTATAGAAATGATAAATTTCAACAATAAATATTTCTAAATCTAAAAATTATATGCAATTAAACTCAGATTTGAACATCCAAACCGTAAATTATGAAAGCTATGTTGGGTTCACGAAAATAAAATAGGGTGAAAATGGTGATCTAACCTAAACATGAAAACTAGAAACCATTTTCAAACACCTTCATTCATTGGAAAACAACTAATTAGGCCTAACTTCAACCCCCTTAGGAGAGTTGGGCACCTATGGATGATTGTTTCTTTTTGAACTAATTGATTAATATAATTGAATTAAGAACCCGAGAACTAGGTAAATGGATGCAAAGTTGACAATAATCAACATAAATTGTAAGTTATAGAACATATATGCAAATTATAAAGATAGATTTGGAAATAGGATTTAGAAAGGAACCCGTGTCTATAATCTAGGCTTGAAAGTGTTAGGCACTATGGATAGGCGCCACTGTCCAGGTGGTGTTTTTGTTAGGTCAAGTGTGAAAAATTTAGATTAAGATGCTTTGTAGTTTTTTCTCCCAAAATTTTAGTAGAAAAGTGTTTAACACTTCCAACTTTTAAATAGTGTCCAAGGTTTTTTGCTTATTCTGAATTTGAAACCGTGTATCTCTATTTATAATTTCTAGGTCTACAACTCTCTACCGTCAAATGTGTCACCTGCACACAAAAAATGAGAAAAAGTGATAAGTTGTATAGGGGCTTGCCTAAGTCAAAACTCGGGTAGGAATTTACCTCCATTACAACAATGATGATTAGAAAGATAACATGCCTTTGTTTAGGTAGAGGCTAAAAACCTTAAGTAAATGTAGAATTGACTATGCTATACCTTTGATGTGAATCTTCTTTTTATGAAGCCCGATGAAAAGTTGATGTTGCTTGGTGGGAGTTCATGGATGTCTACACTCATAGAAGAAACACGTAAAATTGATTATGGATGCCAACTTGAATGCTTGAACTCTCCTTTGCTGCCTTGAAGATGCCTAAATTATTTTTTAATTGGAACTGCTTGATAATAATTGAATTGCGATATGAGAGATGTTTCAAATGAGGGGGTGAAACTTGCTTTTATACTTATCCTCATGAAATGTGTTGAAAATTTTGAAGAAGCCTGACATGGGGAGCACTTTCCCTCTCAACAAACTTATGACCATTAGAGGTTCAATTTTGGGCCCAAAATGGGAGGACACTAGCGCCTAGCACCATAGTCCTACCATTTTGGCACAAAATTTGGCCTGTGAGCACAAAAGGTGCTTCTAGATTTGGCATTAGCTTGAGCATAATTAGTCAAAATTAGGGTCATGAAGGGAAAAATACCAAAGTGAGCCTCCAATGAATGTGAATTTTATGATGATATAATTTATGACACTACAACTGGTTTAGTCACCAAGGCAAGTAGATTCTAGGTAATTAGAAGTGAATAGATTATTTTAGTGATTAAAGGTGGACTTTGCATATCAAAAATAAATGTATTGGTATGACGATAATATATGTGGCATACAAAAGACAATAGATCATCGAAAATTCTAACACAATATAGTAGTCTCAAATTGTGATTCATTGTTGGATATTTCATTATAGATTGTGCAAAACCCCTTTCCTTGATTTATATCTATCCTTATTTAAGGATCATGAATTTTTATCATCATTTATTACATCTCACCCATATATCCTTAACAACATGTTGCCTATTTTTACCACATGGAGGGTGCTTCATATTTTCAACATGTATTGGTTTATGATGTCTCTTTTTTTATCTTTCCTATAGTTTATTAGCATCTTTTTTCTCTTTTCAAGAACATTTCTTCATTTATTTACAAAATCTATGATAATTACATCCTTTATGTAACAAATAAGAATGAGGACATGACCTCACTTCTTATGATATATCTAGGGGTGAGGATTTGTGTCATGGCGATGTTCCATCAACTACTCACTTTTTTTAAATATTTAATGATGACACTCTTTCTACATCTTGTTATATCTTATTACCTAGGTTTAGGTGCTTTTGAATATTCATTAATTTATAAGAATACTATGGCTATTGATGTGTTCATTTCATCTTCATTCACATATGATGGTAATGTGCTTTCTTCCATGAAATTTGATGCGCTTGATGATGGTTTTCCTCTTGATTACATTCCCAATGATATCCTCTCTTTTGTGCCACCTCTTTATGATGATTATCCTAGTAATAGAATGCATGATGATACAACTTGTTCTTAATTTATTTCACATGATGTTTCTCTCTCCCATATAAAACATAAATGTCTTTATGATGTTGATTTAATTGATAATGTTTATACTCCTCAATTACCTCATGCCACTATGCTTATTAATACACCTAAGGTTCAAACTCATATGAATATTGTTCTATAAAATCCATTTATAAATTCACAATATGAGACTTTAAATAAATTTTGATAAAAAAAACCATCTCTTTTTCTCTTGTTAAGACAATACACATGTTTAATTCACACCACACGAGGTTAAATATTTTTTTGATTATCACAAGATTGATGGGAATATCACAAATAGATGAATCGTGTTAAAATATATTGTTCAGGATCTTATTGACAAACAAATGTTGGAAGTGAGTGATTATCATGATCTTCACTAACATATTTTAGAACCCATCTTAGTAAGGTTTACATCTAGCATATAAAAAATTCATTGTTTAAAAAGTGCATGGATTGCTCTTTGATATTTAGTCTTACTACATCTTTCTTTGATTTTATGTTGTGTTATTTTTATGTTCTTATTTGACAAGTAGATGATACAAATAAACAATTTGTAGTATACTTTGACACTACAAGTGACTATTGAACATGTTGTGTGGGTCATGCCAATCCTTCTTTTTTATTGTATAAGTGGTTTCTTTCTTTCTTTCTTTCTTTCTTTCTTTCTTTCTTTTTTCTTTTTTGTCAATTTAGGCTATGCTAATATGGTTTGATTGACAACTACCTTCATTGTGTTGATAAAAACATAGTGGTTTGATTGACAACTACCTTCATTGTGTTGATAGAAACATAGTTTGTTTCACTTCATGTTTTGACTTAATTGACCTTCATTTAATTAAGCCATGATTTTTGCACTCCTCATTTTTCATGTATTATATTATCTTATTTGTTTTTTATTGAGTCATGTTTATTCATGTCTTTTATTATGTTATTATGCTTTTGGCCTTTTTTGATTGAGTTGTGATTATTGTGAGCCTCCTTTGTTTATTTATTCTTATGCTTTCACTCTCATTTCACCTTCTATATTATTTCTTCCCTTGGGAGCATCCCATTTGGGACCACTTATCTTGGCTATTACTTGAGCTTATCCTATGATTCTTACACTTACATAATTATCATGCTTAAGCTTTGTGTGTAGATAAATGTGAGAAAAAATATAACGATTAAAAATGCAAATGTTAACAACCTAAACTACACAAATACTAAGCAAACACTCAAGATAGGATGTTAAAAGGGAAGCTACGAAAACAAGAGATAGGCGAAGAAATGCAAACAAGCGTTCTTTGATGTAGATTTGTTCTTGATTTGATGTGTGCTCACTTCGATACCAAGGGTTATTGAAATAGCTCCATGGTTATGCAAATGCAAGGCTTACGATAATTGTGGATGCAAAATGTATACGGATTATGGATGCAAAATGGCATGATAACGCTTCTATGATATGAGAGTTATGGTTTGTGAGGAAAAATTGAGGCATTAAATGCAAATGGAGGGAGAGATAGGTGTGTGAAAATGCAACACTTATCCTCCTTGAGGCCAAGTGGCAATGAAAATGGTGACAATTGTCCTCTTTGAGGCCACATGTCAATGCAAATGTTGACAAGTGGAAGATAGGCCATGTGTCAATTTGGGAGTAAGACACCCAAATTTTAAATTCTTTTTCCAATTTATAAAGATGGGATTCTACACATATTAGGATAATATTGGCTAGAGGGATAAGGTTGGTTAAGAACCAAGGGTTAGTTAATGGGTTGGGGTTAGAGGAAGGTTAGAAGGTGGTTAAGGTTAGGAGCAATGTACTCAAATTATGATTAATTTGAATTATTTAATTCAAATTAGAAAACCAAGAGGAAAAGGACAAAACAATGAATTAAATAAAACAAATTAATTTATTTGCTTTATTTAACAGAAGAAGGGGAAATTAACTAATTAAATTAGCAAGGGGACTCATTACTTAATTTATCGGGTGTATCTTAATTAATAAAATTAATTTAGCTAGGGGGATGGCATTAATTAATTAAATAATACATAATTATTTAATTAACGAATGCGACTAAGGCGAATAAATTCAGTTAATGTAATTAATCAAATTTAGATGTCTACAAGCTTATCATGATTACATCTTATGTCATGTATTCTTATATTTACCATGTTTATATATTATAACACTTATATACACTTAGATGATTTTATCTAGCAGTTTGGCTTTTATCTTTTGATCGTGTCCCTAACATTATTGACAACATTTGGAGGCACCTTGTTTCCCCCTCTTATATGTCCTTTCATATTTATATCTCCTTATCTCATCTTATGATTTTTTCTCATGTTATATATGACATATTATATACCAATTGAACTTTAAATGATAACACATCTTTCTCTTTTGCTCACATTCCATGTATCCCTTGTATGCAATTAATTAGAGGGGGCATGTTATATCACTAACATTTCCTTTGTGACCACATGATTGTCTCATGACTTATGATGGCTCTCTCTCAACAATATCATGCCTTCCATCCAATCTCCTCCATAGCCATATCACTATTATTGAATTCTCCTTCATAGTTCCTATATATTTCTTTTTACCTTTACCTTTTCTTCTAACATTACCAAGTAGTTGTAAATGCTTATTTTAATTTTTATCAAATGCCTTTAGTATCATGCTTGCAACTTTCAAGATGGAGCACTCATTGCAAAGATCATGCATGGAATTTTCACCATATGTATATTCTTTTTGCGAGTTCTTGTTATATTTACTTTCATGTTGATTGCTTGATTACCTTGACATGCATTTTAATAATAGTTCACATGCAAGTCAAATTGCATGGAAAATGTAAAGTTGAAAAGTTGCCCTTAATTTTGCTCACTTTATTTGGGTTGTGTAAGGTAATGGCTAGTGTATAAGTGACTTGTTTTCATGTAAAACTTGACAATTAAGCATAACCTATCTTGATACCATCTTCACACATTCCCAAACTCCAAACTCAATCTATATAATCATCCATTCTATTACCTAGGTTAATCATTGACGCAAAAATGAACACCTAATTCCCAAATTCAAATTTAAATCTAGGTCTAAGCCAATCCCCTTCCCTCAAGCTATTACTTGCTAACTTAAGCATGAAATGTGTTATTTGTATGCTAGTTTGCATAAAGGACAAATGCTAATCCTACATCCATCTATTTAACTTGTATTTGACTTCTTGCACCATAATTAGAAATAATCATAGCACACCAACAACTGGCATAAACATCATGATTCAAGACTAAGCATACTACAAGGTTGCTTAGGGTCTCTTCCAACTATATATCAAAATTGTAACATAAGATCCAATAGCTTGACCAAGGAGAAGATCTTTACAAAGTAAGCTCCAAAAGGTGTTTAGCAATACTATGAGTGTTTCATTTTATGTCCAAACATTAAGAGGAATAGATTCTAGACAACCATAAAGAAAAAATATTATTTATAATTAAATATCAAATCTATAGATTAAATTCAAATTTATCTATGCATTAACATTTTTTAAGTATGATCAACAATATATCAAACATACAGTCACAAAACACTATTTAATTGCTACAATTAAAACAAATTCTTATTTTATCTTTTATTAAATAAAAGTATATATTTATGCCGAGAGGCATCTACAATGACATCAAAGTGTCCGTAAACAAAAATAAAAATTTGAAACAATTTTGACATGCAAATGACAGGGAAATGCATGAAATATGCCATGTTTCAACTTTTGTGGAGGTGTTATTTTATTACTCCAAATAAAATAGAACCCTCACCACTTGTCTCTAGATTCATAGTTTTTTGCATGGAGGACTTTAATGGATTTGTATTTTTTTCTCTATGGTTGTCTAGAATCTATTCATCTTAATGTTTGGACATAAAATAAAACACTCATAGTATTGCTAAACATCTTTTGGAGCTTACTTTGTAAAGATCTTCTCCTTGGTCAAGCTATTCGATCTTATTTAACAATTAATATATAAAGTTGGAAGAGACCCTAAGCAACGATGTAGAATGCCTAGTCTTGAATCATGATGTTTATGATAGTTATGCCGAGAGGCATCTACAACGACATCATTATGCCGAGAGGCATCTACAATGACATCAAAGTGTCCGTAAACAAAAATTCATTTTTGAAACAATTTGACATGCAAATGGCAGGTAAATGCATGAAATATGCCATGTTTCAGCTTTTGTGGAGGTATTATTTTGTTACTCCAAATAAAATAGAACCCTCCCCACTTGTCTCCAGATTCATAGTTTTTTGCATGCAAAACTTTAATAGATTTGTATTCTTGATGTTTAGTATCTTAGAAGAATATTTATTTTAAAGATGATTCTCTTCTATTATAAGATATCTATTTACATAAATTACATTTAAAATATAAATATACTAGTTATATTAACTGTCTCACCGACTCTACCTAGTATATTCATTGGTTATGCCAAAAAAAACTATTTTTATAAAGAATATTTAATAGGAGGCATTTACGTTCCTTACCACCGTAAACTTAGACAAAAGTTTTCCTTATAAGCAAATCAAATTGTATAAGGACAAAAATTAACCACATTAAAAAATGCTCAAATATAAATTTAGACAACCTAAGACCGTAAAGTGGATTCTGTTTTACAGCATCGCCAGCTCGTTTCCCTCTCTGTTTATTTTACCCAAATGTCGGTCCCTGCATCATCTTCAGGTAGTTAACAAGTTTAGTTATTATTATTTTTTATATGAATTACTCAAAAATTTCTTAAATTTGCAGGTATGAATGTAGGAAGTCAATTCAAATATGCAAAAATGGATCCTTTACATCTAACATGTATTGCTTTAATCTATTTGGTACGACTATTCCATTTTATGTACAAAGGATCAATTGTTCTCAGTTTAGTCAATGCTCTTAAGTAAAATTCAAATATTTCAGGACATTCTCACGACTTATGATTTTTTATAAACTATAGTCTTGGGTATAATCTGAGATTTCGTATTTCTTCAAGCTGCAGTTTTTTTGTTTTATTTGTCAATTTAGGGGCACATTTTAATTTTGCTAATATTTGGTTGGGACTAAAATCAACTGTTTTAGGGTAAACCTATTCCAAATCTGAGGTGAAATTTTGAATAATAATAACAGAGGTCCTAGAATATGACCATGACATTTATCTTACTTGGCAATGGAGACGCTGTTTTTCGTGTAATATATGATATCTTGCTTTCTGACATTTTTATGGTTTATCCATTTTGAATTCCCTCCCCACTCTGTTAGAATGTATAGTAATTGTGCTTTTTGCCTTCTATCTGCTTAAAATTTTTATGGCTTCGTCAATAGGATGAGGATCAATTGTTTCCAAATCCCATAACCCATAGTTCTAAAACTTGGAATTTATACTTTAAAAACACATAAATTTGTAAAACACTTTTCAAAAGCATGCATAAAACTGAATTTAGAGAACTCGTGAATAATTTATAGAATAAAAAGAAGTTCAATACATATCATAGTGATGTGGGAGCATCGTAAGGCGTAATCTCGTATCACTCAAGATGATTTTCTCCTACTTTGTTTATTTGTTTGTAGGCTTTAAGTAACATTCCCACCATCATCCAAGCGTTGCAGATCCTGCTGCATTTGCATATTTTGCCTTGCGGTTGAAAATACATGTTTTACATTAAGACTACGACACCATGTCAAATTTTAAGGATATCTTTATCTTTGTAAAGACATATTCTAGTTTCTAATTTACTTCTAGACATAACAAACTAACATCTAGTTTCATTATTTGAGGCTTGTGGCACCTTTTAAAAGTGTGGCCAGGAGGGAACAGATTTTCAGATTCTATTGGACCTAGGAGAGCTTATAGCGTGAACTATGTTGAGATTCCTTGAACATGTTTGGCTGGCTATACATGACATTTGGCATTGAGCTTTGCACCTTCTTGCAACTAATCATTCATTAAGCTAGAAGCTTCTATTTGAAGGAAGGTAGTTTTGGTTTAAACCATAATGTTTATATGGGGATTGCAATTGATATAAGAACTTCTAATTTCTAAATAATATTTATAAGACTCTAACTTATATTTATCTTTGTAATATAAAACAAGGGGTATTTTATAAAGTTTATCTTAATAAATAATTAACTAATTCATTAAGTAAATTTATAACCAAAGGATTATATGGTAAAAGGTTGTAACCTATTCATCAATCCCTTAGATTGTTTTATATATAGGCAATCATAAATTATATTTGAGATTGTACTTATACATGCAAGGCATTATGAAAAGAAGGGAGGTAGGAGATGCTCCAATATTTAGATTCTTGTTATCTTTGCATTTATTTAGACTTATTATAAATTTCCTGAATGAATGATGTTTTTGTGGAGTTTTTTATCCAAAAAGGTTTCCACATGTACACATTGTGTAATATGTTTTTATATCAGTTATTTTTAGTTTTATATGTAATGATTAGTTGCCTTTTAAGATCCTAATCTTAACATGGTAGTAGAACCAATTAGGTTGTGCAAATCATTTTAACATATGTTTCCATTACTCCATATACATATGGCAGCTTAAACTAGAAATATTTAGCTAGCAAAGTGTTGATGGGTTAGAGAGAGAAAAAGTTAGTTGCTGAATCAAACAAGCAAATCTTGAAATTCCTGTTTATTTTGAGAAAAAATGGACTAGACTGTTACATGTATGTAATGCCACCAATTATTTGATACAAAATGCTAAAGATCATGTTAGTTCAAGCCAACCATTTCACAGGTATAAAAACACCCCACATATAGATGTAGCCATAACATTTCTTAATGTATTTAACTCTTAGAGGGTGTTACTAGAGGTTTATTATATCCAAGATAGGATACATTTATAATAATTTTTAGAAAGAAAAGAAAACAAATGGAAATATATAGTGAGGGAAAACTACTCAATGGAAGAAAATGGCTAAGTCTTGTTCTCAGTTTAGAGGAATATAGCCTTATGGTTGACAGTGCTATTTTACTATAAATCAATAATAATAAGTGCATGAGTTGTTCCATTTTCTCCCACTGGCTGCCACATGTAGACAAATGCAATGTGGTAAGGCCATGAAAATCTGTCATGTGGGAAAATAGTAATCCTTTTTGTCATTAAATTTGGTCCTCCACTCATTCCAAGGTAGAGAAAAAACATGAAGAGATTATAAATTATTGGAGATAATGGTGAGCCAATCTCTACACCCTCACTTTGTTTGAAGATCTCTCCTCGAAAAGAGAAAAAAGTAGATCTAAGGCATAATTCTACCAAGAAAGATGTATCCGATTTTTTATATTATTTTAATGTTGAATCTTGCAACAAAAGTTTGCAACACAAGCTTGCAAGATCAAACAACAAACTAGAACACCTTCCACAATTTTGACCAACTCAGACTTATGTTTTGGTTTACACCCCTTAAATGCTTCGGATTTATCATCATCCTTGGCTTTTACAAGCATTAGTACAAAGTTCTTACTCGTTTGACTTTATGCGATCTAACTATGTATTCTTTACCATCTTTAAACAAATGATACTTATTATCCCCCTGTAAAAGATTGCCTGTCTATCAAAAAGATATGGACTTCTAACACAAGCCCACAAATATCTAGAGGTACAACATCTATTTCTACTTCATCAATGAAATTAGCAGTAATGGCAAAACGTAGTTTACACTGTTTTGTCACCTGCAATTGTGAATCATTACATACCCATCCAAGCGGATAGGGCTTAGGATGAGTAGTAGTTAGATTTAATTTCTTCACAACCTCTTCAGAAATTAAGTTGACTTGTGAACCCGTATCAAATAAAGTATCAATCTTATTAGCGTGTTTAGTTACCACACAAATGTGAAAAAGTTCATTCCTTTGTTTATCCATATTAGGAAGAGAATTTGCTTTACTTGTACTTGCATTAGAAACAATTGCATTTGATGAGAGAGTTTTATCTTTCACTATACCTTGGATCCCGGTAGCAACTATCTGAGTTTCATCTCCAAAATCAGATCCAAGAGCTTGTTGGATCACCGTAATAGTCTTCTTCGGACCTTTGTTACCTCCGTATCACTTCGGCCTTAGTTTCGGATGTAACTTCCAGCACTTAGCATCTTCATGCCCTTCTTTCTTACAATGAGAGCACGTAGGCTTAACATCCTCTTTCTTTATTGTAGCCGTCTTCTTCCCGTTACCTTTCTCTTTTGATTTTCCCTCTGGTGGTTTCTTGGATGATTTCTTAGCAAAGTTTTCACTTAAAGTGTTCTTACCCCTAGACTCAATATGAGTAGCTTGGACACATACCTGATCCAGATTACTAGGATTCAACATGAGGATAGTGTGTCAGAGGTAGGAATGTAAACCACCTATATATTTAAGCAAGGTATCTTGGGTATACAAAGGTACATTCAATGCTATTGCCCGTTTTCTAAACTCGTGGGTGTACTCCTGCACTGATTGGCCTTTTGCTTGCCTAAAGGTTTGCCAACTCATAGTTAGTTGTTGCATGCGTCCTTTAGAGCGGGAACAAACTCCATCCAGGACATCCCAACTCTACCATGACGGGCAAGTTCCTCTTGGCTCCTAGTCTCCCACCAAGTGAGAGTAGTACCTCCTCAATGGAGAGTAGCCAACTGTATCCTAGAGGCATCTTCTAGTAGGCCTTGTATCCTACAATAAACCTCTACTTGTTGTATCCAGTCATCAAGTTTTTCAGCACTTAGTTCTCCACTATATTTAGGTAATTCAAATTTTACATCAAGTTTGATTATAGGCTTATGTATGCCCTTAAAAGGATTAACAGAAGAAGACGGAGAAGAAGGGGGAGAAGGAGAAGAATGAGGAGAAGGAGGAGTTTTTGGTGGGGAATCACCACCTCCCGATCTTTTGCCTTTATCCTCCGGTTTTGATGTGCCTCCTTTCTCCTGTTTCTGTTGTTCTTGTCTTTCCTAGAAAAGAACTTCAACCATGACTTTGTATCAAGAAATGCCTTCTATAAGGCTTTCCCATCGAACTCGGTTTGGCCTTCTTCAATTGCCATCTCTGAGTGTGGGAAAATCCTTCTTTTTCCGATCTCAGGGTTGTATTCCACGAGTGTGCCTTCACCTCATTGGCTCTTGGCTCTCGCTATCATTCACCTCTGCAAACACTAGTCACAACAAGCTCAGATACCACTTGATCTAATGTTAGGATCTATGACTATTGCACGTGTATGATTAACTATTTCAATGATTAAATTGAAGGTTTTAAAAATGTAATTGAAATGCTTAAATGAATACAACAATAATAAAGCGATGAATTAACAAAGAGAGAAAGAAGAGAGAAGACAAGAACACAAGTTGATAACGGAGTTCACCAATATGGCTACACCTCCGGGCCCCTCTCCAACAGAGTGACCGATCCTTGATTATGCTCCAACAACGGTTACAAGGTCTTCAACTTGAACAAGTTTCAAGTCTCCTGAATACAATGAGTACAAAGTCCTTCTCCTTCAAATGCAATAGTAAGACATTACCCCTCTAGTGCATAGAGATGAACACTCAAGCTCTCTAAAAACTTCTCTCACAAATCACCGCTAACTCAAACTCCCCACTTACCCCTCTTTTTGTACACCATTTTTTACCAATTTGGCTTAAAACCAAATGATTTTGAAAATCTCCCTATATCTTCCATTTACAACCTTAAATCTTGAAAATCCCCTTTAATTAACATCAAAATCCATATTACTCTTAAATTTTAACCAGACCCTCTTAAAATGTATGACTTATATTAATTAAGCCTTAAAATATAGCCTTCGGGTCTTTATTGAATCCCTTATTGATCGGGTTAGGCATTTGAGGTTTAAATTTTATTTTGATGGTTTATAGTGGGGGGCTTGGGATTGGCCCGAGCCTTCCACTCACGGGTTTTACCTCATTCAAAATCTTTTATTTATGGACTTGCTTGCTTAAATTGCAAGATTCGCGTGGGATCCATTGGTTTGGAGATGCTAACGGGAGTTGGGTGGTTCGACCCCCACCAATCCCCAATATGCAGCTCTTTTTTTTGTCAAAACAAACTGACGCCCATAAGTGGTAGCGCGTAAACGTAAAGCGGGGGTGTAGTGGTGAGGAAAGTTTGTAGCAGATGTGAGGTTGGGGGTTCGACTCCCCCAACCATCTTTTCACCAAAACGTCTGCTGCATAGAGGTGCCACGTGGAGCATCTAGAACTATCTATTTTGGTGAAACAATTATCCACCTGGATCAACATGGCATTTTCACAGCATATGAGATTAGAATGGTTGGTGAAGATAAATTCAAAAGAGAAGCCGTGTTTAAGGCTGCAAAGAAAGCAAAGAAGATAAGTACAAAGGGAAGTTGCTTTTTAAGTGCTTCAATTGTGCAAATATTGGGCACTTTGCTGCTAAGTGTCCTTATGGTAGAAATGGCAAAGATGATGAAGAAGACTTCAAGATGAAAAACAAAAATCAGTTTCGTTACAAGCAAAGAAATTCTTCAAAGAACAAGAAAAGCTTGTATTTCAAAAAAGAAGATATCACAAATTCAGAAGACAATGATGAGTATGAGTTTGATGCTGAAAAATGTGAGACATTATTCATCGCTGTTGGATCGACTATTGAGGATCAAAGTAATGATATTTCACATGATGCTAAAGAAGAAAAGATAGATCTTGAAGGTGAATTGTTATGTGTAGAAGATTGAAGAAGGAGAACAACAAGCAAAAGATTTCTGCATTGAAGGAAAATGAAGCATTGAAGAAAGGACTTGAAGAAAGTAATCAAATGATCATCAATCTGAAAGTTGAAGTTGAAGAGGCCAAGAGAAGAGAAGAGGTGATAAATTCTGAACTTTTGTTGAAATCTGGAGAATATTTGAAATTAGAAAGTGAAGTAGTGACTATAAGAAATAAACTTGAACTTTAGTTTGAAAGAAAGTTTGGGAAAAGTTCTAATATGTTGGATGAAATGTTAGCTTGTCAAAGGGTAGACAAAAACAAATCTGGTTTAGGTTTTATCAAAGGTCAAACCCCTAGCTCAAGTAATTTTTTCAGTAAAAAAAATAATGATGATAGTTTCGTTAAAGTACGAAGGCAAAAAAGGTATCCACAATGGTTTCCTCCTACAAGAAGAGCTGCAGTAAATAGGTTTTATCCTTATTTTTATGGTTACTGTAACTTCTACAATTATCTTGGTCATAAAGCAATTGATTGTAGAGTTATATCAAGAAGGAGAACTAACTTTATTAGTAGAAAATTAGTAGAAAATATTTTGACTCTTTGTTGGTGTAAATAATTATTCATCATGGATATTATTACACTATACTTAAGTTTACTTAGGAAATGCATTTCATAGTAGTTTGGGTATGAGACACTTGGGTGTTTGTGCCACATTGGGATAGTGTGTGTAGGAGAATTTCCACCTTTTATGGTGTTAATCTTATCTTGTTGTTACACTCCACATTCAGTGGGTGATCCACCTCATGTGGAATATTATATTGTTTCTCCTACCTACCCACACCTATTTCCTACCTACCCTTGTTTCTTATTGAGCCACATGTCATGTTTGTGTGCTCACATATCCATATTGGCTTTGCCTATATAAGTAGACTCATCTACATTGTTTGTACGGGCAATCAATCTATATCTTGTAATGATCCAGTTGATCATATTCTGCATCTTGATAGAATATAGTTTATTCCTATCATCTATTTTGTCTCTCTTATTTGTGCTTTCCATTGCCTCTTGATCTTGGCAAAACTCACATGGTATCAGAGCTGGTCCATGTCTCACACTCTTTAAAACATTTCAATATGATTAGTTATAATTGTCAAAATATTGGTCACATTGCAAGACAGTGTAACATGAGTTTTTCAAAACAAAGAAGGAATAGAAACAAGTTCTCGAGTGGTCCTGACAGTTTCAAGAAAGAAACAAAGAATGTATGGAAAAAGAAAGAAGGAAAGAAGTTTGAAAAATCTATGATTGTTCAGATTGCTTTTCATGCTAGAAGGCAAAATTTTGGGATAATAGTTAGTGGCTGCCCTAATCATATGAGTGGTGATAAGAGTAAGTTCATCAAGCTTACTGATTGGAATTGTGGCTCAGTGAAATTTGGAGATAAATTATCAGTCAAGATTTGTGGTAAAGGTACCTTGAGTGTAAATAGCACATTAGAAACACATAATGTTTGGTATGTTGAAGGATTAAAATATTTTTTGCTAAGTGTTCGTCAACTATGTGACAGTGGATATGTTGTAATTTTTAATGCTCAAGGATGTGAAATTAGAAAAATCAAATCAGGAAGGTTGATTGCTGAAGGGGAAAAAACAGAAAGCAATGTCTATGATCTCAGAGAGGTAAAATGTAAAAGTTGTTTGTTGGGACAAGCTGTTGAAAGTTGGCTTTGGCATAGACGATTAGGACATGTTAAATTTGATAACCTTGTCAAGGTAAGTTCTATGAAATCTGTAAGACATGCCTAAAATTACAAAACCTAAAAACACTATTTGTAAAGAATGTCAACAAGGAAAGCAAACAAGATTTAGTTTCAAACTTAAAGAATATTCAAGTTCAAGACCCTTAGAATTAGTTCATATTGATCTTTGTGGTCCTACCAGAACTAAGGGTTTGGAAAACGAAAGATATTTTATGTTGTTTGTGGATGATTTTTCTAGAATGACATGGGTAACATTTTTAAGAGAACCTTGAAGCCTTTGAATGACTTAAAATTTTTAGAGCTATGGTTGAGAAGGAAAGTGGTCTAAAACTTAAGTGTATTAGATCGGATAGAGGTGATGAGTTTACCTCTAATGAATTTGATGAATAATGTGAAAAACATGGTATCAAAAGACATTACTCTACAACAAGAACACTGCACCAAAATGGTGTAGTTGAGAGAAGAAATAGGACAGTCAAAGAAATGGCAAGAACTTTTCTTAATGAGGCCAAGATATCTGATATGTTCTGGGTTGAAGTAGTCCATACAAGAGTATATACTCTATAGAGTACAATTAAGGCCAAACAACAAGAAAACTCCCTATGAATTATGTTATGGCAGACCTGCTTCTTTTAAATACTTCAAGGTATTTGGCAGTAGATGTTTTATAAAAAAGGATGAAGATGGTTTGGGCTGTTTTGATTCTAGGTGTGATGATGGAATATTCCTTGGATAATCCACTCATAGTAGAGCCTATAAATGCTATAACAAAAGGCTACAAAAGATTGTAGAAAGTGTTAATGTAAAGATTGATGAAATTGTGCAGAAAGATAACATAGAAGAACCTGAATCAAAACCTATCAATGAAAAGAAGAATCTGAAAATATTAGTGAAAAAGATTCTGAAAGTGGTGATGAAAAGACTCCTAAGTTTGTGCAAAAGAATTATCTTGAACAAGAGATTATAGGGCACAAAGATGATGGAGTTCAAACAAGAAGGTGTGTTGCAAAGACAAATGATGGAGTTAATCTTTCTCGTTTGTCCAAAATTGAGCCTAATACCTACAATGAAACCAGCAAGGATGAAAGTTGGATTAAGGTAATGGAAGAAGAGTTGAGCCAAATTGAGAAAAATAAAACATGGAAGTTAGTTCCTAGACCTACGAATAAGAATGTGATTGGCACTAAATGGGTGTTTAGGAACAAACTTAACGAGGATGGCAAAATTGTCAGAAGTAAGGCAAGACTTGTTTGCAAGGGGTATGCATAAGTTGAGGGCATTAATTTTGAAGAGACATTTGCTCCCGTGGCTAGATTGGAAGCTATTAGAATGTTCTTAGCATTCTTTGTCTATAAGAACTTCAAAGTTTGGCAAATGGACGTAAAATCAACATTTTTGAATAGAAATCTAGAAGAGGAAGTGTATATAGAACAACTAGAAGGTTTTCAGTAACCAAATAAAGAAGGCTATGTTTGTATATTGAAGAAATCTTTTTAAGGATTGAAATAGGAACTAAGGGCTTGGTGTTCTAGGCTTGATTGATATCTTTAGTAATAAGGGTTTAACAAAGGTAGTACTGGTAGCAATTTATATCTCAAATCAAAAGGTGAGCATATGTTTGTAGTAGTTATTTATGTTGATGATATTGTTTTTGGTGGTAATGATGACAACATATGCAAAGATTTTGCTACTCAAATGCAAATAGAGTTTGAAATGTCTATGATTGGAGAACTTTCGTTCTTTCTTGGGTTACAAGTTTCTCAGTTAGATAAAAGCATATTTTTATCTCAAACAAAGTAAGCAAAAGAAATGCTCAAAAAGTTTCAAATGGAAGATTGTAAGACTGTGAGCAACCAATGGTAACTGGTTGCAAACTGAGTAAATATGATGAATCACATGATGCAAATTAGACAATGTATAGGTCTATGATAGGCAGTCTTTTGTATCTTACTGCATCAACACCAGATATCATGCAAACAGTCTGTATGGTTGCTAGATTTCAATCTGCTCCTAAAGTTTCTCATGTTAATGCTATAAAAAGAATCTTTAGATATTTGAAAGGCACTATGAAGTATGGTTCATGGTATCCAAGGACTAATGACTTCACTTTGACAACCTATATAGATGCAGATTGGGCAGGATGTATAGATGATAGACGTAGCACTAGTGGTGGAGCATTCTTTTTAGGAGATAAATTGGTTTCTTGGTTAAGCAAGAAACATGAATCGATATCTTTACCCACTATTGAAGCTGAAGATATCTTTACTCAAGGATATCAAGGTGATCTATGACAAACCTATTTCAATTCTTTGTGACAATTTTAGTGCCATTGATATCTCTAAAAATCGAGTTCTACATTCTCTCACTAAACATATATATCATTTTTTGAGAGAAAAAGTCGCAGATCATGATGTAATTCTTGAATATGTTGCAACTAAGGATCAATTGGCAGATATCTTTACCAAACTCCTTCCTAAGGAGACTTTTTGAGACCCTTCGTCAGAAGCTCGGAATTTTGGTTTCTTGTAATGTCCCCCTTTTGGGGTTTACCTAATTTGGTCTTGAAGCAACAATTCCAACTTAAAGTGAGAATTGTAATCCATTAATAAATATAATTCTATCAAAACTGAAGATATTTTATTATAATATTTAACTTAAAATCCGAAGACTAGTTCGTAAGATAGAACTTATCTTGATAGCTTTCCCTGATTTGACAATGGATTTATGTTGATAATCTTCTTCAATCCTTTAATGAAGAGGGTTGATTTCTATTACCGATTTGACCATAGAAGCCTGCAATAATGGTGGTGCTATTCCTGATACAAATCCTTTTAGCATGCAACCTCTTATGCTACTGGCAAATAATGCTCAAGAGAGCCAATCTGCTAAGATTACAAGTAGAAGACCAATACCACAATCGATGCTTCCATGGAATGAATTTGTTTCTTGTTAAATATCTTGTGAGATTGAATGGATGCAACGCTTGCTTGGGAAGAGACACATCCTTGTCTTTATCACCACTTGCAAGATAATATTTATTATTTTCTTTTAGAACAAATCAAGCAGATTTGTTAAGGATACAGATAGAAGTCGAATACCAAATACTGCCTTGCTTGAATGAGTTTGACCTCTGAAAGATCCCTGATGGATCCCCTTGCTGGTCCGCTGTAATTTTTAAAATTATAAACTATATTTTTCCTGTGATTTTGCTAATGGTCTTACAAAATAGAGAGAAGTTGCAGAATGTTTGGTTTCTTTTTGTATTTTTTTGAATATATAAGCAAGTAATGAATAAAGAACAACAAATAAGGAAGGAAGCTGAAACAAGTAAGAACTTTCAATTAAATCAGAATTGATACAAATCGTACCAGGCAGATATCTTATTCTTAATATCTAGATTATTCCCTACTCACTGGGGATGTGCTTACATCCAATAATGGCGCCAACTGAAGGGTAGATGATGAACACAAACCAAGAACACCAGCTATGGCTGAATGAAAGTCTTCACCACTTCTAGCGTAAAGTCTACCTGTTGTAATAGTGGCATCAAGCTGAAACAATCACGCCCTAGCTGGGAAATTCAACCACCCTGTTGAAACCCTCACCAAGCAATTTGAATCTCCACAAGGAATAGCGCATACACTCTGACCAATAATGCCAATGCCAAAAGAATCCACTGCCAATCAATAGCTGAGGGCTATGTCCCAGCCAGTACAAATCATGGGGTTTGCGTCCCAGATTGAAGAATTGCTCTACCAGAGCAATATCGCACCAAACAAGTTTTCAATATGTAAAAGATAATGAGAAAATAGGTTTCCTTCTCCTTATATCTCTTTCCTTCCAAATCGAACCCTAAAGATATATGAAAAGTGCACTTTAATATAGTCATATTTCCGAATATTGGGCGCCCAAGTATAGAAAAAACACCACTTTTTCAATATAAAATAACTCCAAGCACCAAAAGGACCCTGGCAAGTGAAAATCATTTAGAAAAGTTCAAGACCTTTCCAACGAGCTATAACACATGGGCATACGAATCAAGATGAAGCCAAAAACCCCTTATTACTCCGAAATGGCTATAGACATAGCCTTATTTAAAATATTAAAACGCTAACTTAGGAAATATTTAAATATATTAAAAATATAACCCAAATAGCTACAGAAAGCTCGAAACACACCTAAAGCCTGAAACTGAACCTGTCACCTGTCTGTGATTGATGTCAGAAATCATGGATCAACTGGCAGTCTCATCCCTAAAATCTAGGGATGCTCCTAGAAACTAGGAAACACACCCAAATCTCCTGAAACTGAAACCATTTGAAAGGTCATGAATAACCTCACGACTGGCAACTGTCACGACCTCCTAAAATTTAGGGATATCCCCTAAAATCTAGGAACTGCTCCAAACTGCCTGTAAAACCAAAATCCAGTCACTATATGCACTGAATGAGTCCCAATCAACCTCTGCTAGCCTACAAGACTCCAATGATAGGCCAACTCCTCCGTCTCTGATGTCCACTCTAGAAAGGGGACATGACAAACCTCCTTATATGCCTTGCAATACCAAAGGGATTGCACCTCTTGATTGTTAAAGAGACATTGTCTCTTCCAACTTGCTCCTCTTCATAACAATTGATTTGTTAATGATTGTTTGTTATCTCTTAATTGCTGCCACCCATAATTACTGTAGTAATTACTTTCTTAAGTTTTACCAATCTAAACAGATCAGTTTAGTATGCAAATCGCACCTTTCATCCTCAAAAGTCATCTGTTATCTCTAGAACCCAAATGCTGCTCTTAATACTCTAATATCACTATTTGTTAATGAATCGCTAGCCACATGATAATCTCTGTTACATTGCTGCATATAGATGTAATCATGTTGGAATATATATTATATTATATTGATTATCCGGAGTGAGATGTGACCATCGATATTATTATTGTATTTGATCAAGAGACATATTCCTCATCGATGTGGACTACAATCATCTCGTGGCAAATAATGGATGTTAGTATGATCGCTTCCCTCAACCGGACTAGCTGATAATGAATATAACAATCGCTCATTTCCTTATTTGTTCTGTCTAATTATGGTTCGTACGAACAAATTACACCATACTAGACTAATCTTTATTCCATTAGTTTCTTTACCCTTACCGATCCTCCTTATGCATTGATCAAATATCTTGATCGATTCCAAGCAAGGCATAATCACTTGTATCTTTGTTTGGTCTTCATATATGATTGATATGCTTAGATGATTGCTGGCTATTCATACACCAATTCCAAGTCTATTCAATCACTGTTTATCATCTGATGCACTGCTAACCATTATAACCTTTCATCACGATGAGGTTCTTCTGCCTTGGTATGATATTGGTATCAACTATAGTGCTCGTTCTTAACGTAAGAATACTTCTTGCTGGATGTATTCATAAATATTATTTTGTCTTGCTGAATATGGTTTGCTGTTTTCAACTGACCGATTTAATATCTCAGAGCTTGTTTTGATGGGGACTTCACAATCTTTTCCCTCTTCCTGATATAGCTGTTGAGAATGATTGCAATGGTTCAAAAAGTTGCTCATCAGCAGAATGAATTTTAGTTATTTTGTTGGATCTTCTTCTTTATTGGAGTTTCTTGTAGATATCCTGTAATGTCCCCCTTCAAATGAGTTCTCTTCTCCCTTTTATACCTCATATTTGGGGAAGTCACAACTTATTATTTCATGCCTTTTGATCATTTATTAACTCTAATCAAATTTTAATTATATTTAATCATATTCTTTCATATTTTAGTTTAATTTTTTTTTTTATTCTTTTGTATTTTAATATTATTATTATTTATTATTAAATTATATTTCAAAATGGGGACATTACACTTCTCCTTCTCCCTGGTTCCTTTCAAGGGCAAGCATCTGCTCAGGGGGAGTATTTCACTGTTTTATTTTTCTATCCCTGGATGGTGAAGTTTTTTTTATTTTTCGCTCTTTGTCATTGATGTCAAAGAGGGAGAAAGAGATATTGCCGCAGATGCAGATTGCAGACTAAAATTTTGTTTTTTCAGAATGAGATTGTTTTGAGTTGGTTTTGGAGTTTGTTCTGCTGTTGTAGATGATTTTGCTATTGCAAATTGCAATTTTGTTTTTCGCAGAATGAGGCGGTTTTCAGCTTGGAGTTTTTCCATCAATAACAAAGGGGGAGATTGTTAGAAAATTTGTCATTGATAAAATCAAACAAAACCAAACAGATTTATTGATGCTGACTTGCAAAACAAACACTTACTGTTACAGATTAAGTTGGTGATGCATCTTCAGACAATGAAATATTGTTGTTATGTTTGATGGATATGACCATCTTGTTTTCTTCTGCATTGATGAATTGTTCTATCAAAATTGGAAACAAAAATATCTATTGTTTATGCACAAGTATGTATCAGATCTCATATACAGAAGTTGGAATGGTGGTAATTAAGAATATCAGCCAAAATATCATTTCTGAAGATAACATTTGCAAATCGAAGACTTTTACCTGCAAATCTGTGTATTTGATTCTGTAGTATTTTGATTAGAGTTATGTTGCATTTGGATTCATCGTGATTTTGGTATAAATTTAATGATCAAGCATTAGGTCGAGTTGGATTTGCGTATTAAATATTGGATTGTCTATTGGGAGTTTCGATCTGCATGATGTATATCAAGTCTTTCACAAATCAGTTTTAATTGGTTCAGTTATAACTATGTGCCGCCTGTATTCAATTAAGGTCTACAAACCACTTCATTATTGTTGTTGCCATTTGAGATGTAGTTTTATGTATCTTACTTAGCAATACAAAAGGAATATCTGAGTGTTAAGTCATTTGGTTAAAACTTCAGTTAATAAGTGCATAAGCAGTTGGAGCAGTTTTTAACTTCCGTCTAACTACTCACCCAATAGGAGATAGTTTTCTGTTTAAAGAATGTAAAGGCCCAATAATAAAAATAAGTGTGAGAGGGTGTATCATTGATAAGTAGTATTAAGGCCTGATGTGAAATGAGTAGTACACGAAATTGTTGATGACAAGATTAACATGTATACATAGGCTCGTTTGATTAGTCTGTATCAAGTCATATGGAGATATCAACATTGTGAAATCTGAGAGTGACATTGTAAAATCTGAGTGTGAACTTATTCTGTCTAATCTTTTGACAGCCACCAAGTTGAGATAAATGTAATGTAATAAGTCTGCAAATTAGAGAAGTCTTAGTTAGAAAAGAGTTTTGTAATATCAAGAAGGTTGATGTCTCAAGGATGCTGAGTTGGTGCTCTCAAGCAAGGAATTTGGTGATTCCTTAGGGTTGGTGCCCTTAAAGAATTGTACACACTACTTCTTCGTGAGGTTGGATTAGGACAGTAGATCCTAGCAGTATTTCTCAACGTGGTTTTGCACTCATCCTGGGTTTTCCATGCACTTCATTTATTTTGGCTTTTTTGTGTGGTTGCATTCTTTTCAATTCTAGTTTTATACTGATCAGTTTTTCAAAGATATTTAAATTTTTTAAGGATCTGAAATTTAGATCTTCTACTGATTCACCCCCTCGCTCACCCCTCCCGCCTCCTAGCCCCCCTCTCTCCTCTCAGTAGAAGAAACATATTCTAATGAGCCACCTCTACTGGAAGAACAACACAATACAGATCAGTCCCAAAATAAATACTTACATGTTGAGGATATAGAGACTCGAGAGGATACAATGGGCAATGTTGGGGATAGGAATGTGGAAAAGGAAAAGGAACAAGTCATAGAAGAGAACCAGTTACCGCTTCCTAATAGTAGTGAACAGAGTGTCACAAATAAACAAGCTGTAATTCTAAAAGAACAAGAACAAGAACAAGAACAAGAACAAGAAGGCAATGATAGAATTTAATAAGTAGCTGCTCCTATGTGGTTACAACAAATAAGGAAGGTCAAGATAACTGAAGGGAGAACCTCTACAAGCCTGGATGATTTGTTCACAAGAATTGGACAACCTAAAGAAAAGAAAAGGTCCAGAACATATTAAAAAATAACAAGAGATGAAAAGCAGAATAGAGCTGTGCATATAGCAGTTCCAGCTGTGGATAAGACAAGAAAGGAAATCACCCCCATTGATTGTGAGGTTGTATTGTTAAGCATATGGGACATGTCACTAAGGAACAAGAAGCAGAGGTGTTCCGTGACTCTTCAAAGGCTATACTCAGAAGGTTACAAAAAGAAACAAAGGAAAAAGAAAAATATAAGTCCAGGGTAGAACAAGCAGAAAAGTATACATAACATTTACTAAGTCCACTACACCAAGCAGATGAATCCTATGTACCCCCAGCTATTCTTGTTAGGCAGTCAGTCACCAAGTTTGATGAAATAAGGGCCACATCTAGAGTAACTAAAGATTGGCTGGATGATCTATATGAGAAAGGAAATCATATGTTGCAAGAATTACGTTTTGAATACCAAGCTACAGAACTATATGTGAAGAGAATGTGGAAGATAGATACTTGCTGCAAGGAGTTTGATCTAATATTCTAATATCCAATAAGGTTCTGATTCACATGCATTTCTTTGATCAAAACAGACCCACAGATTTTAATAGTTGCAGGGATAGTGGAGAGAGGCAAAATTTAAACAGTTAACAAATGGTACAACACCTTGTGCTTTCGGAAAGACACCATCAGCACAATTAAAGGAGACATGCACAGACTGGAGGTGATGGTAAGTTGAGTAAGGAATGGTTGTTTGACATTCCTAAACACCATGATAGGAGATAAAAAGGACAAAATGGACCTTGATGCATATGAGTCAGTGTGAGATAAAATCTTCATACTCAAGCATCAATCTTCACTTTCTAAGGAAAATCTTGAAAAAGCTAGTAAGTTGTCTGCATTGATGGATCAATATGAGGAGGCTAAGACAGATTGGGATGCCCAAATGGAAGAATTAGGTGAAGAAACAACATCAATTTGAGTTTGGGTCAAGACCATTCCAATGCCACCACAGGAAGAGTTAGACATGGTCACTTCAAAATCTGCAGAATTTGTTAAAGCTGAAAAGGCTACTGGGAGGGATAAATGGAAAGATTTATCCATTTGAAATTAAAGTAATTATTTTGTAAAAGAAATATTAATTTTTGGCTAAATTTAATATAATATTATAAAGCCAAAAGTTAGTTATTTTTCTAACAAACTTGTTTGTCTTTTTGTGTTGAGAGACATTTAAATTTCGTCTTTTAGTGGGAGTAGTTAAAAAGTAGTTAGAGACTATTTAATAAAGGCTGTTATAGTTTCTAGAAGGCAAATCTGGTCCATTGAAAGGATTTAATCCTAGCCCTTGATTTAGAATGAGAAAACTATAAAAGGGCAAGCTCTCTTTCATTGCTCATAAGAAGTTTTGAATTTTTCCAACATTGTTGCAAGAACTCTAGTGGAATAAATGCAAAAGTCATTGATGTGGTGATTTATGTGTTATTTTCTGTGAGTCCATGGTTCATACTTCTCTAAATTAGTTATTTCCTTTCAATGCAAGTTATCATGGAATGATTTCTGAAATTAATATTTGAAGAGCCCTTGTTCATAACTTCATACCATTGGGAATTAGCTGATTGTTAATTTCTGTGCATAGGTCTGAACATTTTCTGAGTTTTAGTTCAATTGCTGATTATATGTTGGATTCTATTATATTATGGGTTCAATATGTGTTAGTAATCTGAAAATCTATTACTTCCATTGAAGATTGCACCGATTTATGCTTAGTTGGGTTATTTTGACAAAGCTGAATCTGGTTTAAGGGTTTTGTCTATTAGTTTCAGAATTGTTTCATTAGGATTAGATTAGCTCTCTAAACCCTAAATCTTTTTGATATTTCTTTAAAATTAGCCATAAAAACATTTGAAAGCATCAATCATATTGAATATCTGATGTCTAAAGAGTTCCAGATCTAGGAAGCTATTTATAGTTTTGTCTGCAAAAAATTAATTCCGGGAAAAACAGCTGCGTAAGTCCCTTTGTGATTACCGGAAAATCACATCATCCACTGAGTTATCCTAAGTGTTGTCAAGTCTTGACATTTAGAACCTTGAGGTTATTTTGTTTGGATAGTCTAAGGCATACACGATTTCCTTATTCAAGAGAGGATAGGATATACTTGGTATATTTTATTCCGTGTTGTTAGAAAGTGCAAACTTCCTTATCAACACATAGGCCTTCTGGATTTTGTGGATTTTTTAGACTTAGAGGAAGATAGAAATTTATATTTTTATGATTTTCATGGCCAAGCTAACCTGAAATACACTAATGCTAGTTCCTATGATGAGATGACATGTTTGTAAATAGCACTTGACGATGAGAATGTGCTAAGGTGATTCTCCAAAGAGCTGCAGGAGGGTTATCCTTTCCACCAAGCTGCGGGCTAGTGGTAAATTGGCTCAAGTTCAAAGGGCATGCCCTGAGGCTTTTGGAGATACATTGCTATTGTAAAACAAATATAGCCATTCACATGTTCTATTATGTAAGTCCAAAAACTGTGTTGTTCAAATGGAGTTCAATTGGAAAGGATGAGTACCAATTGGAGTGTATAAATTTATGCAAATATTAACATGCAATTGGAATTATTCAAATATTTCAATATTTTTCCTGAATACCAAAAATGGTTTCCTATAGGACTAGAATTTGTTTCAGGAATTTCGATATATTGCCTTGCCCTGAAAACAGCCAAAAACTCCTAGAGAGGTGTCAGTAAACTTAATGTTTCTGGAAGAGTATAGCCATTCTGTAGGATTCTACAAGTTTCTGATGTTGGAATTCAGCTTTTCAAACTTTTATAGGAAATTAACAATGTTCTTTGAAAAAGTTTTTTATTACAGTTTCCAAGAACTTTGAGAGTTTTTCTGATTCTGATGTTATTTCTTGCTGCTCCTTTGATTGCTGCCATTTCCATAATAAGTCCATCCCAAATTTTCCATAAGTTCCAATCCATCCATTCTGCCTCCAGTACTCATATTACTGAAGTTCCCAAGTATCTGTTTCCTGTTTTTGGTGCAATAAAACAACTATTTTTATACTTGTAGACAATTTCCTACTTTAAAGTTTTCCCTGAAGTACTGCATTTTAGTGCCTGAAGACAAATATAAGTATCAAACTCAACATTATGATACTTGTTCAGGTTGTAAGTGTTTTTGCACTCCTTAAAGCTTTCCTTAAGTACCACAACTTGATGTCCTAAGAATAAGATAAAAAACCACACTTTGTTTGTTTTGTTTTATGAGGTAGGGCAACCAACACTAGTAAATGTCATGATAAATCATTTCTTTAAAATCATGCTTTCTTGATATACACATAAATAAGTTCATAAAAGGGAGATTCCATTTTGTTTAATAATATCATGTCCATCTATTCTGTCTAATTCACTTCCTTGTGTGTTCTCAAATTTGACAAACTTTATCTTAAATACTGCAAAGGTAGTACTTGCCTGTAGTTTTGAATTTGTAATAAGCTACTAGTGATTCAACTAGTCTTATTCTTTAACTTAGTTTTGAATCAGTATGGTTGAATGCCTTGTGCAAGGTCATGCTTTGGATTTTTCTAAGGTGATATTGAGCAGTGAACACAAAGACATAAGCTCTATGTTTATTGTATTGTAATTTATTATACAGCTTTTCTGGTTCTGTATGTGCAATTTTATACAATATTGAATGATTGACAAGCTGCTAAAAAGTAGACGTTATGACTTAGGATATTCAGTTGAGTCCAAGGATGAGTCTTTCATAAGACAGTGCACAAGATCTGTTATTACACTTAACTTCATATTTTATATGCTTGTGAAGAAACGGAACTAGCAAAGAAAAAGTGTATACCATGTCAATCAAAGGACATTAAACCCATATCTGAAGAAGAAGCAAAGGAATTACTACAGCAGGTGAATCTTGGAGATTAATTCTTAGTTCAGTACAAATGGCACTGTTTGATAGTTTATCTGTTAGTGTTCTAAACATTGGTTTTTTGCTGCAATTTTTTTGCTCATAATGCTTATAAAGTGACAACAATTGATTCAGATACCAGACTGGGGTATACTAAATGAAGATGGAAAATCAAAGTTGCGTAGATCATGGAAAGTGAAAAGCTTTAAGAAAGGATTGGAATTTTTTGAGTGTGTTGCTGATCTTGCTGAGTCTGAAGGTAATTTAGAAGTAATTTCATTTTTTAGTTTCTCTGATATGGGCTCAGATATTCTTAAGCTTTTGAGTTCTAGATTTTGATGTGGCTACCTGTACTGTTTTTGAATTAAGTCAGCTTTTATTAAAAAATAGCATGTAATAATAAATCATCCACTTCTCATGCATTCAAAAATGAGGCAGATGATAAGAGAAAGACGGTACAAGAGCATCAGATTTTCTGATTATGAGAAGCCATTCTAATAGCTGCCTAAGCCACTAAGACTGGAAATAAGAAACAGGATCCAAGAAAGCTTCTATAGTTACTACTTTTTGCTAAGCAGCATAATATTATAAACTGCATCTTTTCTTTTGACTGCCTTGTAAAACATACAAAATTTATGTTTAATGTCTAATTTGCCAGTTCCGGTTCGGGCTCGGGTTTGGGTTTGCGGGTTCGGGCAAAATTATTTCAGGGGGTTCAGGTTGTTTTGGGTTTGTAATGTCCCAACTTCGCAAATCTAAGAAAACACGTAAACAATGATTTTTAATGATTGATTAACTCATCTAGGGTATAATTTGTCTAAATTCATTTGAGTTTATTAGTTATCAATAAGTCAACTCCATATTTAATTCCTAGTGGGATAAAAGGGATAAGCTACCTTAGGATGCCCGTAGCGCTTATCAGGCCCAAGGACGGTACATACCCCCTTGGCCCTCCTGCCAGAAGCCCTTTGTCAACTGCAGTGGGTGGGCTACCTGGCAGAGGCCTAGTTCCTGCTATCCCTGTTGCCTAATTCCTCATCTACCCCACTAGGTTTAAATATGTAATTGCTTTATTCATATTATATCTATTAACCCTTAATTACATAATGATGTTATTTCCTTAGTCAGGAGTTGTGGTTTATTAATTAGTTCATTTATTAAACTATTTACTAACTTGTTCATTCATGATGACTTATTCATATTATGCAAACATATATATATATATATATATATATATATATATATATATATATATATATATATATATATATATATATATATATATATATATATATATATATATATATATATATATATATATATATTTATTATTTTTATATTAACTATAACATTTGTCTACCTTTTATATAACATATAATGTATTTAATGAAAAACCTTATACTATTATTTAACATTAACCCTCTATATACTTACTATCTGAATTTCTATTTTTAACTTTACTTTTACTATGAAATAAACTTAGTGGCCATCGAACTTACCTGGACCCCGCGGTTCCTGCGCTCCGTCTTTCCGCCCGATTTCCCTCGGCTGTGTGCTCTACCTCTTTTTTTCTTCCTTTCTTTTCGCCTGTTCTTCCTCCCCCGCTAAGCGTTCTGCTTTAATACTTATGGAGGGGTTTGCGTGGACCAAACCAGGGGACGTGGCTCTTACGGGAGGGGTGCTACGTCTTTCGGCGTTTTGTTTAAAACGACGCCTCGTTTTCGCCCGAAGTCCTTCCTTTAAGCCATGCCAATTTCGGGGTGCAATTTACCCGATACTTAGTTAAAGTCTTTTGTTAGGTATCGAAAATATACTTTGCATGAGTTTTATTTGTTTTTATAATGTATTTTTAAATGTCTTATAATACATTAAGTTTATATTTATTTAGTTGTATTTTTAAATGTTTTATAATATATTAAGTTTATATTTATTTAGTTGTATTTTTAAATGTTTTATAATATATTAAGTTTATATTCATTTAGTGACAATTTATATGTATAAATAATTATTAATTAATCAACATTTTATGGTGAAGTTAAATCGAGAAGTAATTAACATTATTATTATATTAATATAAAATAAGGAATCATTTTCAAAAATATAAATGTTTTATTATTTTTTTTATAATTTACAAAAAATATGGGGTTATGACAGGGTTTGTCCATACAAAAATTATAAAAATCAGATATATATACATATTTGCAGTAGTTTTTAAGTTCAAAATACATCACCATATTAATAGTCAAATAACATAGCAAAATACACCACCATATTAATAGTCAAATATTAGTCAAACTTGAATGTCATGATACATATTAAACTTTAAACTTAAAAAAATAATAATGTCGAGTGTCAACAATCAGCCATCATTGATCAAATATCATATGGATCATAAAAAATATCATCATGATCATCCATATTAGATGAGTATCTTCTTGTAGGTCATTTGACTTGGGTTTTATTGACATGACAATCGTTTGTGATGATGAGCTTTATAGAGTATGGACGACATTTCATAGATAACAACTTGATGACTATCATATCCATGGCTCTTCTTAGAAAACTGTGATACAGAGGATACTCTTCATAGAACACTATGATCTCTCTTTTGTTACCACTATCATTTGAAGTTTACTATGACTCTCATGATCACTTATTTGTACACTGTCTTTGTTTGATGATGTATCACAAGGTCCCATATTAATATTGCTTCTTTTTGAGTTTATAGGACCCTGAAGTGTGTCAAGAATTTGGATAAGGCTTAAGGTATCCTTAAAGTAATGAACTGGCCCTGAGATTTTAACATGGTTTTTAACCGTTGGTTACTATTATCTACATATCATTGCCTCTACACACTTGATAGAGTGCTGAAGGTAGTCATTTGATACTCTCACAAACACAATCCATTGTCCTTAACAATGATAAACATGATTCATGCATAGTTATAAATTTGATAATTGAATATGCAAGGGTTTATGATTTATACGAGACCTTCCATTTTGTTTCTATCATAGCAACCCAATGATTTTTCCTTGATGCCATGGTTTTGGCAATATTTTTACCACTGCTGTAGATGGATACCTTACAGTTACAATTATAAAGTCAAAGAAATTTAAAAAACATTCAAATTTGCTAGTTGGACTCATCTGGAGGTGAAATTTTGCTCAGGTTCGCCTGGGTTCGTCCAGGCTGAACCCATAGCTGTGGGTAGTGTTGATGTGTTTTTTATGCACCTCGAACACAAAATAAAATACCGAGGTATTATGTCCTCTTGAACAAAGAAACCCCATATGCTATACAATGTGATCAAATGAGATGACTCCAAGGTTTACAATGCACACCATGCGATTTAATGTTCGGGATAGACTCAATGATGTATGATGTGATTTTGTTGGAATCACAAGGGGACTTACATTTATGAACACTTGGAATGTGGACTCTATACTAACTCATTGGGAAAATAAAGATAAAAGAGATAAGAGAGAGGAAATCTAAGCTACTCCTAAGAACAATGATGATGATGGATGATATTTAGATAGACAAATTCCCTCAAATCAAGCTTTGTTTTGCCATGATGACAACAACTACACAAACTTGATGCAATCTTCTAAGGAAATGGAAGATTTTCACACTGCGAATACATCATCCAAATACCCAATACTGGTGCAACTTGAACAAGTATCCACAATTGAACTTAGCACAATGATTAGGCTTAGGCTAAGTTTACACTGTAGCTTACAATCAGCAAACCAAAAAAAGTATGAACCAAGGAATTCATCACAATAACTTCATAAGCTTCCACCATGATCAATGAACTTCAACTAAATTTGAGAAGTAACAAGGAACCATGCAAAATGTAGAAACACAACACATACATCCACCACAACTTCAATGAAAGTATTGAATTGATTTCAACATAACTTGGCAACAATTTCAAGCTTCCTTCTCCTACTCTATTCTACTTCTAATTGCTAACTATTGTCTATTAACTATTTACCTTTACAAATGAGAAGGTAATGTCTTATATAGACATCCCTATTACCATGAATGGCTCAAATCGATGTAGATCAATGATCGAGATTACATGATTAAACCCTAATTAGGGTTAGTCATAACTAACTCCATTTTGGCCAAGGATAAAATTACAATATGATGGACACATGTCCTTTGCATTTTAACCAAAGAGAAAATAGGTTAAGTATGTGAAACAATATTTGATAAAGTGCCATGTGTCACTTGCTCCATCCTTGAATGAGTCAACTCCAATGAACTTGGACGTCCTGATGTGGCACAACTTGAGTGGTTGATTATGACTCAGCACCAACTTGGCTCACACATTGATGATCATCACAAAGAAGTGTTTGTGATTGAGCAATATCTCTTGATAGTCAACATTATCCAGTTGCTCGATGTGATAAAGATAGGGCATGTTCCCAAATTGTATCATCTAAGTGATCAAGTTTCGAACTTTGCTTAATTCTTTTGAAACTATCTGCTTCCTTGATCACATTTGCATGATTTGAAACTTATACTTGGGAATTGATCCTTCTTGTGATGCATTTCCACTCGAGTTCATCTTTGAAATGCAAATCATATCTATGATAGTTTTGATCTTCTTGTAGTAACTGTAAAATTCCTCATCTTCATGCAATCCTTCATGTTGTAATGTCTGGTGCACCTTGTTGGGTTCCATCCCTTGATCTTGTTGCAGAGTCCTGTTGTGACGTTTTCACACATCGCCCCATTGCAAATGGGGACCCATGTTTTTTTGCTCGTTTTGTTCGTTTTCGCTTTGCTTTTTCTAGGGTTTTGTTAGTTTGTTAGTTGTCTGGATTTAGGGCCAAGCCTTAGGGTTTTAAATTTTGCCTTTTCAAGCCAAAATCCAGTCGTTTTTGAGGGCTTTTGAGTTTCCTTTTCTAGAATGCAAATTTTGAATGAAATGAATTCGCCAGAATGGTCTAATTTTCAATTGGAATGTTGATGCAGAGCTTAAATTTGTCTAAGTGTTGAAGATGAAATGTGAATTTTTGTCCAATTGAATATTTTTGACCAAATTTTGACTTTTTTGAATTTTGATCCTAGGCATTTCAAATGATTTGTTTTCGCCTTGTGAAGTGATAAAATGTGTAAAATCATGATATTTTGGCCTGTAGGAGCAAAATCGCTCCTGTCCCTCAGTGAAGGACGGGAGCTCGTTTTCAAATATCTTACTATTCTTGCAGAGTCCAGACAAATTTTACGTTTGAAGTGATGGAGAAAGGCGAGATCTTTCCATTGAATATAAATTGAAGATTTTCATGAACACAGAAATGCCTCCAGGGGAAAAATCGCTCCTGTCCCTCAGTGAAGGACCGGAGCTACAAATCCAATTTTGCTTTGTCCTTGCAAGATTTTAACGTCTTGACGATGTGAAAAGGTCCAGAGAGGTGCATTTTATCAAATGAATATAACTTGAAGCGTCGCCCAGGGGATCACATAGGATAGCAAGTCCGGCCTGAGTGAGGTCCTGACTCTGAAATTTGGCTAAGTCTGGAATGCCCTGATCCTGAATTTGACTAAGTCTGGAAACTGAAAAAACCTCCAAAAACTAGATTTTGCAATATAACTCCTGGAGGTCTGAAACCACTCTCAAACATCCTGAAAGTATATATGGAATATAACTTAAAGTATAAGTTCTTATACTTAAATGTTATATTCCATTAAAATTGTCTTGATTGAGAGTGCGAAAAGTCAAATTTCGCTCGTGTCCTTCTCCAAGGGTCCACAGCGAAAAAGCGCTCCTGTCCCTCTCCAAGGGACCAAGGCGAATCGCTCGTGTCCCTCACCAAGGGACCAGAGCGAAAATGATTAGTTGAGCCATTCCTGACCTTGTTCGGACGAATCGAGACATCAAAGGCATGGTGAAGGACGAAATGAGCATGATAGAGCATCCAGACTTGATCAAAACAATAAAATGCTTAAGTTCGCTCCTGTCCCTCAGGAAGGGACCAGAGCGATTTTTGTTATAGATGATTTTCTCGCCAAGTTACGACCAATTCCAAGGCATGGATGAATGGAAGGACGCATTATGAACCCGTTGAATATAAATCTGGAAGCTAGCAAAGTGAAGTGAAGCATACAAAGCCAAGATCGCTCCTGTCCCTCTCCAAGGGACCAGGGCGATATGATGATTATATTGCCGTCCCTCCAAGATCAGGACACTCCAAGGCGAAGAACAAGGTACCAAGGACGTTTCGAAGCATCTCCATCAAGCACAAAGTTACAAGGATCGCCACATTGAGGGATTTGCTCTAAAATATCCTAATTCGCTCCTGTCCCTCAGGAAGGGACCAGAGCGAAATTTCCATAAAGACCAAGATTTTGAAAGTTTAACAAGTATCAAGCCACCAAGAGGAATCAAGGGACGTCATTTCACGCATTGAAGGTAATGGCAAGTTGAAGAACGCAAGGACAAGCTTAAAAACTTGAAGTTCGCTCCTGTCCCTCAGGAAGGGACCAGAGCGATATTGATTATATTGGCCAAGTCTCTCAAAATTTACGTCAAGCCAAGGTTTTGCAAGATGGTAAAAGGTCTAAGGCGTCTTTTGAAGGTGATATACCAAAGTGTTGAACGTTAAAATGCTACCAATTTGCACAAAGAGCCTATATCGCTCCTGTCCTTTGGACAAGGACCAAAGCGATTTTTACTAAAACACTCATGTTCCGTCAAAACCAAGACAAGGCAAAGATAGGCATGGTCAAGGACGTCCTTTGGAAGACAATGAATGAAGAACAAAGATCAAAAGTTTGCAAATTTGAGCCAGGACACTAGGATCGCTCCTGTCCCTCAGGAAGGGACCAGGGCGATATTACATCCAAAGGCACTCATTCACACATGCAAGTCAATCTAACTCAAAGGACCCAGCTAAAATGGCGATTTGGACGTAAGGATGAAGACCTTGGACGTAAAAATTGCAAGAATCATGACCAAATTGATGGATCGCTCCTGTCCCTCAGTCAGGGACCAGGGCGATGAGGTACGTATCTTCTCACTTTTTCATTTTGGCGCTTAAAACACATTTTTTAAATTTATTTAAATGCTAGAAAAAAAATCGATATTTAATTAAAAGCATTTAAATAGCGCATGGTATGTATTTATTAATTATTTTTTGCCTTTGTAAAAAAATCGAAATTTATTAATTAAAAATAAAGGCATTTAATAATTAATTATTAATTTAATAAAAATCAAAAGGGAGCGCTTGGGTTTATTTTGTCAAGGTCGGCCTTTATTATTTATTTAAAAATCGTTTTAATTGCTATATTTTGCAAAAAGTCGGCCTAAGGTCAATATGAAGGTGAGCGCCTATAAAGGAAGGTGTTTATTTCATTTTCACATCATCATTTATCATCTCTCATATGCAACTTGGAGAAGGCAAAAGAGGAGCGAATTTCATACAAAGGAAGGGCGAAATTATCATTCAAGAAGAGGAGCGAATTCAATCAAAGGTGGTGCAAAACTACTATCCAAAGGAGAGGCGAACTTGAAGTTTCTATTTGAGCGAAGTTGCCTAGGACGTCAAAGACATATCAAAGATGGCGAAATTTGCTAACTTGAAGAGGAGATCACGTCCAAGACTTGAAGGGTGGCGAAGTTGATAAGAGGAACGTTCTTTTGAAGATCACATCAAGACTATCGAATTTTGATTTTTGCCTAGGCAAATTCCTCATTTTGCATTCTAGAGTTAGCTCTCTAGTGAGGTATGGTGATATGGATTTATTGTTTTGATTTTGATTGTTAATCGTCATAGCTTAGATTTTGAAATTTTGAAATTTTGAATTCCTAGCTCAAGAGTCGTTTTTAGGAAATGATTAATAAAGGACTTATCATTAAGTTTCCTAAAAAATTGCTCTCTAATTTATGTTATGTATTGCAAAATCATGTTACTAATTTTGAAATGTTGTGTAGGCGTCAAATGGAGGTCTCTTCAAGGAAAATCAAGCCGGATCAAGGACGGTCTTCGCCAGGACGATCAAGCCAAGACATGGGCGACCTCTTTCAATCCAGCGTTCCAAGGCGAGGTACATCGTCATCCTGCACATCAAGGACAAAAGGAGTTAGAACAAGAGTTAATTAAAGATAGCCTCTCAACGACATCAAATTGAATATCTAGCAAGCTTCAAGTGTCAGATGAGGTGGCGTCCTAGTCATCATTTCTCCAATCAGTGAAGTCCATCTCAGCATGTCCAGATTCAATGTACTTAACTCATGGAAGGTGGCACAAACTCCGATGTACCTACCCCGGCTATCCATTGGTCGATTTTTCTAAAAGGGACATGTGTCCAAGCAATACAATTTTATCATTGGTCAAGCATTAAATGTTATGTAATGGTTGTAACAAACCCTAATTAGGGTTTTCATTGTAAAATCTTGGCCATTGATCTTGAATTGATCTAAGCCATCAAATTGTATTGTGGGCACTATATAAGCCCAGGCATTTCATTTTGTAAGAATTAATTTTTAGATGATTAGAGAGAGTTGTAAATAGTTGGAAGAGTTAGAATATAGTTGATAGAATAGCAATTAGAGTAGAATAGGAGGACAAGGCAAGAAATTGTTGCCATTGATTGTAAACAAACTCCATTTTCATTGAAGTAATGGTGAAATATGTCGTTTTCTTGCAATTTGCATGGTTTCTTGTTGAAGTCTTCAATCTTAGATGGTAGATAATTAGATGAATGGAGGAAATGTGATTGATTGATGGTGGAATTCGTACATCCATACTACTAGCAGTTTGTTGATTGCAGACTTGCCTTGCGTAGTCAACTGGAATCATTCAGCCTAAGCTCAATTTCAATTTGTTGCCTCTTCATTGATATGCATCAACTTGGATGGTATCTACGCCTGCGGTGATAATTTGAACATCATAAAGCTCCCCTTAGAAGATTGCACTAGTCTTGTGTAGATGTTCCATTGATGTCAAAACAAGATCTAGTTAGAGTTTCATCAAAAATCAATCATTGCTCCTACATTCTTAGTATTAGGATTAGATCCTCTCTTCGCCCTTATCCTTTTTCCATTTTTTTTTAATCTAAGTTAGTCAGAGCCTGTGTCCAGCAAAGCAGATCGGAAGTTCAATGTAAGTCCCCTTGTGATTCCAGCAAATCACATCATACCACTGGAGCTTGTCCACACGTAGAGACCCTACATCAAAGAACCTTGGAGTCTACCTAACTGATCCTTTATGCGAATCTTCAGCAGTTAGAGACTATTTTCTCAAGAGAGGATAAGATGCCTATTGGTATTTTATTCTGTGTATGATTGTGTATAAAATACACGTCAGCAAGTCCCTATGTGATGCTTGCTTTGATCTTGAACATCCTAACTTCTTCTTGACAACGATCTCCTTGATCTTGATCACCACTCTATAATGGCTTTGAATCTTGGGAAATCCAAGATTGTGGTGAAGTCTTCTCCTTATGTCAATTCTTCTTCATGTTGCATTGCCGAGTCTTCACTAAATTCCTTGTCTCGCACATGTTGAATACCTTGATGTCCTTAATGTCATGATGTCCCTTTCCTTCATGAAGTAAAGTCCTTAGTCACGATCATTGTTGCTGTTGCAAAGACTTCCATGTTGTGAAGTCCCTTCTTGATGTAACATTGTCTTGATCACCTACTCATGCCTTTGAAGTGTTCTTGGTTGAGTTCTTCATTTGATTCAACTCCTTGTATCACTTGATGTCTAACTCAAGTTGTGAAATGTTTCCTTGCTATCTCCTTGAATGCTTTGATTTTGAAAGTCATGAAGGTGCAAGGGGCATATGTTGACTTCCTTTTTAGCCTTGAATCTTGATACCTCCTTCACTTCGGATGTAATGAAAGATTTGAATGCTCTGAACCCCTTCATGATGTTGATTGAGATATTCGCTTTCCTTGAACTTGTAGATTTCATTCTTCATGTTGATAAGTCCACCTTTGCACTCCATTTTCCTTCTTCACATGTCAAACCTGAAAAGAATATATTTAGGAATCAAGAGTAACGAAATAGAATTCAACCTGACACTTAACATCACAATTATCAAGCTTCCAAAACCTTTCCTAATCTGAACATGATAACTCCACAAGTCTGATTCCACCCTTCCAGATTTGATTTCCTTTAATTATCTTCTGATTTTGATCAAGTCAATCATTAACTTGCACTAAATTAGACCTTGGTAAGTTCGCTCTATGTTCAATCAGAAATTTGCCTTATAAGTTGATGAAATTCCACCCCTTGTCTCAGATCTGCAAGTCAAACCACATCTGTGCTCCTTATTTGCATAGCCATGCTGGTGAAATGATGTTGAGAATGGTAAAGACTTGCAATTCACCCCCCTTTATAAGCGCTTGAGCCTTGAGACACAACCCTTCACCTTTGGCCGACCTCATAACTTCCTTTCCAATTTAAAACGTTTCATTTCATAACATGACAAGCTGGCCAATGTTCTTGAATGGCGGACTTTAGATGATTTTTGCAATTTTCTTGTGTTGTTGGCAGACTCTAAGGTAAGTCCGACATTCATCTCACTTCAGTGGCGGAGTTGTGTGTAGTTTAACATTATTTTATTTTTCTCTTCGCAGATTTTGTGCAATTTCCACACTATTCCATAAGCGGACTTTGTTCCATTTTAACATTTTTTCTGCTTTGACTTTGAACATTTTTTACCTACACCTTGGCGGAGATTAGATCATTTCCCCACTTTCTCATTGTTGGGCTTTGATCAATTTCCCCATTTTCCACTCAAAAGTGTTGGAGTTCAAGGAAGTCCAACATTTTATTGCTTGAGTGGGGGAAGAGTAAGTCTGACATTGTTTTAACTTAGCGCAATTTGCAAATTTACCAACATTTTCCAGGCAGAACCTTGGTAAATCTAGGGGGTATCAACATTTTAGGGCAGAGATCAGACCTTCAACAACATTAAATGGTGGAATCTAAGGAGTTATCAACAGTTCATCTTGGCAAACTCTCAATGCTTAATGCCAAACTTCAATTCCTCAACATTTTGCAATTTAAACTTGTGGCAGACTTTGTGCAAACTCCCACATTGTTTGCAAAGGTTAATGGTGAAGTTTAGATCATTTCCTGCATTGGTCTACGTTCAATGGTGGACATTGCATGAAGTCCGACAATTTTCACAACCTTGATGGCAGAGTTCAAGTGAGGTTTTGCTATTTTGTGCCTTAGTGCGAATTTTAACCTTGTTCAACATTTCAATTTGCAAATTATAAGATTTCAACACTGAATGCAATATTTCAACATTTTGTGACAACATTGCAACAACTTGCCTTCATGATTTCAAACAAATTTCAAACAATTAATATCAAGGTTGCATGTAACTCTTGCAATTCCTAACGAAATTGCAAGTAACTTTCCACTTGGGTGTAATATTTCAATGTGCATTTTTACACTCTTAAGAATTTGACAACATTTCTTGCATTTTGACAACCTTGACAACATTGACAACATATCGACAAGATTCTGTAACATTGACCAGATTTTAACCATACTTTGCATTCCTCACAATCATGCCTTCAATTCAAATCCTAGACTCAAAACACATACTGCCCTTTCTCATGAGAAAAGGCTAAAAGACTTACAAAACTATTGCCAAACTAAACAAACCAAGCAAAACTACTACCCTAAAAAGCAAAAAGGGGGGTCCCCATTTGCAATAGGGCGATGTGTGAAAACATCACAACAGGTAGGACCTTGGTTGAACCCATAAAGGACTAGACCAGGATCCTAAATCCTATTTGAACTGCATTGGGTCTCGAAGGGGGAAGGGGAAGTGTTGACATGTTTTTTAGGACTACGCCGAACAAGTTTACCAACTATCACTCTATTCTCTCTTGATCAAAGTTATACTGTATGCTAAGGTTGCAAGAAAGTTCAAACGGCCAACTCCAAGGTTCCTTATGCGTGTGGACGTGACTCAGTTAGTTGATGGGTTTGCTGTTAACCCAAGGGGCCTTACGCATTCACTTGAAGAGGATAACAAATTTATGCAAGTTCAAGGGTTTCTACGCGAATGATTTGCAATGAAACCTCTATTTTTTGGATTTAAAATATGCAGAAAAGTAAATGGGATAGGGTTTAGAAAACTAGGCTAAGACTAATATAATCCTACGAACAAGGAGACAGGTCACTTATGCAAAGTCTAACCACACTTCGCTTCGCCAGCACAACACAACTACACAAAGGCGGTGCAATCTTCAGAGGGTAAGGATTTTCAATTCACCAATAGAAACCATCAAATAGAACAATCTCCACTAATAATTGAAGTTAAACATACACATATAACAGAGGCTCAGGCTAACTTTGCACAGTATGCAACAATTAGCTGCACACCAAAAGTATGAGCACAAACTTCACAAGAAGTAATCCTATCAAATCCAGTTCATCTAACAACATGAAAGCAAATCTAATCTATGAAGAGAGTAAGACCATGCGAGCTTCAAAAACAACACAAGAACACACCAACAATGGAACAATGTATTAAGTGTTTGCTTCAAAAACTCTTAGCAAGAATCTCAGACAATAATCTCTCCTCCCTTATAAATGAGGGGGGTAGTTAAGTTTAGTAATCAGACTGAAAGAAAATAACAAAGTGTTGATTTTGTAACTAGGTTAGGAAAATAAATAGGATTCGGATTGCCTTAAGGCATCATCCGAATCCTTATATGGGCTGGGCCTTGCTTCATTAAGGAAGCGTGTAACTAGGGTTGGGCCCTATCTCTATGTGCACAAACTCGAATAGGGCTGGGCCCTTTATCTCCTACATGCCAAGCAACATGAAACATGTTCATCATATTATAGGGCCGACCCTATATCACTTCATGTAATGTGTGGTCCTAAATAGGTGCGCTCCCCTTGCAATATAACTTAATCATTATTAAGATGCCAAAATAGGGCAAGACTTAAGGCAACGTGTAAGCCTTATAATTGCAATTAAATCTTGGCACAAAACTTAAGGTAAAGCCGACTTGAATTGGTCCCCACGCCACATACAAATAGAGATTCATTTGTATGTATTCATCATTCAGTTTTAATCATCATAAAAGTGAAGTTAGCTCTGCAAGATCTGGAGGTTAGCGAATATTCATTGAAGGCAAGTGAACCACCTCTGAAGATCAGCGAATTACTTCTGCCATCAGCATTTGCCATACATGCGATCTTGGACAGTGAATACATTGCAGAGGATAGCGAGTTCTTCTTGGAGGTCCACAAACATCATTAGGTCTGCAATCTTCAGTGAAGAACTACGAAGAGCTAGAAGTTGTATGCTGATAAGTCTGTTATCTTCTGCTGTTACATTGTGCCCTAGCTGGGTTACGACTGTAACTCTAATTCTGCCCTAGGTTGACAGTTATATCAGATAAGTAATCTGATCTTTATTGCCATTGTATTCTACAATTAATAAAAGGATCTAGATCTGATTTATTGCTGGGTTTTTCCTCCAAGAGGGAGGTTTTCCCAGGGTAGTCTTGTGTTGTGTGATCCTCTATTTGTATGCTTTACTGTGCAACTTTAGTTTTCTGTTTATTGTGGATAATCTGATCACGAAAAACCAACACAAAGAAAATAAATGCAACACATAACACAATGCTATCCTGGGAAAACCTCCCTCTTAGAGGTGAAAAACCCAACAAGAAATCTCAGATCCAATTAGGTTAAATATAACAACAAATTACAACATAGCCCCTCTAGGGCATACAAGTAACTTATCTGATTCACAACTCAGATTAGACTTGATCAACTTGCCTAGAATTCAGATTTCAGACCATATGGTGATATTTGCATGCCCTAGGATGAATGTCTTCAGGTCTGGAGCAGATTTAGCAACCTTGAATCAGGTTCGGCACCCTAGGAGCAAGCTTGGTAGACTTAAGAGCAGATTCAGCAGGCCTAAGAATAAGTTTGCCCAATTAGAAGATGATTCACTGAATAGTTTGCTGCCTTAGATGATTAATTCGCTGTTTAGGAAGTTTGCACAACAGAAGTAGGAGTATTTGCTTGGTTGATTGTATTTTTGATCCTCAAATGATCTTACTTATACATGAGTTCAAGCCCACTACAAACCTTGGTTGGCCTTATTCATTTTGGCGCCAAGTCACAATAATTTGAATACTTTATTTACAAGTTACATCGAATAGGTCTTGACCTATTTACAATTTACAAGTTATATATTAATCAATTTGCCCTATTTAGGGCCTACCCTTAATCGGATATTACAACTAAGATTTCTAAATGTCAAGGCTGACAGGCCACTTGACATTTTGTGCACTAGGTCAGCCCTAGAAGGGATCCGACCTAGCTACACAACAACACTCCCTCTTAGCTAGGGAGGATTCCTTTTGAATGACCAAGTCACATAGTGACTACCACCATGGCTACTCCCATGGATGAAAGACATAAGTGCTTATTGTCATCCCAACATGACGTTCACCACTCCCAGAAGGTGAACAAGCACATCATGGAATTTCTTCCATGAAATCCACCATACCTATTCGCAGAGGGTGGATCCACCATGCCTACTCGCAGAGGGTGGAAGAGGTTTTTCACCTCAACCTTCTCCCCGAGAAGGATTCAATGTCACCTTGCATTGCCTGCAAAGGGTGACTCCACCTCGCATTGCCCGCAGAGGGTGGAAGATGCAACTTAGTGCATCACTGGGATTGAGACTCCCTCTCAGCCAAAGCTATGTTCTCAACAACTCCAAGTCTCTCTCTGAAGTACTTAAACTTCACTCGAACAAGAGGCTTGGTGAGAACATCTGCAATTTGCTCATCAGTGCTGACATATTTCAGTTGAATGGCACCTCTCTGTACCATATCACGAACATAGTGGTAACGAGTTTCCACATGTTTTGACCTGTCATGAAACACAGGATTAATAGACATCTTAATACAACTTTGATTGTCACAATGAACGACTGTGTGTTCCCAAGGTTGTCCAAACAACCCAGCAAGAAGCTTGCGAAGCCATACTGCTTCTCTTGATGCCACACTTGACACAATGTACTCAGCTTCTGTAGTACTCAAAGCAACTGAGGACTGCTTCCTGCTGGCCCAAGAGATCACGCTAGAACCCAAACTGAAGCAAATCCCTGAAGTGCTCTTCCTATCAGTTACACTTCCTGCCCAATCAGAATCAGAGTAGCCTTCCAGGGTGATGATAGTGTTGATTGGATACTTCAGCCCGTAGCCAACTGTGCCTCGCAAATATCTCAAGATATGCTTGGTTGCAACAAGATGAACATGCTTTGGTTTGTTCATGAACTGGCTAAGGGCACTTATTGCGTAACAAATATCCGGTCTAGTGTTAACTAGATACATCAAGGATCCAATCAATTGCTTGTACTCCGATGGATCTGCAAAATCAGAGTTAGTTGCAGATAAACTCAATTTCTTCAAGTTAGTTTCCATTGGAGTAAACATAGGTTTGCAATCCATCATTCCAAATTTTTTCAATATATCAATAGTATATTTTCCTTGACTAAGGATAATTTCATTAGATCTTTGCCATACTTCTAAACCTAGAAAGTAATGCATTAGGCCTAGATCCTTCATTTCAAATTCAGTGGCTAATTTTTTCTTACATCTAATGATAAGACTATCTTCATTAGTTAGAAATAAATCATCCATATATAAAACTAGAATTAGTATTTCACCATCAAATACTTTAAAGTAAAGGTTAGAATCAACATCATTCTTTCAAAATCCTAAACTAACCAAATACTTATCAATTCTTTCATACCAAGCTCGAGGGGCCTGCTTGAGGCCGTAAAGAGCTTTCTTTAATCTGCACACGTGAGATTCTCTATCATGAATTTCATATCCTTCTGGTTGTTCAATATAGACTTCTTCCTCAATGACACCATTAAGAAAAGCAATCTTTACATCCATCTGATGTAATTTCTAGCCCTTAGCTGCAACAATAGCTATAATGGTTCTAATAGAAGTATATCTAGTAACAGGAGCAAATGTTTCCTCATAATCTATGCCTTCCTTTTGAGAAAAACCACGAGCTACAAATCTGGTTTTATATTTCTCAATACTTCCATCAGCAATATGTTTAATTTTAAACAACCATGTAGAGGATACAACAGACTTACCTTTAGGTCTAGGCACAATATCCCAGACATCATTCTTGATGATAGATTGATATTCTTCGTCCATGGCTAACTTCCACGCTTGTTGGTTCATAGCTTCTTCTACATTTGATGGTTTGGTCTCAATAATGTTGCACATCATTGTAACATAGTTGGAGAACTTTTGAGGTCTCCTGCTTTCTCTAAATGTTCCTTGGGGAGCTGCAAACTTTTCAGCTTCTTGAATTGTGTTTCTAACCCAAAGTGGTCTCTTCTTGCTAACTGCAATATCTCTAGGTCCATCAGTTGGATCCAGAGGTTCAAAAGGATCACCATGCTCAATAGGTTCATGAAGCTCAATAGACTCCCTTTGAATCTCAAGGTTAGTATCAACATCCATATCTTGATTACCATTAACTTCGTTATCATTATTAGTAAGGGAACCTTTAGATTTCTTAAGAACAATATTTTCCTCAAAAGTAACATCTCTACTTACCTCAATATACCTTTGCCCTGGAATGTAGACTCATAATGCTTTGAAAGACTCATTGTATCCAACAAGAATACCTTTCTTCCCAGATGGCTCTAGCTTAGTTCTCTTTTCCTTTGGCACATGAACATAGACAGGACTTCCAAAAATCCTTAGGTCACTGATGTCAGGTTTGACTCCAGTGAGGGCTTCTTTAGGAGTCATGTTCTTCAACACTCAATGAGGGCATCTATTTTGAATATATACTGCAGTTTTAGATGCCTCAACCCACAAGAAGGTTTGCAGATCCTGATCATGAATCATTGCTTTAGCTGCTTCAACAATGGATCTATTCTTCCTTTCAGCCACCCCATTTTGTTGAGGATTGTAGGGAACACAAAACTCCCTCTTAATTACCGTCTCTACACAAAAGTCATGAAAACTACTTGAGGTGTATTCACCTCCATTATCAGATCTTAACATTTTAATTCTTTTTCTAGATAGATTTTCAACTAAAGCCTTAAATTCTTTGAACCTACTTAATACTTTATCATATTCTTTAGTTTTCGGAATGTAAATCTAAGTCTTTCTAGAGAAATCATATATGAAGATTACATAATTTAAGAATCCACTAGGTGAAGCAATAGACATAGGTCCACATAAATCAGAATGAACAAGTGCTAACTTTTCTTTAGCTCTACTTTCACTTTTATGAAATGGACTTTTAGTATTCTTACCTAAAGCACAGCCTTTGCAAGTATCATCATGAAGGTGACTAAGTTTAGGCATACCTTTGACCATCTTCTCAAGTGAGGGAAGTGCTTGGAAGTGTAGATGACCAAGCCTTCTGTGCCATAGTTCGCTGGACTCAGAAGCCTCATGAATGAAGGCTTGAACTGGACGAGTGGAAAGCTTATATAAACTATCATATCTATTACCAATGATACGAGCAGATTTAAAACTAGCTTTCTTATGCCATGCAAGTACTCTACCCTCAGAAAATGCTACTTGATAACCCTTATCTTTTAATGCAGAAATGGAGATAAGATTCCTTTTAATTCCAAGTACAAATAAGATATCACTGAGATGTATAGAGAAGCCAAAATCTAAATTTAAAGAAGTATTACCGAAACCTCTTACGAACTACCGAGCATCATCACCAATTACCACATGAAGGTTAGACTCTTTCTCTATCAAATCTGAGAGGTGTTTCCAGTATCCCGAGATATGCCTAGATGCGCCACTATCTATTAACCAAGTGTTGTTGTCAGTCGGCACATTGCTTGATAAGGCAGAAATGAAGAGGAATTCTCCATGATCCTTTGGTTTTGCAACTTCATTCAGGTTTGCTTCTCCTTGCTTAGGCTGGTTTTGACATTCCTTCGCATAGTGACCAAACTTGTCACATCTAAAGCAACGAATACGTGAGAGATCTCTTGGATTCTTCCTTGAATCATGACTTGCAGAAGGTCTGAAATCTCTATTCCTTTTGAAGTTGCCTTTCTTCCAACTCCCACCTTTCTTCTTGACTGATTGGGCTGAAAGCATGTGATGATATCCTCCATAAGAGCTTCTAATTGCTCCCTTGGCAGCCAGCTGAGATTCTTCTTGGATGCAATCTCCCCTCAATCGTTCAAACTTGGGAAGCTCGATCCTAGCACTGATTCCTTGAATGAATGGTTCCCGAGCTGGAGGAAGACCATTTAGGGCAGTCAAGGTAAGATCGCTGTCCTCAACTTCTTTCTCAACTGCTGAGAGTTGATCCTTTAGATCAGGCATCCTCATGAAGTAGGAGGTGATGGATTCCCCTTTCTCCAATCGGATGTGAGTGAGCTGAGTCCTCAAGGCAAGAATGCAGCCAGTGTTGTTGACTTCATACATCTTCTCCAAGGTGCTGAACATCTCTCTAGCAGTCTTTTTCTTGGAGATGGATGACACAATATGATCCTTGAAAGAGTCAATTATCACTCTTTGTGCTTGGAAGTCCTTTTTCCAAGCTTCCTTTTCTTCTTCACTATTAGGCTCAGCAGCATCCTTACTGACATATTCAGCAAGGTCATTCAAGGCCATCATTACTTTGACCTTCCATGATGTGAAGTTGGCAGCACCTTCCAACCTATCTTCAGCTCTAAGTTAGGACGTCATGTTGATCGGAATAGCAAGATAGGTTGAGAGTGAATATGCCTGTTAAATCTGATTACAAGTATTACGAACCAAGCTCTTATACCATGTTAATATTTGTAATAAGACTGAAAGAAAATAACAAAGAAAATAAATGCAACACATAACACAATGCTATCCTGGGAAAATCTCCCTCTTAGAGATGAAAAACCCAACAAGAAATCTCAGATCCAATTAGGTTAAATATAACAACAAATTACAACATAGCCCCTCTAGGGCATACAAGTAACTTATTTGATTCACAACTCAGATTAGACTTGATCAACTTGCCCAAAATTCAGATTTCAGACCATATGGTGATATTTGCATGCCCTAGGATGAATGTCTTCAGGTCTGGAGCAAATTCAGCAACCTTGAATCAGGTTCGACACCCTAGGAGCAGGCTTGGTAGACTTAAGAGCAGATTTGACAGGCCTGAGAATAAGTTCGCCCAGTTAGAAGATGATTCATTGAATAGTTCGATGCCTTAGATGATTAATTCGCTGTTTAGGAAGTTCGCATAGCAAAAGTAGGAATATTCACTTGGTTGATTGTATTTTTGATCCTCAAATGATCTTACTTATATATGAGTTCAAGCCCACTACAAACCTTGGTCGACCTTATTCATTTTGGGGCCAAGTCACAATAATTTGAATACTTTTATTTACGAGTTACATCGAATAGTTCTTGACCTATTTACAATTTACAAGTTATATTTTAATCAATTTGCCCTATTTAGGGCCTGCCCTTAATCGGATATTACAACTAAGATTTCTAAATGTCAAGGCCGACAGGTCACTTGACATTTTGTGCACTAGGTTGGCCCTAGAAGGGATCTGACCTAGCTACACAGCAATAGGGGTTACCCCTTATATAGGCCTCAAGCCATGATTACATGCAAAACCCTAATTAGGGTTTCCCTAAAAGATTCCCCACTCAAGATGCAACAAGGTGGGAATCAACTATTAATGCCCACTAAGCCTATATACAATTAATTCAATAAGCCCAAAGATGGCATTCATTTGTGCATTAAATGCACTCCATTACATCAAACTTGCCCCAAAATACAACAAATATTCCCATGCAAGAAATAAATGCCCATCATTCCTCAGGTGACGGCTACATGCGTAGAGAATCTGCCATAAAACAATTGATAAGATGGCTGCATGCAAAAAGATTCCTCATGTGTTCAACATGGATTGATCGGCCCGCCATTAAGTAAAAAATATTCCAGCAGTAAATGTGCCGTCACTACTCAATCAAAAGATTCTCATCCAAGAATGGACGACCATTATCCCATTCATTTATTGCATATGCAATGAATTTACTGATGACGACTTCTAGCTCTCCGATGGAGATACTTGGCACATTTTCAATATCAAACTCCTTCAAGGTAATTTCCTCCTCGTTCTTGGAATAGAAGCTTTGCCATTCCATCATGATTTCCGGTGTCCTCTTCATTGTACTGGAAAATGAAGAAACATTTGCAAAATGTTCCTTAGTGAATGAACGTACGAAGAAAAACTCATGCAACTGCGATTTTAGGAAGTTCACTGTTACTCCATTCTCATTGAGCTTCTTTGCGAATAGTGCTTCAATTGCATTGATGACTTCTTCCTGCACCCTTTTGATTGAGTCTTTCAAGGTTAAAAACTCCATGCTCAATTTGTCAAAAGTGTTCTTTCCTGAGCAAACAACGCAGAACCATCGGGGAAAGTCATAAACCTCGTTCTCTTGAATTACTTTCCCATCAATTAGTGTTTGCCTTAGAAGCTTTGTTAGAGCCCTGAGCCGCGAAATGGTTGAGTCTTGATATATGTGAAGATCTTCCCACAATCCTTCCGCTACCTACAATCTGTTCAGAAGGGCTATGAACCTTGAATGAAGATGAGCCAAGTCCTCGCTGAATTTTCTTGCTTCAGTGTAAACATCCTCTACCCACTCCTTGGAATTCTGTTCCATTGCTCTAATTACCTCTGCATCATCAACAACTTCCTTAGGAAGGGAAGAAGGAGGAATGAATGAAGGACTTGCTTCCCTGAGTGGCCGTTTAAAACTTTTAATGTACTCGCATAAAGCTCTATTTTCTTCCCTCAGCCTTTTACATTTTGCCTTCGTCTTTAGCATCTTTTCCTTCATGGCTAAGGAAGATTCTTCAAAGTCTCCAATTACTTGTCCCGTGGAAGCAGGACCAAGATCAACTTGTCTGATAACATAATCTTCCTGCCAAACTTCATTCCTGTCCTTATCCATTGTAGGCTCAGCTATGTGCAAGGTCCGGGATCTGGATTCATCCCTCGCGACTTTGGAAAATTTCCAGGGAGCCTTCTTTTTTGCTGGCTGATCCGTCCTCCTCGACAACTCTTCTAATTCCCAAGTTGGATCAATTTCGTTTTCCGGCTCCCTACTCAATCTATCTATCGACCAATCAGGAGCGGGAATGGAGTGACTATGGATTTCTATGTGCTCTTGCTCCTGTGATTCTTCCTCCATTTCACCAAGGATGACTTCTACGAAACTATCCTAACAAGTTTCTTCCTGGTGTGGAGGACTTTCTTCTCTTTGACCTCTTGGCTGATTGGGTCTGTGTGAAGCACCAATACTGAGTATATCTGGTGCTGGAGTATTGCTTGGAGGTGGATCCACTGGATTTTTCCGTGCGAACATCTCTACCTCCTGTACACTGGAAGAACTTGCCGGTGACTGCACCCTTTCTACCCTTGCCCTCTTTTGCAGTGGTTCTTCCCGTTTCATTTCTTGTTGAACTTCTTGAGGAATTTCTTGATGGATTTCATGTTGGGCTTCATGATGAACTTCCTACTAGATATCTTTCTTCATTGCCATCCTTGACCTTTTCGGAGCACTTTTTCCTTTATCAAGTCAGACTTCTCCTTTTGCCTGGCCCTATGAAGGTCCTTTAGTTGTTTCACTATGGGAATCTAGACTTCCCATCAGCTGATATGTCAAATGAACATTTCCTTCCGTCAACTTCCTTATCTACCGATCAACGTAGTGTTTAGTGAAATTTAGCACTGGTCTAGCGAGGATATTCAAATCACCAATTTCGGGCTCCGACCAGTTTGGCAGCTGAATGAGCTAATCTTTCACTTTCTCAAATTCAAGTTGCATTAGGTCTAAATCCTCTTTCACTTGATATGACACTTGGTAAATTTCACTTATCTTGATGGTGTCAAGGGGTAGTTTGGAATACATTTTCCTCTGGACTTCAAGGTCATCCTCGACACTTGCTCAATAATCTTCTAAGTGAAATTTGTGTATGAATTTCATACCAGCAACCTTTCTGATTTGGCAGTAAGGATCATACTGAGCTCTGGATGCATAAAATGGCAGGCGATAGAATGCTAACTGCTCCACTGCATTCTCAGCTACTTCCAAACCTAGGCACACTTTCATGAAATCACCTAGGACAACTTGGAATTCAATACACTACTTCTTCTTTTGTAGTTGATCATAGGCTGTTAACTGCCTCATGAGTTCTAGTAGTATGAATTTGTCGGATGGATACCTTGGCAATTTGTATGACTGGAATGAGAATCCTTGCGTCCTGATGTAGTTGAATTTTGGAAACTGTAAGAAGTGGCTCCATACTTCTGAACTAGGGCCCTTGCTTGTGGTGACACCCTTACGTGCAATTGTTTCTGCATAAGTCACGTCAAGTACATAGTGAAGGTGTCGTTCGCTAGCTTGTAAGAACTAACACTGTGAAGATGCAGCTGAGGATAACACTCATGTACTTTCAGCTATGTTGGTCCGCAACCCATGATTCCACTTGTTGGCAAGCCATCAAATCCTCCCCTTCGTGCAAGCATATAAATTACATAGGAGCTCATGAAGAAGGATTGAGACTTTCTTTCTTTCAAGTTCCTCAGTTGTTTGTGCAAGTAATGGCTAATCAATCTGGCCCAATCGACTAGCCTGTTTGCATTCACGATCTCGTCGATGTAGAAGAACATCCATGTTTCAAAATTCACAGTATGTGAACATCCCATTACCCTGCTCAACATCTTTATCAGGTCCACATATTCCTGTTTGAATTCAAAGATAGTGAGAGTCTTTGGCATTTTGGAAATATGTGGCCTAGGCTTCAGCAGCCACTGTTTGTTGATCATGTCAGCACACCTAGTAGGACCCGCGTCATACATTGCTTGAGCTCCGCTGATAGTCCTATATGTCATGGAATGATGTGAAGGAATTTCGAAAGCTTCACCAATTGACTTTGGAGTCAACTTCGCCAACAACCTATCATCTGACGTTGAAATTGTCTTCCGCTCCGGATTGTAATGCTTTGCACATTCTGGAATCAAATTTGGAAATAGCAGAAGGAAAACCAGCTGCCACAACAATTTTGCTCTTGACAAACTTGACAACTATTGGTGATGGATTATATCCTGCTGTTCCAAACATTCTGATCTTGAAGGCAGCCGGGTTGAATGTGCCCAAATATGTATCGCTGATTTCTTTCCACCTGGAATTCATCTGGGAAATAGGAAGGAAGCTCATCTTTGCCTTGATCAGTGCTTGCCTGGTGATGGTAGCTGCCTTGTTTGATTCCGCCATCTTGAAAAGCACCTTGAAAACGATGAAAAATCCACTAATTATGACCTTTCTTCACTTCTCCAATTCTTCTTTCTTAAATCCTGCATGTGAGAAATGAAATGCTTCTCCATGCTTATATAGAATTCTTCAAATTGTGCTGCTAAGTTGGGAGGCATTAATTTGGCAATTGAATTTATTATGCATCATACTTTCCCAATCACTGCGCCATACAAATGGAACTTCTCTTGTAGTTGAATTCGAATTTGGAAATTTCACTTAATCCACTAAGTCAAGCATCATACTTAGAATATTCCCTCTACCAACTCATTAACTTTCCATTCTTTCAAATTTTGGACGGAAATTGGAACATTCTTCAAGATCCACCTAATTCATCGTCTTAGCTTGACTTTTCTTGCTCTGGAGGGAATTTCCCATGCTTCTCCAACATATCCTATTTTACAGGGATCTCCCTATAATTTAGGACTTGTGTCCATTAGAGAGAAATATCTCTCACGATTCCAAATCTATAAAAATTTCCAGATTCTGATAAAAAATTTCCCGAGGGGATTTTTGCTTTTCATTCCTCCTTGACCCTTGGATTTTCATGCCTTAGATAATTTTTCTTTTTTTGAGTTTTCAATCCTGGGCGTGGAATTCACTTTGCCATGGAATCTCCTCATTTTCATGTTGTAATCATTTTGAAGCTCATCTCTGTGTATGGGCATGGATTTCACTTGGAGAGGGAAATTCATGCCTTTCATGTTTTCCATGACTACCTTGGGTTGGCGCCTTCCTCATGCCTTAGGCGCTATTTACTCCTAGGCAAGGAATTCCCTCAAATTTGTCTTTTCCATGACCACCTAAGTTTGCTGCCCTCGAACTTTGTTGGGCGCTAAAATGCCATGAGGGAGGATTTGATGATTTTCTATGAATTCCACGACACCTTGAGTCTGGCGCCTTCCTCCAACCTAGGGCGCATTTTAGCCTTTGTCAAGGAATTCAACATCTTCCACACTTTCCACGTTGACTTCATTCTAGCGCCATTTGACCTTCTTGGGCGGAATTTCTTCATGAAGGAGGAATTAATTGTTTTGTGTATTTTCCATACACCCTCCTATTTGGCGCCCTCCTGAGGAGTAGGGCGGATTTTGACCATAGCCAAGGAATTCATGATTTTCAAAGTTTTCCATGAGTCATCCATTTTAGCGCCCTCCCTCATGTCTAGGTGCTATTTCTCCCTATGGAAGGAATTCCATTCCTTGTTTCCTTGTCCATCTTCCCTGAGCATTCCATTTTGGCGCCCTATGTTGCCTTGGGGTGGAATTTTGGACTTGGCATGGAATTCACTGCCTTGCTATGAATTCCAAGGGGCATCGATTTTGGCGCCCTTCATCACCTTTGGGCGCTATTTCACCTCTGGCATGGATTTCACTATTTTTTCCATCCTTCCATGCATAATACACTTTGGCGCCCTTTCAACCTTTTGGGCGGATTTTTGCATGTCATGGAATTTTGTGATTTTTTGAATCCTCCATGGCACCTCCAGTTTAGCGCCTTGTTTGGCAATTGGGTGTGAATTCCTCTGGGTGAGGGAATTTCAATCTTGCTTCTTCCAGACTTAGGTGAATTTTTGAGCTTTCCTTTTCAGGAATAGATTTCCAACACAGCCATTTTTTATTTTCTCTATTTACTTTCTGACTCTCCAGATTTAGGAGTAGTCGTGAATGCTTGATCTTCATCATCTTGCCTGAATGGTCCTATCAAAAATAAACTTTCCAAAAATAGAAACTTCTCAAAATGTCAGCGTTAGACCCCTAAACAGGGCACCAAAATGACTTACTATAAATAGAAACTTACTATAAATAGAAATTACTATAAATAGTAAGTTTGATTTTTGGCAAAATGAGGACATTCCGAAACTCAGTAAAATCCCTAAAAAATAGGAACTTTCTAAAAATAGAAAGTTGCTCCGCTTTGGCTCAAATTTTACAATGAGGTTCCTCGAAGGGTCTTGATTCCAATGCAACGTTCAGTTTTTCCAAAACCCTAACAGAAACCCCTAAAATCTAGGACTAAAGGTAGAAACCCTAAATTGATAGAATAGGTCCTAGACTTCACCAAATTCACTCAAACGAAAAGCGGATTTAATCAATTTGACCCTCGAACACTTGCAAAGCAGGGAGACTGATGAGATTGCCACCAAAAGACCCTAAAAAACAAAACTAGACGACCAAGAGGGCCTAAAAAGTAGGAGGTCCTGATCTGGGATGGGGTGATGTGTGAATAGGTTACAACAGGAAGGACCTGGTAACATAGTTTAATGTTATTGAAAAACATTGAGGAAAGATAACTAAGATAAGATCTTATTATTCTTAGGGTCCTGTTGTGACCATTTCACAACATCGCCCCATTTAAAATGGGGACCCTCTCTTTTTGCTCGTTTTTGCTCGCCTTTCGCTTTGCTTTTTAGGGTTTTGGTAGTTTGTCAGTTGTCTGGATTAGGGTCAAGCCTTAGGGTTTCCGTTTTGATCTTTTCAGGCCAGAGTCCAGTCAGTCTTGAGAGCTTTTTAAGCTTCCTTTTGTAGGATGCAATTTTGAATGGAATAAATTCGCCAGAATGGTCTATTTTCAATTGGAATTTTGAGTGCAGAGTCTTAATTTGTCTAAGTGTTGATGATGAAAATGTGAATTTTATTCAATTGAGTAATTTTGACCTAAATTTTGAGTTTTTTGATATTTGATCCTGGGCATGGGGAATGATTTGTTTTTGCCTTGTGAAGTGATTAAACTTGTGAAATCATGATATTTTGGCCTGTAGGAGCAAAATCGCTCCTGTCCCTCAGTGAAGGACCGGAGCTCGTTTTCAAAAATCTTACTATCTTTGCAGGATCAAGATGATTTTTCGAATGGAAGTAGTAAAGAAAGGTGTGATCTTTCCGTTGAATATAAATTGAAGAATTTCACGAACACAAAAATGCCTCAGGAGCAAAATCGCTCCTGTCCCTCAGTGAAGGACCGGAGCTTAAAATCAAACATCAGCTCGTCCTTGCAGGATTTTAACAACTTGACGATTTGGAGAGATCCAAGGGAGTGCATTTTACCAGATGAATATAATTTGAAGGCACAAACATGAAGAAAAGTGGACCAGAATGCCAAGATCGCTCCTGTCCCTCAGTCAGGGACCAGGGCGAAACCCATTGTAGCTCCTGTCCCTCTCCCAGGGACCAGAGCGAAATTCTTCATAAGGCATGTCTTAGGCAAAGATCAAGCAAGTTTTATGTTTGATGACAAGAAAGGAGGTGAATTGAACCCGTTGAAGACAAATTGAAGATTACAAAGCATCTACAAGGGACCCAAATGCCTAAGTTTGCTCCTGTCCCTCAGTCAGGGACCAGAGCGATTTTTGCCTTAGACAAATTTCTTGCCAAGTAAAAGCAAACTCCAAGGCATGGATGAATGAAACGGAGCATAACAAGACCATTGAAGATAATTTTTGAAGTTAGCAAAGTGAGATGAAGCCTACAAGAGCAAGATCGCTCCTGTCCCCCAGTCAGGGACCAGGGCGATATGATGGTTATATTGCCTTTCCTCCAAGTTCAAGACACTCCAAGACGAAGTACAAGGTGGTGAGGACGTTTTAAAGCGTCTCAATGAAGAACGAAGTATCCAAGGTCGCCAATGTTGAAGGAATTACACCAAGACACCCAGTTCGCTCCTGTCCCTCAGTCAGGGACCAGAGCGAAAGTGTTCAAATGAGGTTAAATTTGGGTTGCTATTCACATTTTGAGTGTTTGAAAGGGAGTAAAGGATATTGTTTTGCACTTTGAAGATAATTGCAAGTTAGTATGATGAAGATTTTGCACTAAATACCCTAGTTCGCTCTTGTCCCTCAGGCAGGGACCAGAGCGAAATTCCTATAAAGACCTAGATTTTGAAAGTTTAACAAGTATCAAGTGGCCAAGAGGGATCAAAGGACTTCATTTTACACGATGAAAGTAATGGCAAGTTGATGAAAGCAAGCATGAGCCCAGGACATTGAAGTTCGCTCCTGTCCCTCAGTCAGGGACCAGGGCGATATCCACCATATTTGCCAATTCATTCAAAATTCATGCCAAGTCAAGATTGTACATGGTTGCACAGGGTCTAAGGCGTCTTAAGATGATGATATGCAAAGGTTTCAAACGTCAAAAGACTATCAATTTGAACAAGGAAGCTATATCGCTCCTGTCCCTCATCAAGGGACCAGGGCGATTTTCATTAAATCATTCGTTTTCCTTCAAGATCACGTCAAAGTCAAGGTTCGCAAGATCAAGGATATCATTTGCAAGGTGATGAACAAGGAGTAAAGCTTGAGAGATAGCAAATGTTGGCCAGAGCATGAAGTTCGCTCCTGTCCCTCAGTCAGGGACCAGGGCGATATCCACCTTAGAGGGCATTCATCCACCAAATCAAGACGATCAAGCTCGAGTTTTTTGGCAAACATGCCAGTCTCAACGTGAGGATGGAGGTTTTGAACATAAAAGGCAAGAGAATCAAGACTAAACATCAAATTCGCTCCTCTCCCTTAGTCAGGGACCAGAGCGATAGGTTTGTGTCCTTACCTCTTCCAAATTTGGCGCTAAAACATTCTTTAGATTTTATTAAATGCTAGGAAAAAATCGATAAATTTGAAATCCAATTAAAGTTAGCATTTAACATTAGCGCATGGGTCTTTATTAATTAATTTTTGCCCTTTAAAAATCGAGTTTATTTAAAATTATAGGCATTAAATTAATTAATTATAAATAAAATGGGGCGCTTGATTTAAAATTTGTTTCATTTTACAAAGGTCGGCCTCTTTATTTTATTTAAAATTTGCTTTTAATTACCAAAGTCGGCCTTAAGGTGAATATGGGATGAGCGCTTATAAAGGGAGAGTGAAACTTTCATTTTCACATCATCATTTATCATCTCTTATATGCGATTTGGAGAATACAAAGGAGAGGTGCGAATTGTGTTTGAGGAGTGCGAATTCCCATTTAAAGCAAGGTGTGCGAAGTGTTGGCAAAGGGGTGCGAACCTTAGTTTCCATTTGAGCGAACTTGCCAAAGACGTCAAAGACATCTCCAAAGGTGGCGAGATTGATAAGAAGGACGTTCACTTGAAGATCACGTGCAAAGGGCTATCTAACGTTAAATTTGCCTAGGCGAATTCCTCTATTTTGCATTCTAGAGTTAGCTCTCTAGTGAGGTATGGCGATATGGTTTTATTGTTTTAATTTTGAATGTTGATCGTCATAGCTTCAAATTTTGAATTTTGAAGTTTTGAATTCCCCTAGCTCAATCGTTTTTTTTTTTAGGAAATGATAACTCAAAGACTTATCATGATGTTTCCTAAAATTTACTCTCTAATTTATGATATATATTGCAAGATCTAGTTTCTCATTATGAAATGTTGTGTAGGTATGGCGACCCCGAAGGCGGGAGCATCCACCAGTCGTCCAGCTCTCATGAAAGAAGATCAGAAGACCGAAGAAGTGGAGACGAAGATCGTGTCTAAATGGAGCAACATTGGAGATACTAACTTGGGCAACTTCAGCACGAAGAAGTTTCGAGATGTCCCTTACATTGGCAAGCCATCACCTGTCGCCTGGAGGATAATTGAAAGTGGCATCATTAAGGCGGCCGGCTTCCCTCCAGCAGTACAATGTCATGAGTTGATGATCGAGTGCGCTCGTCATTATGATCCTCAGTCCAGAACGATCGTGTCCAATGAAGGAAACACTTTGGCGTACCTTTCAGAGGAAGCTATAAGTGAGGCTTTCCATCTTCCAGATCACAGAGATATGGTCTACAAGAGCATAGAAGGAGCCAGGTCAATGTACGAAGATGATCCAGATGCTTGCCTAAGCATCATCAACAAGAACTGGTTACTCAAGAGTCGTCCTCGCCTGAGTAAGGTACCGAACACACCACACAGGATTGATTTCCAGGAGGAGTACAGAGATTTGATTACAATGCTCAACCGAGTTACAAGAGCCCCTCATGCCTTCTATTTTGAGAAGTGGATGTTCTACTTCATCCAGGTGATCGTTCAAGGGAAAGGAACAATTCATTGGGCTAGAATGATTAGCCATTGCTTGGACGTTCAGCTGAGGAGACTAAAAGCTACCAAGTCCTTCCACATGAGTTCATACGTCATCTATGCCTTGATCAGGAGCTTCGAGTATGCAGGACTACCTCACAGAGGAGTGATTGGAAGAGGACCCGGCGAGGTCAGGGTTTGTGATTCCTATGTCCACTTGCATCATCCGCCAGGAAGCAACTACAAGCTAGTTAATGATACCTTCACGATGAACATCACAAGGACGTTGCAAGGTGGGATTCACAACAGATTATCTCAGGATGCACAGAAATTAGTAAAGAGGTACGGTGCTTGGTTTATCCAATTTCCGAAGTTCACTTATATCAGAGTTCATGGATGTCCTTTACCTCCATACATGTTGCCAAGATATCCGACAGACAGAATAGTGTTACTTGAGGTAACAAGACAGTTGGCAGCTTATGCGAAGGCATTCAGACACAGACATGGAAATGGAGTTCCGGTACCTATCATATTGGGCAATTCAGTTGAGGTATGTCCTAATGCTTTAGCCATGGATGACGCAGAAAAGGAGTTAGCCTTGTATTCTTTTTCATCCTTTGCTTTGAGAGAAAGCTTTGATCCACATGGACATTTAGAGGAGACAGTCGGTAGGAAGTTTAAGCATGAGTACCAAATTGAAGATTTTATGATGAATCTCTTAGATGATCTTGAAGTGAAACGAAAAATGCATTCTAGATTGCCTTTGGATTTCATCAGGAAATGCAGGATTTACAGAGTGGCCGACCAAGCTCAGGACAGTGGCAGACATATCCAGTCATCCTATGATCGAGAGAGTAAATCAGTAAGGTTAGATTGGAATGAGCCCGAGGTCGTGGATTTAGATGCTTTGATGGCTCCAGTCTTGTCTTGTACTCGCAGATGGGTTGACGTACAGCATCAGAAGTTGAGAGAGCAAGGCATAACTATGACTTTCACTTTGGAAGAGAAACCAGCCGAAGGTGGAGCTAGTGTAAGCGAAGGCAATCCTAATCCTAGAAATTCAGGTGAAGGTAACCTTCGAAGTGCAAGTGAAGGCAATCTCCATCCAAGAGGTTCGAAGAGGAAAGAGAGACCTGGAAAGAGGGAATCTTCCAAGAAGAAGCAAGAGGCCAACCGAGATCGTTCATCCGGTACTTCTTCTAGACCAGAGAAGAGAACACTTCAAGTGGAAGAATCCATGGAGTCGATGGTACAAAACGATAGGCAGGAAGAAGGACAGGCACCGCAAAGGTCACCAAGTGGATCTCTTCAGGATTATGAGCTAGATGAAGATAAAGAAGATAACGAAGTAACATCTCCTCCCAGAGAAGAAGAAGTAGTGCATAAGGAAATTCAGGTTCAAGAGACAAGATCGGCCATCCCAGATTGGTTGAAGGAAAGATTAACCAAAGTGATTGTGATCGAGGACGAAGACAATGTGATTGATTTAGAGAGCCTTGTTGGACATTCCCAGGAAGTGACAGAGAAGAGAAAGGCTACCAAGATGTCCAAGATGATTAGAGATGAGACTGGATCCAGAAAATTACAGATAGCTACACCGGCAGTAGACAAGTACGAAGGTGAGATCCTAGCAGAGGAATATGACGTAGAGACATTTGAGCTAGGTCCATCCACAGCTGAGCAGACACTAGATGATGCCACAGATTCCTTTGAGGCATTGAAAGACAAACTTAGAGAAGAAATGGAGAAGAATAGAAAGCTTGAGAGAGAGGTCGGTGCATGGAGGACATATTTCAGTCATCTCAATGAACCTTTGGGACGTCAGGATCCAGCTAGATCACCAGTGCAGGCACTTCCCCTTCAATCAATTAATGAGGCAGAAAGATTCAGGAATATGGTCCAGCGTACGAGTACTTGGATGGATAAATCTCATACAGTTGCCGTAGAATTTGTAACAAGGATGATGAAGACTATTCATCAAGCTATCCAGGTTCTTGAGATAATCCACAATTTGATGATAACAGTAGCCGCATTTGCTCATACCAAAGATGTTATCATTCCTGTCTTGAAAGTAATTAGACACACATCAAGGAAGGTCTTAGCGCAAGAGAAGATCATGGATGGAGGATCTCACAGTTTGCTTCAGTGGTCCACCTTACTCCAGATGAAGGAAGTTCTCTTCGAGGACATCAGTACTAGATGCAGTCATGTTGAGGAGGTGATCAACCCGATCCAGGACAGAGTATTTGAGGTACTACGTACCATTCTTGGCAGGAGGATCGAGGTCGAGACAGATGTGGATATGCAGGAATTAGAGGATAGAATCAAGGTCATCTTTTGTAAGGACACTAATATCACAGACGAGCAATATGATCAGATGTTTGCCACCATGCTCTTGATTGAAAGAACAAAGGAACTTGAATCTTCATGGGACGCAGCTCTTCTAGATGCATTCGATCAGGTCATCCACTTGGAAGAAAGTATGAAGAATCTTCCCGAGATTCCAATTGCTGAGATTGAAGGAATCGTATCAAGATTCATTGCATATGCTAAAAAGGAACATTGGAAAGGGAATAAGATTCTAGATGAGAGGTTGTTATAGATGACATGGCACCTTAATTGTCATTGGTTTATGTCTCCTAGGTTTTTGTGCCGAATTTAATATTTGGCTATGCATTTAATATTGTTCAGTAAAAAGGAGGCCATTTGTAACAAACCCTAATTAGGGTTTAGGTGTCATGATCTTGACCGTTGATCTGCTTTCAATCTGGACCATTCATTGTAATTGAGGATGCTTTTTATACCCTCATTTTCATTTCATTTGAAAAATAATAGAGGAATAGAGATAGTTAAGAGATTAGAGAGAGAGTTTTGATGTATTAGAGAGATTAGAGTTTAGAAGCAATTTATTTTTGTAGCAAGATTGAGTTTGAGGAAAGGAATTCAAGCAATTGTTGTACATGATGACTTTGAAATCAATGAAATATTGAAGTTATGGTGTTTTGTTGCAACTTTCTTGGTTATCTTCATGGTTGTTCAATTCATTTGAATCATGCTCAATCAAAGTAGTGTGTTAATTTGAAGGACATAGTGTGAGACTTGATCTTTGGTAGGATTCGTAATCCAAACCACTAGCTTCTTGCTGATTGTAGGAACGCCTTGCGTGGTCGACTGGAGATATTTGAATCACTTAACCTTCAATCATTATTGTATCTTGGATATGTACCTTCGTGGTAGTGTCTTTGATCTTTGATGCGTTGAAAATCATTTGTTACCTTAGAAGATCGCATCAATTTCAATTGAGTTGTTATTTTATGGCGAAATTGAAGTTGGTAGAATCTTGCCAAGTCCTGTCCACATGAAGTCATTCTTAGGGTTAGATTAGATTAGACCTCTTGCAAACCCTATCCTTTTGTTATTTTTTGAAAAGCTTCTTTAGTTTAGTAAGACTTTCTGAGTGTAAGGCCCCTTAAGGATACAACAAATCACATCATACCGCTGGAGCTTATCCACACGTAGAGACCCTACTAACCAGAACATTGGAGTCATCCTAACTGATCCTTCATGCGAATCTTCAGCAGTTAGAGACTTTATTCAAGAGAGGATAAGATGCCTTTAGGTATTTTATTCTGTGTATGATTGTGTACAAAATACACGTCAATAGGTCCATAGTAGAGTCCTGTTGTGACCTTTTCACACATCGCCACATTGCAAATGGGGACCCCCTGTTTTTTTTGCTTTTTAGGGTTTTCCCTTGGCATCGCAACTACTAATCACCAATCTTTTTACAATGAGGAGTTAGAGTTTTTTTTGAGAAATCATCCAAGTCATATAGGGAATTCATGCTCAGAATAGTGTCTGGACATCTTCAAAGTGCTCAAAAGGCCTGGAGGACAAAAAACGCAATTGCTTTCCTATTTTTGTGAGATTATGTTTTTTTTGATTTTTTGCTTTTTTTGCTTTTTTTATTTTTGGCACCTTGGGACCAATTCGAGAAGCAACTTTTTTGGCCTGTTTTTTTCTTTTTTCTGCTTGTTTGAAAGTTGACCTAGGATTGGGTCCCTCGGGTCATGGCATCGACGTTCCTATCTTCAAAATCAAAAATTTGTGTTTCCAAGTGTAAAAAGCAGGGTGAAATCTCCAGACGAGGTTTTGTTGTAGATGATCGAAATAAGCATGCATGGTTGAGCAAGAAAGTCTATGGAGATGACAATAGAAGAAATGTGAAGATGGCTAGTCAAACATGAGGTCCACCATGCATATTGCCTTGCCAACCTTGAAGTACGCCCTCCCAACAATGTTCTAACAGCTACAAGGAACATGGCAAAGGAGCTGCCAAGTCCGCCCTCCACTTGGCATGCAGGCTGCAAAGCTCACCCAGCACTTTGATGACAAAATAGCTACCCAAGGGCAAAGTCCGCCAAGGAAGGAAGCAAGAGGAGATGGCAGATCATGTGCGAAGTCCGCCCTATATTGTTGAAGAAGCTATGAAGTCCACCTAAGCATGAAAAACAATGTCCAAGACAACCTCAAAGTCCGTCCTCCAAAGTGAAGAATGTCCTATGCCAAGTAAAGTCCGCCCAAGGTAGGATATGGCATTGGGTTGGTAAAGTTCCTCTAGACACTTAGAACATGGCATAAAGTTAAAGAAGTCTGCCACAAAGATGGCTTGCTGATAATAAGGTTCATCATGCACAATGGCCTAACAATGCTGAAGTCTGCCCAAAATGGAGTGCATAGTATGTCTTATTAAACATCAAATCCGCTCAAGGTTAGAAAAGCTAAACTCAAAGTATCCAAGGCCAAACACAGTCCGCCATGTCAAGATGCAAGAGAACATGGCGAGTGAAGTGTAAAGTCCGCCCAGCTATGTAAGAAGGTGGCAAGACATCTACAAAGTTCGCCCTACATATGGCAAGACAACCTCAAAGTCCACCCAAGCAATGAGAAAGCACTTGGCTTGCAAATGATGAAGTCCGCCAAGGATTGTCCAAGCAGCAACCAAGTCTGCCAAGAGAAGTTAGCAAGATGTCTTGCGAAGCATGAAGTCCGCCCAAGTTTGGTTGGCCAAGCTCAAACTCCGCCCAGCACATAGAAGAATTGCATGCAAGGGTAGAAGTTCGCCCAAGGCTAGTATAACATGATTATGTGCCAACTCCACCATGATAAGGAAGAAAATGGCTTGCAAATTATGAGGTTCGCTTAGATCAAACTGGCATAATGATGTGCCAAGTCCACCAAGAACATGAGAAAGTATCTTGACACATGGATAAATTCCGCCATTGCCAAAGGGATGATCAAGTTTGAAAGGGTTGAGGGAAAATTTCACTCAACACTTAGAAGTATTTTTCAAAGATTTATCCAACACTTCGAGAAATTTCTTAAAACACATGAATTTCCAAAGATTCTTTGCCAACACATTCACCTGCATGGCCAAGATGAAGGCAAAAAAATGGCTAAGTGTGGAGTTTTCCACAACAAAGGAGTCAAATTTTGACTAAGCGTTGGAAAGGAAATACGAAGAATGAAGAGGAATAAAGAGGAAAAGTAAGGAGAAAATGATTAAAATCCTTGTCCAAGGGTAGAGTTTGTCCTACTTAGCACAAGCCAAATTCAGAATTAAAGGCAAATCCACAGGCAAAGTTCGTCCGAGCATAGAGATGGCCAAAATCCTGGCTAGGTGTTGGAGGGTTCGCATGAAGGCCTCACAAAATGAATTTGATTAGCCAAAATTTGGTTAAGTATGGGAAATAATTCATAGAGAAAATTCCAATTTCCTCCATTGTGGTGAAGGTACAGAGGAATTCTTCTCCAAATTCAGGGCACTTGAAAGAATTTCAAGGCATCAAGAAAGAAAAGTCTTCAGACTTGGCAAAAATATAGAAAGAAATTTTGGACTTCTTGGAGGATTTGATTTACAATCCCAGACCTATTGAAGCAATCAAGACAACTTCTTGAAGGATTTCATCTCGTGAGGAATTGAAGACAAGCTCCCAATCAGAATCAGATGGTGACAAAGAGGAGTATTCCAAATAAATTTCCATACTTAGACAATTTCTTGATACAAATTGGAGAATTCAGGGAGGATATCCAACTTGCTGAGGTGGTGCCACGTCATCTTCCAACCAATTAGATTGTTCCAAGTCAACATGTTCAGGTTCAATGAACTTGACTTATCCACGAAGGCTTCTAGAAGGCACATTCCACAATGCAACAACCTTCTATTTTATTATTGGTTTATATTTAGCAAGAAGGACAAGTGTCCCAAAATGTAATTTTCTCATTGGTCAAGTGGTAGTTGTAACAAACCCTAATTAGGGTATTATTTTGTAATCTCAGCTGTTGATTTGAGATAATCCTGGCCATCTAATTGTAATTGGGGAGCCTATAAATTGAGCTTGCCACTCATTTGTAAAACATGGGAGCATGCCGCAAAACATGTTGAGATAAGTAAATTGTTGTTTACGACTACCAAAGTAATAAGTAATGCATTGTTCAAATTGATAGTGATTACTTCTCTTATTTTGGAGTTTGCATGGTTCTTATCCCTCATAATAGTTTATATTTTATATCATGTATGTTAGACGAATGTAAGATTTGATAAGTATTGATTTATGGTGGATCTTCTACTCATACTTTTGATGAGCAAATGATTTTTGTTCATTGTGTAAAGTTATTCTGAGCTTACTTTGTGGATGCTTAACTTCTGTCGGGATAAATATTGTTCAATTTGATGGTAGTTATTCATGATGTGAAAATCATAAGCACATCCCTTGAAGATTGCACCCACTTTGTGTAGTTAACCTAGCGTGGCGAAGCAAAGCGTGGTTATTAGATTCACCGAGTCAATACTGTCTCTTGAATTATTAGGAATAGATTAGAACTTCTAAACCCTTATCTCCTTTTTCAGTTTTCTTGAAGGCCATGATCCAAGACCCAAACGATAGAGCTTCATTGTCTAGACCTTCATTGTGAATTGAACAAGCCAAGCATAAGTCCCCCTTGTATTTCAGCATACATAACCAAGGAAGCTATCCAACATAAAGTCGCCCGTTCGCACATATAAACCTTGGAGTCGCCGTGTGGTCTTTCTTGCAATATTGGCACATGTAGTGATTTTGTTCAAGAGAGGGTAGAGTGTCCTTGACATTTTATTCTAATGTTCGGTGAATGATAAAACGTACACCAAGTCCTCTACTGAACATGCTTTCCTATACCTTTAGCATTGCTTGGTCGAGCTTGATCACCCTGCGCAATCTCCAAATCAAACAGTTATGAGGAGAGGGCTTGCTTGTGAGAAAATTATTGGAGTGCAATGATGAACAACTTTGTCGCCCCATCCAATTCTTATGCTTGGTAGGAATGTTGTTTGGATGGAAGGGGCAGAAGTCCTTGTGAAAACACTTATTATCTATATGATAATTTGTCATGTCCCTAATTTGAGCCGAATTGATTTGTGAGCTTTTGTCTTAGTTCTTGAGTTCTCATAGGCTGCTTGGTAAGAGAGAGGGGTACTCCAAAGTTCTTGAAGGAAGCAGGTTCAGTATATCAGGATTTCTAACTATTGTAGTGATTCCGATTAGTTGTAAGGTGCATTGACACTTTCAGAAGTGTTTTTGGACTCCTGGGGTGTTCTCCAAACTTCTTGGAGAACACACCTATTTTTAGTAAGGCACCGAGTTGGCACCCTTTATCATCCCGCTACTTTAGTTTCATCATGGCATGGTCAAAATTGGATTCTAATATTATTGCAATACTTTCTGCAACCCGGGTGAAATATTTTAATGATTTACTTAAGTTTCTAATGTTTTATTGTTAAATTAACGACTTAAGTGTAATAAATTTTTGAAAAGGTGCTTATGTCCCTCAATTGGATGCCTAAGAGAAATAAAGGGTCTTGCACATTAAAAAAGTTTATTACTATTTTAAAAGGTCATTTGAGTGGAAAATTGAATTATTTTGTAATTTCAAATTGATTAATTCCCCTCCAAAAGCTATAAAAGGAGGTTGAGGGGGCTCGTTGTTTCTTATGCTATTGATTTGATACTGTTATATTGTCGGATTGAATCTGAGAGACTTCCATGATCTTCAGAGGACCAGAAACCTCTCTAGATCTTTTGGTTTCGGATTTGAAAGATAATCCCTAGCTGGATTGGGTGTGATCTCATTTAGGAATCACCATTGGGATTCAACAGAGTTTTCAGTTTTGGATTGAGTCAAGGAGATGTTTGGTGTTTTCTAATGTTGATTTGATCAATTTTTGGTGAAGTCTATGTGTAAATTTTGCAGAGAAAAGGAGGTAATTGAAAGGTTATTGTTGGTTGGGCTGTATCATCTCCTAGTACAAGCTGTACATCTACAAGATGGGATGCTTGTTGTGGCATGATTTCTGAATATTTAAGTTCTAATCTATGATATTTTGGGAATCCTCACATTCTACCCTTCAAACTGATCAACATTAAAACAGGTTGTTGTCATTGGCTAGCTGTACATTTACGCATGCTGGCCATACCACTATTGAGTTGGAGATAGAATCGCTGCTGAATAAGGACCTTTATCATATTTATTGGTGGCGCCTTGGTCATATTTCTCAATTTCAAGTAGTTTAATGATGAAAATAACATGGAGTTTTTAGTGCTTTGTTGTTGTTGCTCCAGGCAAACCAACAACTTAAACCATTGTTATCAGACCTGGCATGAGGTTTTGGGGATGATTCACTTCCCTTTTCTTGGTCTTAGAATGCTGTTTGGTATAGAAGGGTCTTGTTGCTGCTATTTGAAGCTTAGAGATGGACTTTGGTGATTAGAGGGAAATTTGAATAATTTCATTGGCTGCATAAGTCTGCAACAACACGTTTTTATAGGTATATCAGACATGCAACAATTATGTCCAACAATATCAGTAATTTTCAGACTTGCAAATAAGATACCAATAGTTCAAAGCATAGTTTGAAAACTCGAACTTGGACTTGACTCAGCAGCCCAAAATTTTGGTTTGGACTAGGGACTCAACACAAACTTGGCAAAGAACTCAACCCAAACAAGACAAAAAAACTCATAATTACACATTAAAAAGAAATATGCATTTAGAGAACATAAAAGTCAAATTTGACTATCAATTTGTTATAATTCAAACATTACACCTGCCATATGAATCTATGACCCTTAAACTCTTAAAATTTGAATTTTGAGTCACTGTCTGTTATGTTTAGGTGCCAGAAGAGTCCAGGCTTAGAACTTGGGAGTCCAAGCCTAAGACTCAAGAGACTCTTGGGGCATGACTCGACCGAATACTTGGCCTAACTCGGTCAGACTCAGCTCGGGAATTCTGGTCAACTTGCGTCGGCTGCCCTAAGGGCTCGCGAGTTGGGCGTGTCTTGAAACTATGCTTCCAAGTGACTCCCAGATCTGCCCCATTCATACCAGCACATAAGTACAAGGTATACCATTGTCATTCTCAATTTGGGTGGGTTTTGCTTCATGATGGGCATTATTTGGTGGCATTCCCAATAGTGTTTCCTTTCTTACCAACATTCTATGACAATGGTTATTCAACGTTCTTGCTTATGAGCTTTTATTGTAAGCTTCAGATGGTTATACTGCCGAGGAGTTCTATCTTTCGAAGCATTTGCATTGTAAACTAGATGGTCATACCACTAGTATTTGATTTTAATTATTGTTGGTACTTGCCCCATTGAACAAGTGGTTTTGTAATTGCCCACCACTAGACAAGTGAAAGGAGCTTTTTATTTACTTTTAGTTTAAATAAGCTTTCCCACAATAGTGGATGTGCCATTGTAATTCCCACTAAATAAGTAGATGTTTGCTTTTTTGTATCGTATGGTGCATCCCACTAAATAAGTGGTTTGGCTGGCTTGCCTCTTGATGCTTTTCCTTTTCAACATTTTATTTCTAGTTGAATTGTAATCCTAACACCATATGCTTTCACGTTGCCCTCTCCGCGATTTGGGTGTTCAAAAAGTGGAAAGACAATTGTTATTGCATTTATAATTGAAACCTAACACGTATTTTCAAAAAAAAATTTGAGGGTGGTTATCACAGTGGTATAGAGTTAGAGATCTTGCCAAATTGTGCCTAAATTAGTTGTGCAACTGTAACTATCTCTATGAGTGGCAGAGAGCTCAAATATTACATTAGAGAACAAAAAAAGAGAGTTCCTGAAAACCTACAAAGCCCAGTTGAAGATCCCTTTTTCAGAAGTTTAGGAAGTGCAGTAGGGTTGGACTAGTGACAGTTATTGTTCTTTAGAATCCACAAATCACAACCCACCTAGAATTATGGCAAACGGGGATAAGGGAGCAAGCCATTTACACAGTACCAATTTTAAAGTAGAGAGGAAGCTTGATGCAATGTTGGATATGATGTTTCAGATGTTAGCCAAACTCAATTAATATATACCCCAGACTACTTAAAGTTAGAATGGTGAAACTAGTTCCACCACCACCAACAATCAGCAAAACACTATGAATGCATTGTTGGTGCAGCTTCTGGTTCTGTTCCTAGATCAGTCCAACCTACATTTTCATGTAGGGAGGAGGCACAAGTTGTTCTAGAGGTGCAAATTCCTTTGGCTGATGAAGTGAGGGCCAACTATGCAGAGAATGGGACACTGCTTGTTGAGATTTGGGACATTTGTCTCTGGATCAATTCCTAAATTAGAGGAAGAAGAGGGGCGGTGGTTGGATTGAAAACATAGGTCTTGTTGTGCAGAGGGATATCAACAAGCTTTGAGGTGACTCATCGCACACTTTGAGGGGAGTGACAAGTGCATAGCTTGCACTTGGTTTTAGAAGTCAGACAATTATTTGTTTCTAAGACCAATGCTAGAGGAGGATGTAATTAAATTTGTTACATTGCATTTGGATGGAGTAGTTCATAAGTGGTGGTATCATAGCTTGGTGACATTATGTCACAATTTGATCACCACCTATGATGAGTTTACAAACAAGCTCATCGAAAGATTTGACAGGGAGCCTAAGATGCAGTTTAGAGAGCTTGCACAGTTAAGACAACATGGTACTATGGATGCCTACATTTCAGAGTTTCAAAGACTCCATGGTTCCAAACATCAGAAAGAGAAGACTAGTATTCCTTTTTAGTGAAGGGCTAATGGAGCCAATTAGAGGATGGGTAAAAGCCTTTGACCCACCTACTCTCCAGGTTGCAATAAGGAAGGCAAGGAGTATGGATCTTGCTGCTCCAAAAAGTAAGTTTCCATCTAAAACCTTTCATCAGGAGAAAGGATAGAAGCATGAAAAAAAGGAGTCAAATCAGTCCAAGGATCTCTCTTCAAAAAAGATGGTTGAAGACCTCCTAAAATAGTCAAGGAAGAAGAATCTCTATTTTACATGCAAGGAGCCATTGGCCCCAGGTCATAGATGTTTTGAGAAAGGGAAAATTCATCAATTGGAGTCTTATTCAGCTGACGAATTTTGAATCAAAAAGTTCAGACCAGCAAGCGGAAATAGAGAAAAGTGAGGAAGAAGAATCATCATAAGAGTTGGATGAAGAAAAGGAAAGTAAAGGTACCCTTGCCTGAATCTCAAGTCTACAAAAGAATGATTCCTTCAAGATTTGATGAATGGTGAAAGGGCAGCTAATTGTCACTTTTATTGATACAGGTACTACACACAATTTCATTGATGAGGAAGTTGTAGCATGAAGAGGGCTCAAAATTAAAAAATTTGGAGGTCTTAGAGTCATGGTTGCTAATGGGTTCATTGTCTTGTTCAAGGAGGATTCCATGTTTGAATCTACTATTGGGCCACTATGAAGTCAATGATGATTTTTATGTTGTGAGTACAAGATACATTGATGTTGTTCTTGGCATGCAATGGCTTCATTCTCTAGGTGAGATCAACTTGAATTTGAAATCCATGGAGCTGAAATTCTAAGATGGTGGAAGAAATATCGTGTTAAGAAGAATGTCCAAAGGTAGATATTGGGTTGCCACACGCAAGAAGATGCAGAGAATATCCAATCATGGGCAAGAAACAAAGTCAAGGCAAGAGGAAGATGAATGTATCTTTGCCAAAAAATTGTGCTACCCACTCTATTGATCCCTTTTAGAAAGCTCTCTCCATCCTCCCATCTAAAATCTCTGTAGAAGCACCATTGGCAATACCACAAAGCACAACCTTTTTATCATCACGATTGAATTTCAGTTCCATGGTTTGTTGTAATTTATTTCTCCAAGGGAATGGCTCTATTGTGCCCCTAAAACTAGATTTGTTTACCCTATACCAACTACATAGATGTAATTAGTAATTTTGTGTGTACCAAGCATAATGTCCAATCCTTTGACTCTCCTAGTGCCTGGTATGGTAAGTCCGTTTGCCATAGAAACATTAAATTCCCAAAATTCTTTTGTGGGTAACCTCTATTTTATCAAGCTCTCATCAAAAAATTATGGGTTGCCCCATTGTCCATCGATACTGTCAACTTATGTCCTTTCAACACTCCACGAACTTTGAGTGGGTGGTACCAAGGTGCACCTAAAAGCGTAGCTAAAGTGCTACTAGTAGTCTTGTCTCCCTTGGGTACTTCTGCTTCTCCTTCTTACTCATCCTCAAAAATTACCTCGATACAATGCACGTGTCCTTTTGGGAGATGCCTATGCCCTAGTCCCCAATGCTCTTTGCATGATAATCAATTTTTCTTTCTCTAATATTCATTCCTTAATCCCATTTCCTTAGTGGTTTTTGATAATTCTTTATTTTGGTAACCCTATCGAAATGATTTCTTTTGCTTCCCAAAAGTAGTGGTTTTTGGATATGCATAAGGAGCTGATTTAGGCTGCCCATAGGGTGCTGATATTTGTCATCCTAAAGATGTAAATCTTCCCCTAGTGGCTGAAGTTTCAAGATCCAAAGCCTTTTTAATGGTTTTTGGTAGAGAGGTGAGGTTGAAAGCCTTCACTAAACTTCCAAGTTGTTCAATTAAGCCTTCCATGAACAATACCACAAGTCTCTTTTTTGAAAGGCTCTGAAAATTAGACACATAAGCCTCAATTGTATGGGTTTGCTTGACTTGAGATAATTCACGAAAATGAATTTTTGGATCAGCTTTATCAAATCTCTCAATCAACCTATCGTTGAATTCAACATATTTATGTATATGATTGTGTTCTTGGGTGATCAACCTGTGATAGCACCACTAATGTGCTGCACCTATGAGGTGAAGGGTAGTGAATTTGATGGCTTCATCCTCAATCATAGGTTTCAATTATAAAAATGTGTGCAATTTTTGTATCTAAGTACGTGTTGTACACTGATTGGTTCTGTCATTTGTAGGATGTGTGTTTTTCCCCAATGCATGTTGGAGATTTGGATTTGTTCGTTGTTTTATTTTAACCATCTGACCATCCTTGTTTTTCTTCGAACCCATAAATTTAGTGAGCGATATTGCCACCTTAATTTTAGTTGGTATGCTTTTGTACCCATAACTGACTGCTAGGTCATTTGCAATAGATGTTTTTAATTTTATATCTTTGGCTCAGCAACTACTTCCCTACAAATGAAGCTGGGTTGGAAAGGTCTTGTAGTAGAACCTACAGCTGTCCTCTGAGTGTTTTGGTGAATATTTGCTCCTGATGAGTTGCCTTCACCATTGCGTGGCCTCAATGCATTATTATCCTGCATGGTAGAGACAAGTTGCATCATATCATATTAGCTAACCATTCTTGTCTTTGAATTGAACATATTTCTCATCGAACATCATCTACGTCCTTGTTATTATGACCCATTGCTTCTTTGTCTTTCTTGGGAATTGTCATTCCTTGTTGCTCTGTAATAATTTTCAGCTGGTCCAAATCTCCCCTCCTTTCCCTTTGCTAATATCTCTCACTTCTGTCACTTTCTTGCATTAAGTTTATTCTGAATATTTTCACAAAAAATGTTTCCCCACATTTTTCAAGAAATTGGCTCAATACCACTAAAATATTCCTTTTAAAAATTTCCAGCAAATTCATTGACAAATATTTTTTGTTTTGTTTTTCCAACTATTTTAATTTCTTCTAGTTGCAAAGTTTAAATTAATAAATGCTAACTTGAACTTTTTCTATGAACATAATATTCAGATCATATTATTGAATGCATCAGTTAAATAACATTCAATAAAAGTCAGATGACACTTAGAACCTATCATATGTTGAAGTAGCCCTCAGCATAAATCATTGAAAACTTTCTTTCTTTAATGTAGCTTCAATTAATTATATATAGTCTAACCATCATTAATTACTGGCTACATTTTTGAGCAAAATGATATTTGGATTTTTTTGTGCAGGTCACCATCCTGATCTTCATCTTGTTGGGTGGAATAATGTCACTATAGACATATGGACACATTCAATAGGTAAGGATGTAAAAAAGATTTTCTATAAAAAAAAATTTGTTATCATAGAATTGAATCTAAAAGTGAAATTTTTCTAGGAAGGAAAACTGACATGAGAGTCCAGATATGATTTACTATTTTCTTCACCAATCTAAAAAAATACTAGAGGAGTTATATCTTATGTATAATGATTAATCACTTATTTATTGATCACCTCTGAAAAAGTTGCAAGGCATTGTATTAATATGAATAAATTTGTATAAAATTAAAAACATCTCATTCACGGAAAAGAGATGTTGAGTTGTCTAGAAGCCAGAGGCTATGATGTTACATTGAAGCACAAAGATCAAATTGGATGAAGAGATAGTGTAAGCATCTAACAAGGACATTAATAACAAGACCTATGACTTTACTAACGATATTAATAACTTCTAAAGAAAATAAGGTCATAGCTAATAGCAAAAGGAACCATTATCATCCAAAGTACAAATTTTGAGGAATTCATGGATCTTTGGATTGTTAAGGTCGCCATTAAGAAATTTGCAATTCATTGACTAGGTCCTACAACAGGTCCCTCCACCATGTGGTTATTGGCTATATGTGGAACTAGGCAATGATAATGTAATGTTGTCTTCCTAACCAGTTGACTCGGAGGATCATTAGCCCATCCAGTTGAGTTCCCGTAGGATAATGTGTGTTGATTAGGGGACTCTGGAGGTTGTTTGTCCAATGATTGAGTAATATCTTCTAGTCCAGTTGGGTTCTGATAGTCTCCTTGAGCTTAATGCTTCTTTCTGGAGTTTATTTGGTGAGTTTCTAACACTTACTATTTTTAGTAAGTCAGGTGGGGGCCTCCAGCAGAGTCAGTATTAGTCTTACTATTTTTAGCAGTGCCGGTGGTTGCAGTTGGTGATGATATTTCGACATTACATATGGTTCCATATATTTATTTTAATAAAATAACATATTAAAGTTAAATTAAAATATTTAACTTATGTTATTAAAATATTATAAATTAATGTTTTATAAAGGCCCATGAAGGAACATAAGTTGTTTTAAAAGAGGGCCACCTGGGAGAAAATGCTGAATTTGGGAGACATAAGAAGATAAATATTAATGAAATTCAAATATTATTTTCCCACACTTGGACGCGGGTTTTAGTGCAAAAGTGAACACCCATCTCGAGGAAAAGATGAATAGGGTTGGGAGCTCATTTTGGAGGGCATGTTTTTGAGGATATTGTTTGTTTCTTTGGAGCAGCTGCTTCTTCTTGGTTTGTGAGGACAAAAAACCCTTACAAGCAACATCTTCTATGCTGTTGTAAGACACAGTCTAGAAGATTTCTTGGAGTTTTCATATAGGGAACTCAGTTGGGCTTCATGGAGACTAGTTTTTCAGATTTCAGAATCTAGTGCAGATTGTTTCCGAGTCATTTGAGCAGTTTTGAAGAGAGTAAGGAAGGGTTTCTGTGGCATTGGTTTCATCAAGCTGGCCATACCATTCCAGGGCTGGCCGTACCACTTTCTAAGGCTGGCGATTGGTTTTTTTGGTGGCTCTTTAGAGACATTTGGTGGCGTCCAGGGCTGGAATCCACTAACCAATCATTCCCTTGGCATTTGCTTATCATCTTGAAATATAGCATTCAGATTTTGAGGTTTGCAGAGCCATTTTTTCTACAGAAGTTGGTATAACTCAATAACTTTTTCTGGGTACCTTGGTTTTAGATATTATGGGGTTTTTAATGTTATGGGTAGTTGATAGTTCATAGGAAAAAGAGTTATTATGATCAGTATTCAAATCTGGAATTTTCTGCTATGTATTTTATGCATTTTTCCTACAGTTTCAGAAATTATATCTCTGTAAATCAATTCTTATATGCTGATATCAACAAGCATCTCAATCAAAACTGAAATCCCTTCTGTATCTTCTGTCTAGTCTGAAAGAACACCGAAAAGAAAAAAAAATATAACATTAAATATATTAATAAAAATTACCAGCGGGGGCAGCCATTACAGATTAGGAACACTCCAATTGGTGGCTTGATATTATAGATCTAGAGTTCCCAACATGGGAAGAATTCTGTTTGCAAGATCTGTTCTGCTTTGTTTACTCTTGAATTGCTTTTAGAACTAGCATTGTATGTGAACATACCATAATTATTAACTTAGCATAGATCTAATGTGCCACTAAACAATTATCTACATGCATTACCCCTCAAAAGAATGCAGGAGGGAGGGAAGGAGGAAGGAAAGTGAAAAGGTGTATCAACAAATGGCCATAGACCTTCTATCATCACCTTGCCTCATATATGAAATTGCTTTAGTGTCTTCTAGTGCCACGTGGGGATGATGAAACTTGAGAGATAACAAAATAGGAAAATCATAATGAAAGCACCTAAAATCTAAGAATTCAATCAATCACTCAATAGAGACATAAGATCAATGGATAAAACAAGATAAACACAATGATATCTTCACAAAAACCTTACTATTGCTCTTTTTTTCTTTGATATGTTGGTTGCTCAATTCGTCATCATGACAGTAGCATTCTCTGGGTATCAGATGGATATGATATTGATACTAGGTTGATGCTTGGTAATGATTGATAATGCTTGATAATGTTTATGAGAGCCCCCTTATTGATGAGAAGTGGATTGTTTTATAGATTTGCATGATATTGATCAATGGTTGAGATTGATTAGACAAATCAATGGATGAGAATGATTGAGAGGACAAGATGGTTAAATTTAGGACAAGAGGGCTAAATTTAGGAGTTAACTGAGTGCATGGATGAGTTAACTGGCTGCATGGATGAGTGAACCGATTGCATGAGTGAGTTAAGTGGATTTGATTGATGAGTAGACTAGAAGTGACTGATTAGTAGACTAGAAGTGACTTTGAGTCTAACAAATCATAGTTACAAGACTCGGACTTGACTTGGACTTGGCAAGCTGATTTTTGACTCGGACTTGGACTTGGCGCTCGGACTCGGACAAGACTCAGCAAATTGAAAAACCCAAGAAATTTAAAGATTTTTAAGGATTTAAAACTCGTTTCATGCATCCTTTAATAAATAAACCTTGAAGACACAATAATCTCATCAAATAGAAGCTACTTTGAACACATACACAAGTTTGCATTGATCACATAAGTATAAATGCAAATTTTAGGCTTGAGTTGAAGGAAATAAGCTATAAACTAAATAACACATTAGAAACATAAATAGTGTCAAATATCTACAAAATTCATGGAATATGAAATCCATGGCATCAAAAGTTCAAAACATATATCAGCATAAAAGCTAGAGCCTAGAAGTCTAAGGCTCAAAGGAGCCAATATCAATGATCACTTGACCCCGCAACTGTCCTACTTGTGCGCCTAAGATAGGTCCTAGAACATTCTCCAAACATGATATCTGCATATGTCTTAGGCTCAGGCTCAACCTTAGTGACATCAACATCCTCATCCACATCATCCTCGGACTCGGGGTCCTCCAATGGGTCTCCTCATGCTCAGGCCTTCTCCTCTGCCATCGCTACTACCTCTGCCTCTTGATCCACTTGATCAACCTATTCCAAGTCTTCATAGTTGAAGACAGGATCATCAACCTCAGTGTTCCACTCTGCCTATGGATCAACCTCCTCTAAAGTGATAGGGGATGTGTCAGTGCCCAAGAGCTATTTGTGATGGAGGTGAAGGTTGTAATGAACATACACAAGATCATTCAACCTTTGCACCGCCAAACTATTGCGCTTTTTGGAGTAAATATGCTCGAACATGCTCCAATTGCGCTCACATCCTGAAGCACTACATGGCTGGCTCAAGATACGAACTGCAATCTTTTGTAGCTTTGGCACCTTATTACCAAACATCTCCCACCATGCATTTGAAACAAAAAATAATAAAAATCATTTCTATTCTTTAACTTTGAGTTTACGATAATGGTAATAGAATCATAGATAGAAAAGTTTAAGATTCAAATTTTAAACTATGCCTTGAATAGATTTTTACTTAGCATCATTTGTGTCCGGTTATGCTTGCGTATGTCTCGTGAGAAGAAGTCTCCTTGTGCATTCATAAACAGCTCTATCTCATGAACTATGTGCTCCAACTAATGAATTAGGTGACATTTGCTCTACAACTTAATAGAGCCCACTCCACACCTCGTCATCGGCCTTGAAATATGGGCGAAATTGGAATGTCGGATTAAGGTAGTAGGCAGCTGCATGTATAGGCCTATGAAGCAGATTGTGCCATCGTCAATCAATGACCTCCCATATGGCACCATACTTAGCTTGATTCCCTGAATAAATGGTTCTAGTGGCCTCCTTCACCCTGTCCATGCCCTCATAAATGTATCCCATTGTGGGCTTCTCTCCATCAAAAACTCATAGGAGAACAACAACAGACTGAATGAATTGTGATCACAAGTTGAAACAATAAGCTTTAAGTTTCAAGTTATAGATAAACAAGTGTGAAAAAAAATTAGGAAATGAAATGGAAATGAGAACAAAAATATAACAAATAATTACCCGCACAATCTCCTTGGCCGGTTGCCAAAAGCTATGCTCATCAAAAAACTTGATCAGTCATCTCAATCCTTGCAATGGTCTTTGCATATGATGATGCGGTCCACTCCTCACTTACAAACATGCGTTTCAATCTGCCCTTGTACTGAAGCAAGGATCGCAACGTGATAAATTTTGAAGCAAATCGGGTAACTCCTGGATGAGCCAAGTCTTTCTTATTTGTGGAATTTCTCATAAGGTTGAGTACACGAGCATGATTATATATGTATTTACAAATATTCCTTCCAATTTCTACACGTGTTTTAATTCATGGAATTTTGCCAAGATCCTCCAATATGAGGTCAATGCAATGAGCAACGCAAGGGGTCCAAAACAAGGTGGGGTGCCTCTCCATAAGAAGTTTACCTACAACAACATAATTTTCTGCATTATCTATCACTATTTGCACCACATTCTCCTCACCCACCTCCTCCAACACTTCCTCCAACACCCCATAGAGATACTTGTAGTTGGCATAAAATGCATATGGTTATTTTTTATAATTTTGGTCACTTGACATTGTATTAAGTGGTTGTCACTCTCGGTAGTTATGTGTTGGTTGGTTGATAGTTGTGTACCTCTCGGCAACTGTCGGGTTCTTTAAATATATTGTGTACCGCCAAGGAAGGTAGTACGGTATTGTCGGATCTATATAATCCTTGGCTGACCATCTCTGGTCTTCTTCTCTATAATGATTGTATGTGCGAATAAAGATATATTTTACTATCGTGTCTGGTATGCATTGTCATGTACATTGTTATTTTCTATAAATAATTTACCAGTTGTACCAGCAAACATTTTGGTGTCGTTGCCTTAAAAGAAATCGGATCAGCCTTGAGTGATTCATGTCCGTAGATCCCATCAAAGGTGAGAAGAGGCCACAGGGTGGTCAAGACCGAGCGATTAGGTGATCCGCCGACCCTCGGCCGGAGGGAGCACAAAGATGAGTCAAAGCCTGGCAGTACTCGAGTGTTGGGAACTTGGGACGCTGGAGGTGGACGTGTAGAGGACGCGCACGTGTTTGAGAGTGCAAAAAGAAAGCACCAAAACGTAGCAGTCGGAACAATTCACTCAGGTCCGACACACTTGGAAGTGCTCGAAGTGTTGAGGATGCTGAAGGTGTACGTGTAGAGGGCGCTTGCGTGGCCGAGAGTGCAGGGAAAGCACCGAAATGTAGCGGCCGAAACAGTCCACCCAGGTTCAGCACACAAGGCGAATACAGACGTACCTTCCGAGTGAAAACAATGTTGAACACCCAGGAGAAGCAGAAATTGTCGAAGTTCACGGGAGACAGGTCAGAGGACCCGGTACGGCATTGTAGAACATGCATATCAATTTGGGAGGCAAATGGTCAAGATGATAGGGACTACTGGTTGAAGGCATTTCCCGCGACCCTTCAGGGGATCGCCATTGACTGGTACACAAACCTCGAGGCCCAACACAAGATGAGACAGAGTGATTTGAAGAGGGTGTTCCAGGAGGAATTCAAACTCTTGAGGGATGATAATGAGATCGTGGCCGAAATCTATAATACTAAGCAAGGGAAAAATGAGTGTACGCGCTTATAACCATAGGCTCAAAGAACTGTTGAACAAGATGGAAAACCAGCCAGCCGACGGGTTGAAGAAGAGGTGGTTCACGGAGGGATTGATACCCTCATTGTGCAAGAAGATGAAAGTAGTGCCTCTGTCCTCATACGCCGATGTGTACAATCAAGCGATGGACATCGAGAGTGAAAATAAAACCTCCTCCCAAGAGAAGAGGAAGACCGATGATGATGAGAGCACTGAAGGTAGTAGTGACGAAGAATCCAAAACCTTACGAGCCCTTCGACAGGATATGTTGAGAATGATGAAAGAATTGAAGGCTGAGAAAGGAACCAACAAAGAAGGTAATGAACTATGGTGCATTGAGTGCAAAAGGGAGGGGCACACGAAAGGTAATTGTCCTAGAAATATGTTTTGTGAAATTTGCCAAGTGCTGGGGCATTCAATCAAGGAATGCCCGTACAATTTGAAGATGAGAAGTACACAATTACTCTTCACATAGGGAGAGTCCAGCCCATCGAAATCACAGAATGTATCGCCAAGTGGTTATGGAAATCGACGAGGGCGAAACCAAATACAGTACGACTCCAGAGGACATCCTATCATACAATGCCGACAATGTAGTGAATGGGGACACTCTGCGAGAGATTGCCATAACAAGAAAGACAACATACAATTATTGTGCAAATGATGTGGACCAGGTGACCATGAAGACACCAACTACCTGAATCAGAAGGGTGTTAATATGCTGGATGTGGAGGAACAAGAGGACGCAGTTTTAGCAATCACAAGAGCCCAAACAAAGAAGGCAATGTATTCAAACTCTGGTACGGAAAAGGAACAAGACAAAGTAGAACAAGTGTTGGCAAAGGAACGAGTAACTTCCAATGGAATTGCAAGGATGTCATTGCAAGAGTCAGAGAAGAACATAGTCCAACAGGTGCTACAAACAACCTATCCATCAAGGTGGCAAACCTTCTTCAAACTATGCCGCAACTGAGAATGGCAATTGCCAATACAGTCAGTGACGACATAGTCATCCAAAAACAATGTAAGCCACACGAGGAGGAACTGACGGGAAAACCATCACCCGAAGGGAATGAGTCCAGTGATCCAATGTTGCTGACGGTGAGCATCAGGAGGAAGCCGACACTTGTCCAGATGGAAATAATGGGGAAGAAGTTGACAAACACCATTGTCGATGGAGGCTCGGGAGTAAACATACTACCAGAAGACACGTGGAAATGTCTGGGGAAGCTGAATCTTTGGCTGCCAAGCTTCCACTTGGTAGGTGCTGACCAGCACGACATCCAGCCGTTGGGAACATTGATGGCACAAAAAGTAATGTTTGGGACAAAAAAATTTCTTGGACTTTGTAGTCATCCGGTTACAGAAGAAGGCGTATGATGCACTCCTTGAGAGGGGATGGTTGGTTACTATCAAGGCGAATCATAACTGGAAGCGAAACACACTCGATCGAGAGTGATGGGAGGAAGCATGTCATTGACTTGAGGAACCAGGTGGTGAGTGAAGAATTAGCACCCTCAGACTCTGAGTCTGAGGGTGGAGAGTTAGGTATGGACGGAGGGAGGAAAGGCATGAAACCCAACGATGAAGCAGTGCTCGAACTGGAAGATTGCTTTGAGGATGAGACGAGATCTCTGAAATGGATTATTTCACTAGCAGATGGAGGATTATGAAGTCTTCCACCCTGACTGTAACATGCTACAGATTGGTGAAATTGAGGAAGTGCAAAGTCCAATAGGCTCAGAGGAATTGTATAGGGTTAGCCCGTATGAGAAGGAGAAAAAAAGTTGTAGGAAAAATGAAGCACGACATCTATATGCTATAGGGGGGTTGTATGAGAGAAGGCTGTACAAGTTGAAAGCACATCATCCGTACAACAAATCCGTACGGAATTTGGAAGCACACCATTTACCTCAAAAGGATTCGTATGCCTTGCGGAATACTACCCAAACAAGGAGTAAAGACTTGGGGTCAGAAGAGTTTCATACCACAAATCCGTACAGAGGTGAAATTCAGAAAAGCCACACAGGCAAACCGTACATTGGCAGGGTTCGGGGTTGGATGGAGGGAATAAGGCTCAACCCTTACAAAGGAGTCCGTACGGAAGGAGACATGAAGGCAAGTAAAGACCAAGATGACATCACATCAAACTGCCAGTAGGGAATCATCGTACGGACATCAAACCACCATGAGGGAATCACCACCGTACGGACATCAAACCGCCATAAGGGAATCACCACCGTACGGACATCAAACCTCCATGAGGGAATCACCACCGTACAACCACCTTCTCATTGCCACGTACATCACCTCAAAACCGTATGTCCAACTATATGACATAATTGTGGAATAATCGTACGGACTTCACGACGGTCATTGCTTTGTATTGTACGACTTTTAGCTCATTCCGTACGACATGGCAAGTTCATTCATCTCGTACGGTATCACAGGTGCATTCCTTCCGCACGACACCTAGTGCATCGTTCCCTACTGCCAATGCACATTTTGAAGTTCCAAGGAGTTATTGCCGTACGTCAATTCTGTCATGTACAGATAGATCATATTGCCCACACCGTATGGAGGATACTTCATCTCGTACGGACAAAGCCTATTGTCGACACAGTACGGCCAGAGCATTTCTTTCGCATTGTACGTTAGTGGTTGTATCCTGTATGGGAACACCAATCAGCCGTACATCATCAACCTCGGCTTGCATGTGGAGTTCTCATCGTGTCATATATGGTACAATCCTCTCAATTCCATTGTTCCGTACAACAAAGTGGTTTCTTCATGACATGTTGCAAACGTTGGATAAAGCTCTTTTTTGGCTTCATCAGTATTGTTTTTGGCATCTTAAAAAATCATGAAAATCATGTGCGCCATGGAGTTTCATGGGGTTTTGAAGGTTGAAATTTGGTGTTGGCGGCGGGACCCTACGAGGGGCGCTGCCTCTCGACCCCGTTCAAGGCATTGCCCCCAAACCCCCTTTTGATTTGACGGGTACGCTACATGTTGGGGCTGTCCAGTACAAGTCATTGCCTACACTCTTGCCTTTAGTCTCACTAGTCTTTCCAGATATTTCCTGATATTAACTTGTCGTCTGGAAGACGACTTTTTCTTTGGGGGGGATGATGTAGTTGGCATAAAATGCATACGATAATTTTGGTCACCTAACATTGTATTAATTAATGGTATTAAGTGGTTGTCACTCTCGGTAGTTATGTGTCGGTTGGTTGATGGTTTTGTACCTCTTGACAACCGTCGGGTTCTTTAAATATATTGTGTACCGCCAAGGAAGGTAGTATGGTATTGTCGGATCCGTGTAATCCTTGGCCGACCATCTCTGGTCCTCTTTTCTGTAAAGATTGCATGTGCGAATAAAGATATATTTTAGTGCCATGTCTGGCATGCATTGTCATGTACATTGTTATTTTCTATAAATGATTTACCAGTTGTACCAACAAACAATACTCAACGTTTTTTATATTCCCTGAAGCATCAATTGACTTCAAAAACACTGTGCTACCTAAGAAAGAAAAAAAAATTAAAAAATCAAGAAACTTAATCACTGAATCAATAATAAATATACTTTACAAAATACAAAGTACAATTACTCGATGAGGAGACAAGAAAATTCAGCAGTGTTCTATTTCTTTGTCGGCCCAACCATCAATCATGATGGTGCAATCCCTCCTCCATATGTCACGTTGCCTGGCAATTTTGGCTGTAACATCAGCCACCTTTTGACTCAAAACAGGGCCTTTTATCTCCTCATCATTAGGGGCTTTGAACCCCTGACCACAAACAGTAATGGCATCTACCATAATTTGCCAATATGGAGACCTAAAACAAATTAAATAAATGGAATAAGTATTTACTATTAACTATTAAGTTTTACTTGTAACTTCAAAAATTAAAATAATCAATGTAGCATACTCTTAAATTCTTAATTTCTTAAAAGCCAAAAAATTAACACAGTGAAATCAAAATAATAATGAATAGCTCGCTGCATGAAATGGAACGTTGTTGTAGAACCAAAAATTTCCAATTGCAATTTTCGCAGCATCATGCTTCTCCTTATTCCAACCCATGCTCTCAAGCGATGGTTGGGCACCCGAAGTCATGTGTGGAACAAAAAGTGAATCTAATGTGGATTTATTTTTACGAATCTGAGGCACAATGCTCACACTCGCACTACCACCACTTCCAGATGCAGGAAATGGAGGCTGGGGATTTGAAGAAGCCTTTCCACCAATGTTTGCCATTTCTTTCATTTGCTTACTTTTTAATTTTTTTTTCTTTTCAAATTCCTCTATTTGAGCTTGCACTTCATATAGCCTCAGGGGGTGCTAATTTGCATGGTTTGGCATCATGGCATTCTATTTGTGCAATGTGATATTTCACCCAATTAATACCTCCCCCATTATATTTTGTTTTGCAATGAATACATCTTACTTCTCCTTTTTTTGATCCGGGGATGCCATGTTTCCAAGCCTTATCCTTTCTAAATGGGGCTGCCTTTGGGGCACCACTTCTACTACTGGTAGGTTGAGATATTATGCTGCAATATATTATAACTGAAAAAAATCAGCAAAATGTCTCTTATTCTAATTAAGTTAAAACTAAAAAAATAAATAATAGAAATAAAAAATAAACTAGGGTTTCATATTATTTCCATCAATATAAAATGAAACAAAAACAAAACAAATGTACATAAAATGAAAATATGAAAGTAAAAAAATAAAAAAACAATAAAAAAAATGTAACTTACCTCTTTAAATTTGCTCTAAAATTGAAGAAATGCATCTTCAAATTTGTAGAGACCTTTTCCAAATTTCTTTGATTCCTTTAAATGCTTGAATGTAAGCTACTAACTTGCACAAACAATGAACACGCCCAATCTCCTCTTCAATCTATCTGCTGGTTTGCAATGCCTCTATTTTTTTTCTCAAATGCCTCTTTTTCTCTCCTCATGTTTGCAAACAATAAAAATGACTTTTCAAGGTAAGGCAAACATATTACCCTTGTGTCCAAGTGAAAACAAAGAATTTTTTTTTTTTTTTGCTTTTTGGGAGTTGTTGGGCGCAACAAAGTCCTAGGCTCGGGACTCGGCGAGTTTGACAGACTTGGCAAGTCAGAGCAGACTCAGTCAAGTCCGAGTCCAGGGTCCATTGGACTCTACAAAGTCAACCCACCTCTGGACTCGCAAAGTCCTGTAACTTTGGACTAATAAAATGGAGGTGCATGAAGATTAAATAATAGCATATAATTATATAAGTCATGTGCATGATGGGAAAATAAATTTAGAAAAAGCAATTAAGTAAGCTAAATTAATTTATTTAATTATGGAGAAAATATTAGCTAATTAGATAAATAAAATTATTTAATTAATGTGGAAAAAAAATAATTAATGGGTTGACCGCATAGTGCAATGGTTAGTTGCAAGTAGCGTTAATGCTATGATTTAGGTTCGAATCCCGTCCAGTCAAGCCCTATGGATGCAGGTTGGAGCAGAGTTGAGAGATAGGGAACAGAGCGGAAAGATAAGGAGAGGAGGATGGCAAAAGGAGATATAAGGATGTTAATGCCAAACAACTTTGAGGATGAGGTCCCTTAAAAATGTGGCCTCACTAGTTCATAGTGTAATGTCCCCTTCTCATTGAGGTGTATTCGGTGGTCCATTGGCCTATTCCGAAGACCCGTAGGCTATTTGGAGAGGAGAATTAAGGTTTCCAATTTTTGTGGAGTTTTGCACGAGCTTTTAGGGTTTGTCAGGAGGGAATTCTTCAATTCTGCTTATGGTTTCCTTCTAGGTTTTCCATGAACTCCAGGGTGGCATAACATGCATTTGATTCTTTGGTGAAGTCAGAACTTACTATTTTTAGTAAGTTAGGGTTTGGCTATTTGGATGATGCAATTCTACTGAGCTTTCCAAGCTCTTTCTCTAGGTTCAAAGATCATGTTTTTCGGAGCAATATTTCTTGACTTACTATTTTAGTAAGTGGCTGTGTTGAGCATTTCTATTTTATAGCAGTCTTGGACAGGGTCTTGACTCAGCACGGTTTAGTTGTCTTCATCGCACAACTTCATCCTTGATTTTGGTATTGATCAGTATTGGAGTTATAAGTTATTTAATTAAATATTAATTCCTTATCCTAAGGTTTAATATTTAATTATTTTTATTACGGATTAATTGTGTTGTGGGCGACTTAGGAAAAAATATGTATCTGCCATCAATATTGCTCTTTTCCTAAGTCAGTGGCGTAAAAGGTGGCGTTGAGGATGATAAAATATTTCATGTTTATATTATTTTAATGTTGCAAGTTGTTCCCTAGGAAAAAGTTCGAACTTTGCCTAGGGAGATGGGGAAAGTGAATGCCATGTCTAGGAGAGGACATGAAATGAGTCTCAATTGAGTTTGGGTGCCATTTGCATTTGAATTTCAGAGGGATAAATCTATAAATACAGGTGCTTGGCCTCTCATTTGTTATCTTGAAGAAATTACCCCATTATGTTGCCGGTTTGGCGAATGAAATCTGAGCTTCGAAGTGAACCTTCCTAGCTAAGTGCACTTTCGTACTTGCAAGACAGTACCTAGCTATTTTCCATGATCTTTCAGTGATATTAGGGAGTTTGTTGAAGTGTGGGATTGCTGTAGTTCGAGTTTTGGTGTGTTTCCAGGCTGCTAGGGACGTCATGGCTGAAGCATACTTTTGTTCACAAGTCTCCATGTGATCACCCGTTGCTTCTGGGTATCGGCTCCTTGGTTTTCTATGTCCTAGGCGATATTATTTGTAAGTTTCTAGCTCTAATTTTTGAGTTTTCAATTTTATTATGCATATTGAACTTCCCAGCCTCGGCGTCATTCTTAGTGTGGACATTTGGAAGTAAGTTGTGGTGGTTGGTATATATAGAGGTCATTTTGTTGATTGTACTTAGTCATTTATGATATATTAGCAGTTTGGGAGTTTTTTGGGGATGTTGGTGTGAGTTGAGTGAGTTTTATGCATTTTAGTGTGTCTTGGTGTTGCTGGTTATGCATTTCCAGTTTGCTGTCATAAATTGCAGATTTCCAGAAGTTAGCGTTTGGGTGTGCATTTCGAAGTGTGAGTAGACTAGTTGATTAGGGTGTGATTTGGGGTGATTTGGGTGAGTTTGGAGAGAGATATGAACATTTCATAGTTTCTTGAAGCTGGTGGTCTATGTGTTATTGATCCTAGAATTTCATAATTACATGTTGAAGGACCTTTGGGAGTTAGTATTTGTTTGGAGATATTTATCAACATTGGACAGCATTACTTCTCTATTCTATCTCTCTATTTCTATATTGTAAGGTTAAGTAGTAGTACTACTAACCATTTCTGGATCGTAAGCTTTCCCGCTGAAAAGTGGATGAGGCTGGCTTGCCACCTATATTTTGGTATTTGTTGCTCAGTCCTCCCGTTGCATAAGCAGTCGAGTGATATCTGTTTGTAATAGTCCTCCCGCTGCATAAGCGGTTGAGTGATATTTGTTGTAATGATCCTCACGCTACATAAGCGGTTGAGTGATATTTGTTGTAATGATCCTCCCGCTACATAAGCAGTTGAGTTGAGCTTGTTTGGTGTGTTCAGTCCTCTCACTGAAATATTGCAGTAGAGTGATTCATGTTTTGGAGTATTGTTCACTTGGCTGGTTTACCGCCAAGTTTCTTGCTTACCCGTTGGTTAAGAGGAAGGGGTTGGCTTGCTGCCCATTATTGTATTCAGCACTTCAACAGATTATCACTAACGATTCCCTACTACTGTATGCTCTCACCCTCCTAGTTTGGGCTCTCAGTGATTAGAAAGTGGAAGGGTTACTTTCAGCAGTATTGTGATTATATTTCTCTAACCTTAACGGGTTATTGTGTTTTGTTCTGTAAATCTTATTTCAAAAATTAAAAAAAAATTAAGGGGAATATCACACTGGTATTAGAGCCACACATCCTGTTAGCCTGTGTGACTGAAGAGTTCCATGAGTGACAGAGATATCAGATACTACAACTGGTAACAAATAAGATAGCAGTTTCAGGTTCCATGAGTTCCAAAAGAAGATAACTTTTCAGAGGTATTGAGAAACAGAGGGAAGGAAGTGGATTCTGCAGATTCAGTAGATTCAATGGCAGAGAAGGCTGCAAAACAGAATGAGGCACCTGACAAAAAGGCCGAGAGGTAGCTCAATGCCATGATGGATATGATGTCTTAGTTGCTGGCCAAACTTAACCAAAATGTTGTTGGGACCCCTAATCAACCCAACAATGGCCCGGAAGCTAGCACTTCTAATACTCCTGGAGGAAATGGAAACGAGAGTAACAATGGGAGCAACAATGGAGGTTCAGCTCCAAGACCTCTGCAACCTGTCTTCCTGCCTAGAGAAGCACCACAAGATGAAGTTGAGATACCTACAACTGATGAGATAAGGAGTAGCTATATGGAGTATGCTTCTCTCCCTACAGGGATCTGAGATATTCTCACCTTGGATCAATACATTAATCAGAAAATGAAGCGAGGAAGGAGGAATGACTACCGATTTCCTGCCCCAAGAGATTATCAACAACCTCTTGGAAGGGTGACTTTAGCATATTTTGATGGAAGCAATAAGAGCACAGCTAGAGCATGAGTGCAAAAGTTGGACAATTATTTGTCCGTGAGGCCTATGCCCGAAGAAGACACCATCAAGTTCGCCACTTTGCATTTGGATGGTGTTGCTCACGAATGGTGGGACCATGGGTTGGTCACCCTTGGTCATAACTTGATAACCACTTATGCTGATTTCACCAACAAGTTGATAGAAAGGTTTTATACCAAGGATCCAGAGGTGAAATTTTAGGGAAATTGCTCAACTCAAACATCAAGGTTCATTGGACTCTTACATAACTGAATTCCAAAATCTCTCAGTTATGGTAAGTAGTATTTTTGAGAAGCGGTTAGTGGTCCTTTTCACTAAAGGACTTGAAGAACCTTTGAAAGGTTGGGTTAAAGCTTTTGATCCGCCCACCTTGCCAGAAGCCATTAAGAAATCTAGGAGCATGGAGTCGGCTGCCCCTAAGAACAAATTTCAGTCTGAGCCTTTTCCTTTCCGGAAGGATAAGAAGAAGTTTACAAATCAGACCAAGAAGTTTCCTTCGCGGGTGGATGATGAGCTCCGGAGGAAGAATCTTTTCTACTTTTGCAGAGAACTTTGGGCCCCAGGACATAAATGTCATGGGAAGGGCAATTTACATCAAATGGAGTGCTATTCTGCGGATGGATCAGATTCTGAAATTTCAGTACAGCAGACTGAAATTGAGGACAGCGAGTATGAAGAGGCTCCTGAAGGGACTGAAACTGAACTAGAAGACAGAGGAGTGGTTGCTCAACTCTCGAGTATTCACAAGAATGAGTCTTTTAGAGTTCAAGGTGTGATAGGAGAATATCGTGTCATTGCTCTCATTGACACTGGAACACTGGAGCTACTCATAATTTCATTGATGAGAGAATTGTTGCAAAGAAGGGGCTAGTGGCAGAGGAAGTAGAAGGCTTCAAAGTCATGGTAGCTGATTGCTCCACTATATCTTGCAACCGAATGATTTCCAACATGTATCTGAAGTTGGGAAACCATGAGATTCGAGATGACTTCTTTGTGGTTAGCATTGGAGGGACTGATGATGTAGTCCTTGGAATTTAGTGGCTGAGATCGCTTGGAGAGATTACTCTAAATCTGCAAACCATGGAGCTGAAATTTATGGCAGATGGGAAGAAGGTAGTCTTGAGAGGAATGTCCAATGGTGGACTTAGAGTAGTATCTTTGAAGCGGATGGAGAGGTTGATCCGCCATAACCAAGTGGAGTGGGCAGTGGAGTGTTTGATATTGCCTTTAGATACACTTGAAGATAAGAGGGGCTACTCTACAGATATTCAAGCTTTGATCACGGAGAGGGGTAAGACTCTTGGGGATCCACTCCTTGGTAAACCTACAAAGTTCATGCTTATGCCATCCAATCCACTTGAAGAGAAGAAGAGTTATCTTGAAGATATCCAAGAGGAGTAAGGTGTTTGAAAATCCATCTCCTAGTAGACCTCCTGAAAGAGGTGCAAAACACATCATTGAGCTAGAAGAGGGAGCCAAGCCTATTATGACTACTTCCTATCGGTACCCCAAGAAGCAGAAGGATGGAATAGAAAAATCTATTAAGGAGCTTCTTGACATGGGATATATTCGGCCAAGCAAAAGCGCTTTTGCTTCGGTTGGAGTTTTGGTGAAGAAGAAGGATGGGACCATGTGCATGTGCGTGGACTACCGAGCTCTGAATCAGAAAACCATCAAGAATTGGTACCCAATTCCGAGAATTGATGAGCTACATGGAGCCGTGTTATTTTCAAAGATAGATCTCAAATCGGGCTACCACCAAATCAGGATGAGGGCATCAGATGTGGAGAAGACTGCTTTCAGATGCCACTTTGGGCATTTTGAGTTCCTAGTCATGCCCTTTGACTTGACTAACGTCCCGGCCACATTCCAGTCATGCATGAACAAAATCTTCCAGAAACAGTCGAGGAAGTCTATGCTCATATTCTTTGATGATATACTCATATTCAACAAGTCTTGGAAGGAGCATTTACAACACTTGGATGAAGTGTTGAGCATACTGGAATCCGAATCCCTATTTGCAAAGGAGTCCAAATGTGTATTTGGAATGGATGAACTGCTCTACCTTGGTCACATTATCAGTGCAGGGGGTGTGAAGTGTTAATTTTGTGCCCTAGATCAATAATCAGATTTATGTCTTTTAATTATGCCCTAGTTTGTTAATCAGATTTGTAACATTTTAGTAAACCATAATTCAGTAAGCTCAGAAATGAAACAAGTAAACAAGAGACAAACACAAATACCCTGGGAAAACCTCCAAGGAACATTAAAGACCCATAGGTCAGATTATATATTCTCTCTTAATTGCTCAAATACAATACTTAGCTTGCTTCTCCAGATCTGATCCCTTTTGTATGATAGATCTGCACTTCTAAGCACTACAAGTTTGCACCAAAAAAGGCCTATGTCCTCTTGGACAAGTTCGCACAATCCTTGAGTAAATTCGCACCTTTTATTTGCAGAGCTAGTTCCTTGATTTCATGAATGATTGAATTGTATTTGCAAGTTGTCTTTATTTATATGAGACCTTATCCTTTATTAAGTCCAAGTCGGCCTTCCTTCTTTTGGCGCCAATTTATTTATTGTGGCATGGAGTATTTAGGGTGGCGTGATGGTATAGGGTTGGGCTCAACTTGGGGGCACATTACCCCTTTAGGATAGGACCCAGTCCTATATGGGTTTGGATGTTGCCTTAAGGCAATCCGAACCCATCTTACCTAGTTACAAATAACACTCCCTCTTAACTAGGGAAGAAGATAATACATAATCTGAACCTTTAGAGTTCCATCTAGCACACAAGCATAGAATTGCATCTTCCACTTAGCACACAAGCATAGGATGGTTCTAGCACACAAGCATAGAAAGTGTAATACACAAGTGGGTCTTTACATAATTCCAATTTTCCATCTAGCACACAAGCATAGATTGGACACAATTCATTCTTGCACACAAGCAAAGAATGATCAAAGTGCTGCAGATAGATTCACTGAGATTGAAGCTCCCTCTCAATCAGGGTTTCGTTTTCCACAATACCAAGTCTGTCGTTGAAGTATTCGAACTTCACTCTGGATAAGGGTTTGGTAAGGATGTCCACAACTAGTTCATCCGTGCTGATGTACTTTAGTTGAATGGCGCCTCTTTGCACCATATCCCGAATGAAGTGATAGTGCGTTTCCACATGTTTGGACCGGTGGTCATGGAACACAGGATTTACTGACATTTTTATACATCTTTGATTATCACAATGAATGGTGGTAGGACCACTAGCTTGACCAAATAATCCAACGAGGAGTTTGCGAAGCCACACTGCTTCTCTGGATGTAACAGATGCTGCAATGTACTCAGCTTCTGCAGTGCTCAATGCTACGGAAGATTGCTTTCTACATGCCCAAGAGATCACTGCAGAGCCCAAGTTGAAGCAGATACCCGAAGTACTTTTCCTGTCCTTGACACTTCCTGCCCAATTTGAATCTAAATAGCCTTCCAAGAAGATTGAAGTGTTAAGCGAATACTTCAGCTCATAACCAATAGTGCCACACAGGTATCTTAGGATGTGCTTGGCAGCCACAAGGTGAACAAGTTTAGGCAAGCCCACGAACTGACTGAGGGCATTCACAACACAACACATATCTGGCCTTGTATTGACTAGATACATTAATGATCCAATCAGCTGCCTGTACTCGGATGGACATGCAAAATCAGAATTAGCTGCAGAAACACTTAACTTCTTTAAGTTAGATTCCATAGGAGTATGCATGGGTTTACAATCCATCATTCTAAATCTTTTTAGAATATCAATAGTATATTTTCCTTGACTTAGAAAAATTTCATTGGATTTTTGCCATACTTCTAACCCTAGGAAGTAATGCATTAGTCCTAAATCCTTCATTTCAAATTCTGAGGCTAATTCTTTCTTACATCTTATGATTAATTTATTTTCACCAGTGAGAAATAAATCATCCACATACAAAACCAAAATAAGCATATCATCAGCATAAATCTTTAAGTAAATGTTAGCATCAGCATCATTCTTACGAAATCCTAAGCTTAGTAAGTACTTATCAATTCTTTCATACCAAGCACAAGGAGCCTGTTTGAACCCATATAAGGCTTTCTTCAACCTGCAAACATGAGAATCTCTCTTATGAATTACATAACCTTCTGGTTGCTCAATATAGACTTCCTTCTCAATAACACCATTGAGGAAGGCTGTCTTAACGTCCATTTGATGCAGTTCCCAACCTTTGGCTGCAACAATATCTATTATAGATCTAATAGAAGTATATCTAACAACAGGAGCAAAAGTTTATTCATAATCTATTCCTTCCTTTTGGGAAAAACCACAAGCTACAAACCTAGCTTTGTATTTTTCAATACTACCGTCAGCATTATGCTTAATTTTAAACAACCATTTAGAGGAAACAACAGACTTACCTTTGGGTCTGAGTACAATGTCCCAGACATCATTCTTGATGATAGACCCATACTCTTCATCCATGGCTGATTTCCAAGCATGATGGGACATAGCTTCTTCGACATTGTGAGGTTCAAACTCAATGATATTATACATCACAAAAATGTAGTTGGTGTGATTTTGGAATCTCTTGCTATCTCTAAAGGTTCCTTTGGGAGTAGCAAATCCTTCAGCATCTTGAATCGTGTTTCTAACCCAAAGTGGTCTCTTCTTGCAGACCACAATATCTTGAGGTATATTGGTAGAGTCCATGGGTTCTGTTGGGTCATTCTGAACTTCCTGATCCGGAAGGTCAGTGGACTCCTCCTGTATCTCAGGGTTAGCATCAACTATTGAATCTTGATTTTCAATCACCATATCATTATTGTCAGATAATGAACCTTTAGATCTTTTGAAAGCAATATCTTCTTCAAAAGTTACATCCCTACTTACCTCAACATACCTTTGACCTGAAATGTAGATCCTGAAGGCTTTGGAAGATTCGTTGTATCCTACTAAGATGCCTTTCTTTCCAGATGGATCCAACTTGGTTCGTTTTTCCTTACGCACATGAACATACATCGAGCTCCCGAATATCCTTAGGTGGCTGATGTCAGGTTTGATTCCTGTAAAGGCTTCTTCAGGAGTTACATCCTTTAGAGCACGATGAGGACATCTATCTGAATATAAACTGCTGTTTTGGATGCTTCCGCCCATAGAAAAGGTTGCAGGTCTTGATCATGGATCATAGCTCTTGCAGCTTCAACAATGGTCCTGTTCTTTCTTTCAGCAACTCCATTTTGCTAAGGATTGTAGGGAACACAGAACTCCCTCTTAATTCCTGCCTTAACACAAAAGTCATAGAAACTACCTGAGGTGTATGCACCTCCATTGTCAAACCTTAAACATTTAATTCGATTTCCTGTAGTGTTTTCAACTAAGGCTTTGAATTCTTTAAATCCGTTTAGGAGTTCTTCAGACTCTTTAGATTTAAGAAAGTAGATCCATGTTTTCCTAGAGAAATCATCTATGAAGATAACATAATACAAGAAACCGCTAGGAGATGCTACATACATAGGACCACATAAATCTGAATGAATAAGTTCTAACTTTTCTTTAGCCCTACTATCGCTTTTATGAAAAGGATTCTTTACATTTTTACCCATTGCACAACCTTTACAAGCATCATCATGAGATAAACTAAATTTAGGCATACCTTTAACCATTTTAGGCTTGAAAGTGTAGATGTCCAAGTCTTCTATGCCAGAGCTCGCATGATTCAGGGGCCTCATGGATAAGAGCTTGAATTGGATTAGCTGCAAGCTTATATAAACTATCACATCTATTTCCAATAACACGAGCAGTTTTGAAATTAGATTTCTTAGACCAAGCAAGTACTTTCCCTTCAGAAAATGCTATTCGCAAACCCTTATCTTCTAAGGCAGAAATGGAAATAAGATTTCTTTTAATACCAAGTACAAAAAGAATATCACAGAGTTGTAAGGAAATACCAAAATCTAGTTTTAAAGAGGTAGTACCAGAACCTTTTACCGAGTATCGAGCATTATCACCGATTACCACATGAAGGTTGGTGTCTTTTTCAATCAGATCTGAAAGAAGCTCACGAAAACCTGAGATGTGTCTGGAGGCACCACTATCAAGTATCCACGTATTACTGTCCGTAGGAACATTGCTGGATAGAGCAGAGATAAGAAGATAATCCTCACTTTGTTCGGCAACTTCATTTAAATTGACTTTCCTTTTCTTGGGATCATTTTGACAATCTCTGGCATAGTGACCATACTTATCGCATCTGAAGCAACGAATGTGGGAGGAATCTCTTGACTTCTTCCTTGGATCATAGGAGGAGGATCTAAAGTCTTTGCTTCTCTTTTCTTTCTTCCAATGTCCACCTTTCCTAGATTTAGCTAAGAGAACATGATTATCTTTGTGAGAGTTCTCGAGTTTTCCTCTTACCTCAATTCGAGATTCCTCTTCAATGCAATCAGATTGAAGACGCTCAAAGTTGGGACGGTCAGCTCTTCCACCAATGCTACGAATGAATGGTTCCCATTCATCAGGTAGACCATTTAATGCAATCTTAACAAGATCTTTATCCGAAATTTGGCAATCAAGAGTACTTAGCTTGTCCTTTAGTTCATTGATCTTCATGAAGCTGGCTATGATTGAGTCTTCTTCTTTCATTTTCATGTGAAGAAGCTGCTGTCTTAGAGCAAGGGCCCTGCTGAGGTTGTTGACTTCATACATCCCCTCCAAGTGTTTGATCATTTCCCTGGCAGACGCAAATTTTGATATGATAGTGACAAGGTGATTCTTGACAGATTCAATTATGATCTTCCTAGCCTTGAGGGAGTCTTTCTTGAACTGCTTCAGCTCTTTAGCATCTTGTGGAGGGGACAGCCTTTCTTCTTCTACAAATTTTAGCAAATCATTCTCTTCAAAGATCAATAGAATATGGACTTTCCAAGCAGCAAAATCAAGGGCTCCATCAAGTCTATCTTTAGCCCTCAAACTTGACATTTTAAACTGAAAACAAACAACAACTATATGCAACAAATGATTTACTAAAATCTGAAGTTAGTGACACCTTAGCTCTGATACCATGTTAATTTTGTGCCCTAGATCAGTAATCAGATTTATGTCTTTTAATTTTGCCCTAGTTTGTTAATCAAATTTGTAACATTTTTAGTAAACCATAATTCAGTAAGCTCATAAATGAAACAAGTAAACAAGAGACAAACACAAATACCCTGGGAAAACCTCCAAGGAGGAAAAACCCAACATTAAAGACCCACAGGTCAGATTATATATTCTCTCTTAATTGCACAAATACAATACTTAGCTTGCTTCTCTAGATCTGATCCCTTTTGTATGACAGATCTGCACTTCTAAGCTCTACAAGTCTGCACCAAAAAAGGCCTATGTCCTCTTGGACAAGTTCGCACTATCCTTGACAAGTTCGTGCTTTTTATTTGCAGAGCTAGTTCGCTGATTTCATGAATGATTGAATTGTATTTGCAAGTTGTCTTTATTTATATGAGACCTTAACCTTAAGTCCAAGTCGGCCTTCCTTCTTTTGGTGCCAATTTATTTATTGTGGCGTGGAGTATTTAGGGTGGCATGATGGTATAGGGCTGGGCTCAACTTGGGGGCACGTTACCCCTTTAGGATAGGACCCAGTCCTATATGGGTTCAGATGTTGCCTTAAGGCAATCCGGACCCATCTTACCTAGGTACAAATCCGAATCCCTATTTGCAAAGGAGTCCAAATGTGAATTTGGAATGGATGAAGTGCTCTACCTTGGTCACATTGTCAATGCAGGGGGTGTGAAGGTAGATCCCGAAAAGATTAGAGCTATCATTGATTGGCCTCCTCCCGAGAACATAACACGCTTGAAGGGATTCTTGGGTCTTTGTGGTTTTTACCGTAGGTTTGTCAAGGGATACTCTCAATTGGCTGCCCCCCTCACATATCTTACAAAGAAAAGAGCTTTTGAGTGGTCAAACAAGGCACAGGCAGTATTTGATCGGTTTAAAGAGATCATGAGCTCATGCCCTGTTTTAGCTCTACTTGATTTCACTAAGCCTTTCGAGCTACAGTGTGATGCTTCTGGTGAAGGCGTTGGTGCAGTCCTCATGCAAGACAAGCACACTATTGTCTTTGAGAGCAGAAAATTAAGAGGAGCGGAAAGATTGTACTCCATCTATGACAGAGATGCTTGCCATCATGCATGCTCTTGCGAAGTTCAAGCAGTATCTTGTGGGGAGTAAGTTCGTTGTTAAGACTGATCATGACAGTCTTAAGCACTTCATGCACTAGAAAGACTTGAACGAAAGGCAGCAGAAGTGGGTTAGTAAGCTTTAGGCTTATGACTTGGACATTGAGTATGTCAAAGGGAAGAACAACATAGTGGCGGACGCTCTTTCCTAGAGACCCCATTTGAGCTCTATGAGTGAGCTTACAGCTGATTGGAGGGACTTGTTGCTTGCTGATTATGCCAAAAATCAGTTTGCAACCAGCATTATTGAGGGCATCTTTCATGATGAAAAGTACAGATTGGTTGATGGATTGATTATGTAGAAGGGTAGGATCCTTATTCTACCTGAATTTAAGTTGAAGGAGAAGGTATTATAGACTTTTCATGACATTCCTCTTGCTGGTCATCAGGGTTTTTTCAAAACTTATAGGCAGATCTGAGAGAGATTCTCTTGGAAAGGGTTGAAAAAGGATGTTCTGAAGTATATCAGGGAATGCCATGTTTGTCAGAAGAACAAGGATGAGCACAGTGCACCCGCCGGATTGTTGCAACCACTGTCGATTCCCAATCAAAAATTGGAAAGCATCTCTATGGATTTCATCACTGGGTTGCTGAGAGCTAGTGGGAAGGATTGTATCTATGTGATGGTAGATAGATTAATGAAATTTGCTCATTTACAGCAACTCAGGTTGCTGATTTGTTCTTCCGTGAGGTGTTTAGGCTACATGGGCTGCCTAAAAACATTGTGAGTGATAGGAACAACAAGTTCCTAATAAGCTCTTTCTGGTAGGAGATTTTCAGATTGTGTGGTACTGTGCTCACCCCAAGCACGAGTTACCATCCTCAGACAGATGGACAAACGGAGATAGTTAATAAGTGGTTGGAAGGTTATTTGAGAAATTATTTTTCAAAACAGCAGAAGGCGTGGGTAAGATGGTTACACCTTGGTGAATGCTGCTATAATTCCACTTATCACATGTCCATCCGAATGTCTCCTTTCATGGCACTCTACGGTTACGAGGCCCCTAGCTTTACTGTCTTGGTGTTTGGAGATAGTAGAGCACCTCAAGCTAGGGATATGGTTCAACAGTGTCAGGATATTCTGAAGGCATTGAAGGACAACCTCCAAATTGCACAGAATCAGCAGAAGATGTATGCTGATCAGCAGCGAGTTGAGTGTTCATTTGAGGTTGGTGATATGGTCTACTTGAGACTCCAGCCCTTCAGACAGTCTACTCTTAAGAAGAGTGGAGCGGAAAAGCTTAAGCCATGTTTTTATGGACCATTCAGGGTCATCAGGAGACTGGGAGTTGTGGTTTATGAGTTGGAGCTACTAGCGAGTAGCCGAGTACACAATGTCTTCCATGTGTCACGCCTCAAAAAGGCGCTTGGGCACAACGTGATAGTCTCATCTGATATGCCTCCTTTGGATGGAGAGGGAAAATTAGTACTGGTTCCTGTAGCAATCCTTGATGTCAGGGAATGGATTTTGAGGAGAAGGACCATTAGAGAGTATTTGGTTAAGTGGAAAGACTTACTGGTGGAGGATGCTACGTAGGAGAATGAGGAGATATTACAACACCCCGGTTTGCGATTGCTTGAGGACAAGCAATTTTGGGGAGGGCGGACTGTAATGCCCCCTTCTTAGTGAGGTGTATTCAGTGGTCCATTGGCCTATTCCGGAGACCCGTAGGCTATTTGGAGAGGAGAATTAGGGTTTCCAATTTCTGTGGAGTTCTGCACAAGCTTTTTAGGGTTTGTCAGGAGGGAATTCTTCAGTTCTGCTTATGGTTTCCTTCTGGGTTTTCCATGAACTCCAAGGTGGCATAACATGCATTTGATTCTTTGGTGAAGTCAGAACTTACTATTTTTAGTAGGTTACGGTTTGGCTGTTTGGATGATGCAATTCTACTGAGCTTTCCAAGCTCTTTCTCTGGGTGCGAAGATCATGTTTTTCAGAGCAGTATTTCTTGACTTACTATTTTTAGTAAGTGGCTGTGTTGAGCATTTATATTTTTAGCAGTCTCGGACAGGGTCTCGACTCAACACAGTTCAGTGGTCTTCATCGCACAGCTTCATCCTTGATTTTGGTATTGATCATTATTGGAGTTATAAGTTATTTAATTAAATATTAACTCCTTATCCTAAGGTTTAATATTTAATTATTTTTATTACTGATTAATTGTGTTGTGGGCGACTTAGGAAAAAATATCTATCTACCATCAATATTGCCCTTTTCCTAAGTCAGTGGTGTAAATGGTGGCATTGAGGATGATAAAACATTTCATGTTTATATTATTTTTATGTTGCAAGTTGTCACCTAGGAAAAAGTTCGAACTTTGCCTAGGGAGATGGGGAAAGTGGATGCCATGTCTAGTAGAGGACATGAAATGAGTTTCAATTGAGTTTGGGTGCCATTTGCATTTGAATTTTAGAGGGATAAATCTATAAATATAGGTGCTTGGCCTCTCATTTGTTATCTTGAAGAAATTACACTATTATGCTGCCGGTTTAGCGAATGAAACCTGAGCTTCGAAGTGAGCCTTCCTAGCTAAGTGCAGTTTCGTACCTGCAAGACAGTACCTAGCTGTTTTCCATGATCTTTCAATGATATTAGGGAGTTTGTTGAAGTGTGGGATTGCTGGTTTTGTTGTAGTTCGAGTTTTGGTGTGTTTCCAATTTGCTGGGGATGTCATGGCTGAAGCATACTTTCGTTCGTAAGTCTCCATGTGATCTCCCGTTGCTTCTAGGTATCGGCTCCTTGGTTTTCTATGTCCTAGGCGATGTTATTTGTAAGTTTCCAGCTCTAATCTTGAGTTTTCAATTTTATTATGCAAATCAAACTTCCCAGCCTAGGTGTCATTCTTCGTGTGGACATTTGGAAGCAAGTTGTGGTGGTTGGTATATATAGGTGTCATTTTGCTGATTGTATTTGGTCATTTATGATATATTAGCAGTTTGGGAGTTTTTTGGGGATGTTGGTGTGAGTTGTGAGTGAGTTTTATGCATTTTAGTGTGTCTTGGTGTTGCTGGTTGTGCATTTCCAGCTCGCTGTCATAAATTGCAGATTTCCAGAAGTTAGCGTTTGGGTGTGCATTTCGAAGTGTGAGTAGATTAGTTGATTTGGGGTGATTTGGGTAAGTTTGAAGAGAGATATGAGCATTTCATAGTTTCTTGAAGCTGGTGGTCTGCGTGTTATTGATCCTAGAATTTCATAATTACATGTTGAAGGACCTTTGGGAGTTAGTAATTGTTTGAAGATATCTATCAGCATTGGACAGCATTACTTCTCTATTCTATCTCTCTATTTCTATATTGTAAGGTTAAGTAGTAGTACTACTAACCATTTTTGGATCATAAGCTTTTCCACTGAAAAGTGGAAGAGGCTGGCTTGCCACCTACATTTTGGTATTTGTTGCTCAGTCCTCTTGTTGCATAAGCAGTCGAGTGATATCTGTTTGTAATAGTCCTCCCATTGCATAAGCGGTTGAGTGATATTTGTTGTAATAATCATCCCACTGCATAAGCGGTTGAGTTGAGCTTATTTGGTGTGTTCAGTCCTCCCACTAAAATATTGTGGTAGAGTGATTCGTGTTTTGGATTATTGTTCACTTGGCTGGTTTACCGCCAAGTTTCTTGCTTACTTGCTAGTTAAGCGGAAGGGGCTGGCTTGCTGCCCATTATTGTATTCAGCACTTTGGCAGATTATCACTAACGATCCCCTGCTACCGTATGCTCTCACCCTCCCAGTTTGGGCTCTCGGTGATCAGAAAGTGGAAGGGTTACTTTCAGCTGTATTGTGATTATATTTCTCTAACCTTAACAGGTTATTGTGTTTTGTTCTGTAAATCTTATTGCAAAAATAAAATAAAAAATTAAAGGGAATATCACACATAGCTCCAATCAAAAGCATTTACGGCTTCAGCCCCTTATTGATAAAAAAATGAAAGAATAAATTGATGTATTAATTAAATAATTAATAATATTTAATCAAAAACGATGAAAAAGATATCATTAATTATTATTTTCATGACTTGAGTAGAAAATTGTCGCATTGATCTTCAATGCAGTTTCTGCCAAAGCATTTAATCTTAGTACAACCAACCAAGCTTTTAGAGTATACATAACCATATAATCAACAATAGGCTAAGAAATATCTTTGACATGGTTAAGGAAATTTTAGAAAAATGCATGTATTGTTGGCTCAAGCTGTTCCATGCAACAGTGATGAAAATTGCACAATTTCACCATTTATGACATGAAGTATCTTGTGGCACTACAAATTAATATGTGGGATACTTTAACTTCTGTTGAAGAAACATATGGCTGTTCAATGTTTTGAGTCTTGACATTTAAAACTGTAGTGCATTCGATAAATAAATTCTGTTAACGTATTTCAGAATTTGTCCTTCCAAGACAGCTTGGTTTTCTTAAAGATGTTTGAAAACAATGAAACATACTAATCTAAGAGTAGCAGAGCTAGTATTCTGTTCCCGCATTTTCACAATCCAAAAACAATTGTGAAAAGAGAAGGTATGATAAGGTAATAAGGTATATATGTCTCTCCCAAGCCAATACATACCGCTCATTCCTCTTAATGAATCACTACCAACATATCTTAATAATGTAATTCAATGATGTTTATGTTATCCAGGCACATTTAGTCTGCCCTCAAAGGCCTTTTTATCCCCTCCAATCATTTTCTTTTTTTTCTTCTTCTGGTATGGTTCTTGCTACTCGTTCATCCTCTATAACCTATCAAATGACATGATTAGTGGAAAAATTAAGGTTTTCTGTGTAGATAATTTTTGGAACTGTATATTGTAGAAAATACAACCAAAAATACTAAAACAAGATACTATGCCCTCAATATGGTCATCATTCTGATTGAATTTGATTGTTATTTTGTGTCATGCATAGCTGTATCTATCACAATGCAATATATTTGGTATAATGTATTATATATTTTCATTTTTCTTCTTTAAATGTTTTATATACAGGCTATCTATCTGAGAATGACTTCATACTTGCAGCAAAAATAAATACCCTTGACTTAGAACCGTTTCTAAGGAAAAAACCTGTCACAAAGTAGTGATATACAAAGCCTAAAATGGCATCTGTATAATTTGAAGTTTGAACGCCCTCTGGAGAGCTAACTATATCATGTGTTAAAGGGTTATATGAACTAATTCTGTAATAATATGTTGTGTGAACTTTTCATTTGTTATTTGTAGATTTTATATGGTTTATTAGAGAACACTCATTTGTTTTCTGAATTACTGGATTGAATGTTTGTGCTTGGGTAACCTCAAAAAATTACCTTATTCTAGATTCCTAGAACATACCAGCATTAAACTTTAACTTGCTATGAGGCATGTCGATGTATCTTCTTCTGTGGTAGAGGTTTATCATACTGTTATGCATTGATAACTTATAATGAATGATAATGCTGATGCAGTCAACCTTTTTTGTGCAAATATAATACTTATGAGCTTCTAGTGCTTATGGAAGCATCCAACAAATTTATCCAGACATGTTCATTTTCCTTTTTTAAAGATTTTTATGGTTTTCTCTATAGTCTTTCTTTCTGTCATGTCTCAAAAGATGCAATGAGTCGATGTTAACAGTGAACACTACGCCATATTACAGGAAATATATGAGAATATATAACCTAACACAGCCCGTCCTATTTCTAGCAAATAATAAATTAGACGTCAATTATGATTTGTTTTCAAGTTGTTTGGAACATAGTTCACTGATATCCAATGCGTGTTAAATTGAACAGATTTATCTATTTGTCCGTTATGTTGACTACTATGCTGCAGTTGTACATCTTTAGCATAAATTTTTTTAATGTGTGGCCCATCTCTGGTGATCAATATCTTAGCCACCATATTGCGTGCACATTTGACCCATGTTAACAAATATGGAAAACTTCCTTACATAATTGAATATATTTTGGCATCTCAAAATTACCATTAAGAACAAGTATTACTGTTCAAGTGTCTGACAAATAAATCAGAGGGTAATTGATTCTTTATCACTTGTTCTGCAGATGCTAATTTTTGCTTATTGTTTTCCATCTTGATAAGATGTCTGTTGCAACACATCCAAGGGTTATTTATGTGGGATTTTTTTCTTAACATGTATACTGCCTTGAAATGCATAAAGATTTTTTTTCATTTTCTTGTTGAATGGTAATATGAAAAGTTGAAAACATCAACACTGTAATTGTCTCTTTTTCCAACGTCTAATGATTGATGTGTTTTTATTTTGAGCACCAAAAGGCAATTCAATGAGTGACTCCTAATCTGAAAGTAGGCTACATATACATTTGATTATTAATCTATCTCCTTGCTTATTTTGGGTATTCTTCTGCAGCATCCTTCATTAGAATAGGACCTTTCCCCATTTAACCTCATCTTTCATGCATTCCTTGCAAAATAAAATAAAATAATATTTTGAATAGGTCAATGATATAGTGTTACTTGATCATATTTATATACATTACAACCATAAGTATTCAAAATGTGGCACTATTTGTTAAATTGTTTTTTAACATCTTTCTATCTCTGAGATTAGCTGGTTTATAATATCTCACACAATTCACACTGTTGGAGTTTTGGTTTTGACTTGCACTCAAATATTGTTTTGTAGTAAATAGATTTATGCCCAATACGTTTTGTTACATAGATTGGTTTACATGAATGGGACAAAAATGGGGGGACTTTTGAAAGAAATCTTAGAGTGTAATGCCCCTTGTAAGATCTTTCCTAGTTGTGCAATTCAATGAGACAATTATAGCGATAATCTGATGTAAATTATAGTATAAAGTTCAATTCAGTTATGAATTCAAATATAATCCAGGCATATAAAGGCTTCAATATAAATATACGTATGTATGATGTCTTTGATCTTTTATTCAAGATGTCGCTGTGCCTGAAATATCCTTGGTTACATGCGGTATATTCTAAAGTTCTGACCTGAGATCAAAATCCAGATTGCTGTCTTTATTGTCTTTCTTTTGGATTATGCAATCTTAAACACCGTGTTTGATATATCTGCTCTTATCTCCTATGTATTCACCTTGTAATGTGTGGGTAGACAGCCCTCTACTCGGCTAATGCGCAGGTAGACAGCCCCCTACTTACTTGGCTTTGAGGCTCCTTGAGCACTACCAATGTAAGGTATATAAAATAAACAAACTCCGATGCCTTTGAAAGAGTGTGTGACCACCTTTAAATATGCTGTGATGGGGTATGAGGTGAGAAGTGGTGTCTCTTTCCACAACCCTTGCAATAACTACTCATTCACGCCTCTTCCTTAAACCTAAATTGTCATTAGTTAGTTGACTAATGCAAGTCATGTTCCTTTCTTTTAGACAGCGATTATGTCAGAGTATTCTTATCTTATTTATGTGATCTGCCTGTTGATAGAGTGGAAGCGAACATGGTTGTGATCTGACCTTACTTTCTACCTTCTTCCTATATTGCCAATTGAGCAAACGTCCTTGGCCTGCCACGCCTTGGACCATACAATGATCGGTTACTGATTTGCATTAGTTTTTAGACGAGGTTATTACAGTTTCCCCTCCTTGAAATTGCTTGCCCACGAGCAATCGTAGATTTAGATGTTGGAGGATTTGTTCCTTCTCCCATGTAGTGTCTTCCATAGGTAGATTTTTAGGAACCCTGCTGGTTCTAGCTCTCTTGAAAATGCTATTGTCGTGTTTTTGGATTTTTAAGGTTTTTGAACAATTTTAAAGCAAAAAAAAACAAGTGTGCCAGGAAAGAATTGCACAGAAAATTGAATAGAAACAGAATTGAGAGCAACTACAACTAAATTATGAATAAGATAACAGATACAATAAATTCTACTGCTAATAGCATACCCGTAGGTCTTCAGCATATTTTAAATGAAGAATTCTAGAGTTTGCTAGCCAAAACTAGGAAACTAACCAAAATGAGAGTACGTACAAATCCAAAATGTGATTTTTCTGAGCCAGAAAGTTGATGGAACTGTGCACTTAGAATGCAAATTAGGGAGGTGTTTCAGCGTCCAGTAAAAAAATGTCCTTCTTGGAACCCCATGTGGCAAGCTGAAAGTGTACGACCAGCAAAGGAGAAGAGTATGACTGCTTTTATTGAATTCCAAATGCTGCAAATGAGATGTCTAAACCAGAATGCCCCTCTTCGTATTCAAAATCTGCAAATAACTGAATAAATTAACCTCTGATGAAGCACATAAAGACTCTTGAATGAAGCCTTCTCAGTTTGCAATAATTCAGTTGATCTTTCACAGCCTCAGAATCATAGATCCATGAAGAATGCACGTTCTTCAATAGAAAACCCTTTGAAACCCTTGCCTCAAACAATCTACAAAGAAAAATCAAGCAATGTCAAATAATCAATAATCAATAATAATAGAGTTTGAATTGCTCTTTTTCCATTATATCCCCAAAAAGCACGGATTCCAAGAAAAGTACACCCAACTTCATATTAAATACATTTAAATGTATTTAATTCAATTCCTATATTTTAATCATCCCTTTGGGTGTCCAAATTCATTTAAGTGATTTTAAAAGTCACTTTATAATATTTAAGTGGTTTATAATTTTAATAAAGTCACTTTATGACTTTATCACTCTGTAGAGTACTCCTTCCAAACCATGTGGCATCAACATGATACCATTGTATAGTGCAACTAAGTCAACCCCAACAGAAGGCAGAAGCAATCCACCAACTGGAACAATCCTTGGATCTCATAGCCAGTATGGAAGTCTGCCGTGAGAAACACTCCCAGACCTTCGTTGCTCAAATCTGGTCTCAACTTCACCATGTCAGAAGTGGTGAAGCCAACCAATGGAACCCATCCAAACCGTAGTGCCAACCTTGTCAACACCCAAGTCCCAATGCAAACAATACACACATCCATCTGCTCTGTGGAGATAGGAATAACTGAGAGTACCCACAACACAACAACAATCTCCATCCTCTGCTGAATTGTCTTGGATGTGTTGAATCCCCCCCATAGGTGCTGAATAACATGTAATCTTCCCTCTTATGTTGCTGATGTGAAACCAAACAACATCCTCAAAACTGCAAGACCGACTTGAGGGGATGCTAAGGATACCAACATGTACATAGGATGATAGAGTATCATCCCCATGCTGCTCTCGCATGACGAGGAAATGATCTAACTCTTTCCCAGCCTCATGTGTAACAATGACATTAGTGGCTGATCCACTAAGTGTGTATTCAATGTGGTCACACATATCTAAGGCTTGACCTTTTAATTGCCTCTCAACCAAAGATAACTCATGGATCTCAAGATGCAAGTTATGTGTACCAATAAATTTTTCTAATTCATACTTCTCTTGTTCAAACATAATTGCATATTCTTCATGCTTGCTTACCTCAAAAAGCTCCTCTTTTGCATGCTCAACTTTAATATGTTCTTCCCTTGGAAGAATTAGAGATCTAAGGTGTGTCTCCCCTTGCTTCTTTGCTTGATCTAGCTGGTTGCAACGTTCTTCGATTTCTTGCAAACGTTTTTTCGCTTGGGCAGCCAATAACCTTGCCTCTTTAGTTTTTTTCAACCATCCATCACACATGACCTGTGTCTTGTTGACATCTTCCAAGGTCTGATATACAAAATCAGACTTGTTGTGACTTGAATTTTTCACGCATAAATCATTTTTAACACCCAAATCTTGAGTGTCATTGCTAGGAATCTTCATAGAACCCTTTTCCACACGTGGAATGACTATTACCTTATGATAGTGCAAAGAATTGTAAGTGCTACTACAAAAATCAAAACTGTTAAAGTTTGTATCCTTTGCACATTCCTCATCTTTGACACTTCCAACTCATGTGCCAACATTGGTAGATTCTTCCGCAACATTTTCGTCATTTACTAACACATCTACATCATGATTAAGCTCAATAGTTTGGCTGCAATGTAAATCAACATGTGTATAAGTCTCCTTAATCTCATTTGCTTCATCATGGGATCTTCTTTGTCCTTCCAAATGATGTGACTCGTGAATCCCATCATTTGTATGCAACAAGTGCATCTCCAAATCTACCTCCTTCATGGCTTCCTGTTCAATGCATCTGAGGTCTTCCTCAAGATCCTTTACCTCATTATCTGTGCATTGGTGGTTAGTCTCCCAACAACCTTTGCAAGTGAAGCATAGACCTTGTCTTCTCATTTCATTCTTGCTCATTATGGGAGTTCCTATAACCTGGTCATTGAGTTAAGATGTAGAACCATCCCCATAAGCTGATTTAGTAGTTCAACCATACCTGCTCACACTATGCCCATGATTGAATCGTGTCCTTTTAGATGAAATTTTCTCCTTATACACCCTCCTAATATACTTTACCAACCCAATCTCTTCAGGCCTCCAAGTGACAAACAAGTTCAGATAATCATGAAGAGAGTATTGTTCTTTAAATTAACCTGGTAAACTCTGATAGCCCTCAAAGAATCAAAGAGCTTCTCATTCACATCTTTCCCTCAACTTGATGGCATCATGTTCAATCTCTTCCCTGAATTTCCTTACAACACTTTAGTAACCCATAACTAGAACTTATGAGTGTTGGTTACCCAAAAATCAACTATGTGAGCTCCATGAATCCAAATGGTATCTCTTCAAATTAATATAAACTAGGCCTCCTGCGTGTGTAAAACCTATGAGGCCTAAACTGATGTTGATGCCTAAGAACTACTAACCCTCCAGGAAGGCAAGATCAGAGCTCTAATACCACTGTAGGAACCCTGTTGATTCTAACTCTCCTAAAAATACTATTCTTGTTGTGTTTTTGGATTTTTAAGGTTTTTGAACAATTTTAAAGCAAAAAATAACAAGTGTGCTAGGCAAGAATTGCACATAAAACTGAATAGAAACATAATTGAGAGCAACTGCAACTAAATTATGAATAAGATAACAGGTACAATAATTTCTACTACTAATAGCATACCCGTAGGTCCTCAGTTTATTTTAAATGAAGAATTCTGGAGTTTGCCAGCCAAAAGTGGGAAACTAACCAAAATGAGAGTACAAATCTAGAATGTGATTTCTCTGAGCCAAAAAGTTGATGGAATAGCTTGAATAAGCTAGGCATTGGGAACTGTACACTTAGAATGCAAATTAGGGAGGTGTTCAGCCTTCAGTAAAAAAATGTCCTTCCTGAAACCCCCACGTGGCAAGCTAAAAGTGTGTGGCCAACAAAGGAGAAGTGTACGACTGCTTGTATTGAATTCAAAATGCTGCAAATGGGACGTCTAAACCTAAATGCCCTTCTTATTCAAAATCTACAATGAATTGAATAAATTAACCTCTGATGAAGCACATAAAGACTCCTGAATGAAGCCCTCTTAGTTTGCAATAATTCAGCTGATCTTTCACAGCCTCAGATTCATAGATCCATGAAGAATGCACGTTCTTCAATAAAAAACCCTCTGAAACCCTTGTCTCAGACAATCCACAAAGAAAAATAAAGCAATGTCAAATAATCAATAATCAATAATCAATAATAATAGAGTTTGAATTGCTCTTTTTCCCTTATATCCCCCAAAAGCATGAATTCTAAGAAAAGTACACCCAACTTCACATTAAATACATTTAAATATATTTAATTCAATTCGTATAGTTTAATTAACCTTTTGGGCGTCCAAATTCATTTAAGTGATTTTAAAAGTCACTTTATAATATTTAAGTGGCTGATAATTTTAATAGTCACTTTGACTTTATAATATTCATATAAGTTAATTAAATAACTTAACCACTAAAATATTAATATCTCCCTCAATATTCAGTCTTTTGATGTGCTATTAGAAGTTGGGGTCAATATTGAATAACCCCCATGTGTCTAGATCAAAGTTCCTAGACTCGGACTCGGCAAGGTCGACTTGACTCGACAATGACTCGGCAAAATAAAAAAGCCCTTGAAATTTAGAGATTTTTAACGATCTAAAACTTGTTTCATGCACCCATTATTGAATAAAGCTTAAAAACACTATATCATCATCAAATAGAAGCTCTAGCTCATCCTCAGCCTCAGCCTCAGAGTAGTTTGTCTGCCTCCTACAAAGGCATCTAAGGTAGGTCCTGGATGATTGAATAGCCATAGTCTCCACCTATGAGGTGCCACAATGATGAATATCAGTTGTTCCTATGTCGGATCGTGCTCTATCCTCCCTCTCTACTATAGCCACAACCTCAGCCTCTCTGTTTGACATGTCGCGACGCGAGTCTTGGAGCTCGGACTCGGCGAGCTTTACCAGAACTCGCATGACTCGCCCGAGTCAGGCAAGTTATGAGCAAAACTCGTCGAGTCCTAGTCACGAGTTGTCAAAACTCGCCGAGCTTGGCTCGACTCGCCAACTCGGCAAACTCACATGATTCGCAGCGAGTTTTGATATTCTTGTCCCGAGTAAAGATATCACTACTGCCTAATTAACTTACTATAAATAGTAAGTCCCTCAACTAAGTCCACATACTGACTGCAAAGGCCCTGGAACTGAACCCAAGACTGAATTGAAGAAGTGGAACTACCATTGAGACTCTCTATCCAAACATGTTAGCCTACAAGAGTCAAAATAATAGGCTAATCCCTCGAACTCTGATACTCACGAAAATGGGGACATTACAAGATCCTTCCACTTTGATGATTCTACTTCTCAACTTTTTCTCCCTCATGTCTATAACCTCATCAGTAACCAAAACCAACTTTCCTTCTTCGTCCAAGGGTGGAAGATTAGTGGAGGTTGTAACTTGTTGTCCTAAAGCCTTTTTGAGGCATGACAAATGAAATACATTATGTATTTTTCCACTCTCTGGAAGCTCTAATTTGTATGCTACTTCCCCAATTCGCTTGATTACCTTGTAAAGCCCATAGAATTGGGGCTTCAATTTCTTGGCTCCGCTCTTCCTTAGGGATGATTGTCTATATGGTTGTAATCGAAGATAGACCAAATCTCCAACTTCAAAACTTCATTCAATCCAATGCTTACCCGCATAAATTCTTTGTTGATTTTGGGTATGTTGTAAATTATAAGGGCATAAAAATATCTTGACACTCTTGGACTCATTCTTTGGCTTTGGGGGCTTTACTTTCTCCAAAGGCTATATCTAAGAAGGAGGACACATCTTATCCATATAGTGCTTTGAAAGGTGTCATTCCAATTGACATGTGATAAGTAGTGTTATACCAATATTCCCCTAAATGAAGCCATTTAAGCCATGTCTTTTGTTGTCCTGCCACGTAGTTCCGCAAGTAGCCTTCAACCCATTTGTTTACAATTTCGGTTTGACCATCCGTTTGCGGATGGTAACTGGTACTATGTGTTAACTCCGTGTCGGATAATTTGAATAATTCAGTCTAGAAGATGCTAAGAAATCAGCTATCTCAGTCACTTGCTATGTTCCTTGTTAGTCCACTCAACTTGAATATTTCTTTGAAGAACAATTCTGCAACTTGTGGTGCTTTGTATGTCATGTCCCCAGTATAATTAAAACCAAATATAATAAAATCATAAATTGTAAATATAATTGTTCAAATCCATAATCCTTTTTGTGTACATCCATGTTTGGTCATTCATAATTTATCAGTACTAATTACTGATTACTATTTACTAATTACCAATTGCTAATTACTAATTACTGGTTGTGTACTAATTACTAATTCATGATTATATATACTAATAACTGATGAGTAGTTGATTACATCACACACTAATTTAAAGATAATAAATAAACATTTATATGGTTCTCTTATGATAAAAGAATATTAACCAAAACAAAATGAATGATAATCAAAAGACAGTATGAAGTCACAATAACAAAAAGGGATAAGCAGCGGTTAAGGAGGGGAGGACGTGACTTTCATTACAGCCACGTCTCTTCCCAAGGGACCCTCTTATCGTATTTAAGGGGAGCCCGATATCTCTCACGGGGAGGGGAGGAGGAGAAATAAGAGAGGAGGAAAAGAAAACACGGGGGGAAGAAAGATAGATCACCAGACTGTCAGCAAGGATACCAAGGAACAGGTAAGATTAGTGGCAGGCACGTATTGTGAATTAATATTAAAATGTAACAGATTATTTTGTATATATATATAATGTTTTATATGTACATTATCAAATATAAACAATTGTAGATAATCTTAATCAAATTGATGGCAATTAACATGATATAAAATTGAAAAGGCAAATAATATATAATTATTCAAACAACATTGAAATGATTATACATAGCCACTGTCAGACATAATACATGTACATATACTTTTTAATGAATCCAGAAGAGATAAGGCAAATAAAATTCAGTTTATCTGTACAATGCTAACAATGTAAGAAGTAGCAAGGACAAATAATGAATAATTCTGATACGAAGTAGTACTAACAGAAAGCATTGATAAGAATCTAATATGTAGCAAGGACAAATAATGAATAATTCTGATACGAAGTAGTACTAACAGAAAGCATTGATAAGAATCTAATATGTAGCAAGGACAAATAATGAATAATTCTGATACGAAGTAGTACTAACAGAAAGCATTGATAAGAATCTAATATGATAGAATTGTAATAACTATGTCAAGTATAATTGATTATCATAATGAGTTGAATTGAAATAACAAGTTTAACTTCATTAGAATATCACAAATGGTTCATCGCATATGAGGGATTCTCTCTTAAGTACGCCACTCCATCATGGATGCCTAACACCTGCCACATGGAGCCAAGGGGTATGTAGCATCTTCTCTTGGGCTTGAGAGAGGAGGTGGTTGTGATGAGGGGGGAATGGTGATAGGATGCCTCATTGGGTAAGCCACTCCATGATGGATGCTTAACACCCGCCATATGGAGCCAAGAGGGACATATCATCTGCTCTTGGGCCTAGGATGGAGGATCTCTTGGACGCCCTATCCAACTAGCCTACCCTAGTGTATTAAGGAATTGGATAATTAAGGAAAGCAACTAACCCACAATCTGATTTTATCTAACAAATATAATACTAATGGTAATTAATACATTAAGGAATTGTATCACTCAGTCTAATTCATTAGTATATGTTTTAATTTCTAAGTATTACTTCATATGTGTTTTTTAATTTTTCGTTGCAGAAAAACAGTAAGAGGTACTCCCATAAAACTTAATTACCTATTTTAGATTTGGGCAAATTTAGGTTAATTTAAAGTATAAATAATTTGAGGATATTACATTGTACTCGGAGGAGATTGCAAACAAGTGAGCATAGTTGGTTATTTGGTCAACAACCACAAACATACAATTTTTACCATGGACCTTGTGAAGTTTGGTGATAAAGTCCATTGAGATACTTTCCCATTCTTGCCCTAGAATGGGAAGAGGTTGTAATAGACCTGCTGGAAAAGTATGATCCTCTTTATTTTGTTGACAAGTAGAGCATTCCTTAACAAAGTGAAGGACGTCATCTTTGAAGCCCTTCCAAGAGAACCTCTCTCTAACTTGTTTTTTCATGTCTTAAAGTACCCTGGGTGCCCCACCAATGGTGTCTCATGAACAACTCTCAAGATTTTTTCCTTGAGTTTTGATTTAGGTACTAAGTAGATCTAGTCTTTGTAATAAATGATTTCTTCCACTACTTTGTATTGACCATCTTGCACTAGACCTTCCATTAGTTCACTTGCAAAGGCGTACCTTCCAATTGGTTGAGATAGTTGATAATGATCAAATAGTTGGTTTCTGGGATAGGGCATCAGCTACCACATTCCACTTTTCTTTTATATATTCAATAACAAAATCGTATGCTTGAATCTTACTAACCCATTTTTGATGTCTTGCATTAAGGTACTTTTGTTCCAAGAAGTATTTCAAATTATTGTGGTTCATTCTTACTGCAAACTTCACTCCAACTAGATATTGTCGAAATTTGATCAAAGCATGCATTGTAGCAAGCATCCCCTTGTCATATGTGGAGTACAATCTTTCATTTTCTTTCAGCTTCCTACTTTCCTAAGTGATAGGGTGCCCATTTTGCATCAAAATTGCCCCAAATTCCTTCTCTTGATGCATCATATTCTAGTACAAAGAGCTTATTGAAATTTGGTAGGGCCAAATTGGACAAGTACTCATGGTCTCTTTCATCTTGTTAAATACCCGTTGTGCTTATCTTGTCCATTTGAATGATCCTTTCTTGGTTAGACTTGTTAAGGGAGCCCCAAGTTGGGAAAGTCCTTAAGCCTTCTATAGTAGCTACACAAACCATAGAAACCACGTAATTCGGTAAGGCTCTTTGGTGGGGGATAATCTAGAATGGCTTAAATATTTTCATAATGTACTTGAACTCCTTGTGCACTAATGATGTGGCCCAAGTATAGAACTTCGGTCATGCCAAATTCACATGTAGATGCTTTTGCATATAGGGATCGTGCTTCTAGGATTCCCAAGACTTTGTTTGCCTTAAATGCTCTTCCCATGTCTTACTATATATGAGAATATTATCAAATAATACAAGCAAAAATTTCCTCAATTGTGAATATATTATTCATACATGTTTGAAATGTGGTTGGTGCATTGGTTAAGCTGAAGGGCATAACCAAAAACTCATAATGACCGAAATGACATCTGAAAGTGGTTTTGTGAATATCCTATTCTCAAACTCTAATTTGGTAGTATCCTGACCTTAGATAACATGTAACTCATCCAAAAGTTCATTGATCCTAGGAATTGGATATCTATTCTTAATTGTTTTTTTTAGTTTAATGATCAATAGTCAATACACATTTGGAGAGTCCCATCCTTTTTCTTCACTAACACCACAGATGACACGAATGGACTTTGAGCTAGGTCTTATGTGTCCCATTCCAAGCAGCTCTTTAATAGCCTTATCACTTTCATCCTTAAATCTTTTAGGATGCCTATATGTTGTTGTGATAACTAGCTTTGCACCACCTTCCAATTCAATGGTATGTCCAAATCCTCTATTTGGTGGCCTTCTCAGTGGTATGTCCTTAAATATTAGACTATGTTTTTTCAAAAATTGGTTGTAAGTCATCATGATAGTTCTTGGTCATGTGGCTTGAATATTTTGTGGAGAGAAAGACTTTGAGGGACCTAAGCAATGTCTGCATGTCTAAATATGCTCTCCATCCTTTTGGCCGATACAACTTGAAGAGCTCCATTGGATAGTCCCCTAAATATCACTTTCTTGACATCTGCTTTGCACTTGAATTCCATAGTTTGAAAACTTTGTGAGTACTTACCAATGGACATCATATATTGGATACCAAGTATAGTAATGGTTTCACCCAACTCCACAACATAGAAGTAATCGATAACCATGTAATCACCGATTGTGATTTTCAAGTTTGGCACCTTGGTTGAACAAGCCATTTGGTAGCCATCTGCCACCATCACACTAAATCCTTCATGCTCCATTGTTTGGAGTCCCTTTTTGGCGACGAAGGCTGAATCAATGAAGTTTTGAGTGGCTCCGCTATTGATTAGTATCATTATCTTTTGTCTTGCAATATACCTCAGACCTTAAAGAGAATTGAATCTTGGAGTTCCAAACATGATTGGAATTACACCACCCTTCTTTTCTTGATGTGGAGATTTCTTTTCTAACAATGGTTCTTCGTTGGTTTCATTTTGCTCACTCCCTTGATCAGATTTATCTTCTTCATCATTGTCGGGTACTACCTCAATATAATAGACCTTCCCTTTGCCTTGGCTCCCAAGGTTCTTTGCATATAAAGCAAAGATTCTTCATTTTTAATTCTTCCCTAGTTTCTTCATCTGTTTTGTTCCTTTTTGGCCACAATTTTGGGAATGCAATTTTGTTTTTTTCCTTTTGAAATGATGGCTCCTTTGAGTGTCCTTTGTTCTTGGTTGCACTTGAGCCCATATCCCTTGCTTTCTTAATTGCTTCTTGAAGAGTACTTGGGTTGAGAGCTTTGACCCAACCTCTTAACGGCTCCATTAAGCCATCCATAAACAAGACAACCAACCTTCTCTTCGAAATGTCGGTTACCAATATGGAAATTCTTTGGAATTCCATGATATAGTCATCAATTGATCCTCCTTGCTTTAGTTATACTAAGTCCTTGAAATGGAGCTTGGGATCCTTGTTGTCGAATCGTTCTATTAGCTTCTCTATGAATTCCACATATCAAGTGATTTGTGCATGGCCCATAGTGATCATGCCATGGCGCCACCATTCACAAGCTACCTCATCGAGGTGTAGGGCACCATACTTGATTGCATCTTCCTCTGCAATTGGATTGAGTTGGAAGTATGTGTCAACCTTTTGAACCCAAGCACAAGCCGTAGTCTTCCCTGAACCGTCATTGTATGGCAAATTAAGCTTGCTGATCTTTCTCCTTAAATCAAATGATTGTCTCTATCACCCCTGTTGGGCAAATTTTTCATTCTTAAGTCCATATAGTCCCTAAGGGACATATCAGTTTGCAATCCCCCATCTATCCAATCTTGATGGAATTGTTCTTATAAGTCTACCAACGTAGGTTCATTGCTTTCTTGGTGCTCTACTCTTGGAGGGAAAGTAGGTATCATTGGTCTAGAACTTGTTTTAGGCACCCGTGGGTTGGAGTTCTATTGCAGATTGAGTTTTCTTCATGTCCATCATTGCCCCCTTTGTTACCACCTTGGTAGTTATTGTGATTGTTATTGGTATTAATCATGGTTTGAGTTAACATGCCTATTAATTGTGCCATTCTTTGTTGAGTTGTTCTTTGTTCAGCCATGAATTGACCCATACGGTTGGTGATATCTCCTCATTCTTCCATGTTTAAGCTTCTTTGTTTGTATGTTGAATGTTCTGGGCTGTTGTTCAATGTTGATGCTTGGTGGATACCCAAAATATATGAGATTGAGTCACCCTCCGGTACTTGGTCAAGCTGCCACTGCCCATGTCTTCTTATCTCCGCATTGTAGTATCTGCTTTCTCTCTCACTCATAAATTTCCTACAGGCTGGTAGGTTTTACTAGCTTTGATAACACTTGTAATTTCCCTTGTAAGATCTTTCCTAATTGTGCAATTCAATGAGACAATTATAGCGATGATCTAATGTAAATTATAATATAATGTTCAAAGGAAATTCAGTTATGGATTCAAATATAATCTGGGGACATAAAGGCCTGAATATAAATGTATGTATGTATGATGTCTTTGATCTGTTATTCAAAATGTTTTTGTGCTTCAAATATTCTTGGTTACAGCGATATATACTAAAGTTCTGATCTGACATCAGAATTTTGATTGTTGTCTCTATTTTCATTCTTTTGGAATATGCAATCTTAAACGCTATGTTTGATATATCTGCTCTTATCTCCTGCGTTTTCACCTTGTAATGGGTGGGTAGATACCCCCTGCTTACTCGGCATTGAGGCTCCTTGAGCGCTACCAATGTGAGGTGTATAAAATAAACTCACTCCGATGCCTTTGAAAGAGTGTGTGACAACCTTTAAATATGCTGTGATGGGGTATGAGGTGAGCGGTGGTGTCTCTTTCCACAACCCTTACAATAACTGCTCATTCGTGCCTCGTCCGTACAACCTAACTCATCATTAGTTAGTTGACTAATGTAGGTTGTGTTCCTTTGTTTTAGACAACGATTATGTTAGAGTATTCTTATCTTATTTATGCAATTTCCTGGTGATAGAGTGGAAGCGAACATGGTTGTGATCTCACCTTACTTTCTACCTTCTTCCTATATTGCCAACTGAGCAAATGTCCTTGGCATACCACGCCTTGGACCACACAATATTTCGTTATTGATTTGCATTAGTTTTTAGACGAGGTTATATATTGAGAAGCCCCGAGGTACTAAAAAGTTCACACATGATTAATTAATAGTATATTACCAACATGATAATTACTGCTAAAATGAAATGTTCACAAAAGATGAGTGAAGATACAAAATTTGATCTCTAAGAGTGTTGGATGTTGATTGAAATTTTATCATGAAGTGAGAACCTCATTCTAAATCTCATGTATTCATGTTTTACTTATTCAAAGGGAGCATAAACCCTTCACATTAGTAGATTATGACAAGATGGGTAAAGAGATGTTTGTTGTGGAGTTTGAGAGGATTAAATTTGAAGAAAACACACACACACATACTGAGGGAGGGCAGGGGTTGCGAGGTGGGAGGAAGAGGATGTTGGTGGTGAATCAATATAAGATCAACTTTTTCAATTTATAACTTTAGTAATAAACAAAAAAAAATCAAAGCATCGACACAAGTAAGATCTTAACAATAGAGAGTACAAGATGCACACAGAATTTAATGTGGAAACCCTTGCAGGAGAAAACAACAACAAAATATTGCTTTTATAGAAAACTCCTTATAACTTTGTTGGCACCAACCATAGGAGACACCAATCCCCTCTATTGCGCACCAATTTAGCAAGAGCCACCGATCTCTTTGAGTGAGAAGCTCCAACCTCTTGAACTTGCAAAATAGAAGGCACCGACCTTTGAAAAGAAAAGTGATTGTAATGTTCTTGAATTTTCCTTAAATCCCTTTAAGGACTTCAACAAGATCTGCCCTCAAATCTACCTTGAACTTTTTCTCTCGAATTCCCACTCAAATCTGCTATATAATCTTCAAAATGTGCTCATAAATTTGCACAATGTCTGCCCCAATTATCTCTGATTTCTACTCTCAAAATACCTGATTTTTACTCATAGATCTGTTTGCATATTTTTTATTTTCTGCTCTTAAAAAGCTGATTCTCTGCTCTTAATAGAAAATGATATTCAATGAATGGTTGTCTTAAGTCATAAAACTCTTATTTATACTTTCAATGTGCCTCTTCAACCAAAAGACATCCCTTCAACAAGGTCAGCCAAAGGAGGATATGATAAATATTTAATTTAAAGTTATTTCTTCCAAAATGGTCACCATAACTCATGCGGGTGGTGAATCAGTATAAGATCAGCTTTTTCAATTTATAACTTTGGCAATCAACAAGAAATAATCAAAGCACCGACACAAGTAAGATCTTAACAGTAGAGAATACAAGATGCACACATGATTTCATGTGGAAACCTGTATGGAAGAAAACCACTGCAAAATATTGCTTTTATGGAAAACTCCTTTTAGCTTTCTAGGAACTAAATAATAGGAGAATGAGCACCAATTCAGCTTTTAGCTTTCTAGGAACTAAATAATAGGAGAATGAGCACCAATTCAGCAAGAGACACTGATGTTTTTGAGTGAGAGGCTCCAACCTCTTGAACATGTAAATTAGAAGGCACCGACTTCTGAAAATAAAAATGATTGTTATATTGTTGGATTTTATCTAGATCCCTTTAAAGACTTCAACTAGATCTGCCCACAAATCTGCCTTGAAATTTTTATCTTGAAACTCCACTCAAATCTGCTATATGGTCTTCAAATTGTGCTCACAAATCCGCACAATGTCTATTCCAATTATCTCTTATTTCTAGTCTCAAAATATCTGATTTTTACTCATAGATCTCATCTTTCTAATTTTCTGCTCTTTAATCTGCTCTTAAAATTCTAATTCTCTGCTCTTATGATGCGCTCTTAATAGAAAATGAATGGTTGTTTTACAAGTCCTCCAATATCTCTTATTTATACCTTCAATTTGCCTCTTCAACCAAAAGACATATCCCTTTAACGAGGTCAGCCAAAAGAGCATATGATAAATATTTAATTTAAAATTATTCCTCCCAAAATGGGCACTATAATTCATGAGGTCAGCCCTTGTAGTAATAAACCTTCGTTTTTATTAATTAATTTCCTTGTCCAAAGTGGGTGCTGGAACCAAGGAGGGTCACCAAAATAAATGCATTAATATAAATTTTCATTTACCAATTGTAAGTCTTTTTAAGGAGGTTGACATTCATTGACAAAAATATCTACTCTTAAATAGTTTATTTGATTGCTTAAGGAAGTTGGTCCAAATAGAAAACCTTTGACATCAATGACAATTTAACCTAACAAGGTTTGGGATTCAACTTACAAACATGGAAAGGCATATAATTCAAAAGGTATTTATTTGTACAATGATAACAAATGGTGATTTTAGTAGAGATATATTTCCAAATTTTTAAAAATGCTAGATGGTTGGTTTTTTCAGGGATGCCCCTTTTAAAAAACATTAAAATATTATAATTAAATAAAACATTCTTTAACTAACAAGTAAACAAAAAACATATATGCAACACAAGGTATGCTTCAAAGCATGCTTTAGTTCTCACTTCAAGATGGAACTTGCTATCTAATACCCAAGATTAACCCATCTATTCATGATGCTACATGATGCATCACTTTAAGATGGAACTGGCTATCCAACACCCAAGATGCACCCATCCATCCATGATGCCCCATGATGCATAACTATAATAACTATAATTCATTGCCTTGCTTGTTAGTTGCTTCAATAGAATCCCTAATAACAAATTTAGGGCAATGAGTTGATGTGGTAGAGATTGGAGAAACATACCTTAATTATTAATGTATACACTTCCTCTTGCAATCTAATTCAACGTTGCACACAATTGAGAGCACTAAAAGACTATAGATAATTGTTAAAAATTTGGATAACTGTATGCATTATGTAAATAGAACCTGTAAATTTTCACGCCATGCACACCAAAGCTATAAATTTTCATGCCATTCAATCCAAAGTTGCAAATTTTTGATGAGTTGTAAATCAAAATTGCACATGACAATCCTTATCTAGACCAAAAATAAACATTGGATGCAAACAACATTTTCGATTATGTGACGTACATTTCAATTTCCTCTTGTTGGAGGGAAGTGAAAATGGTTAACAAGTGAGAATTGCACTTCCACCAAAAGGAGGTGCAATGGCTACACTAAAAGTAAGCTATACATAAAATAATTACATCTTAACTCTAATGTAATACACATTAACTCTAATCATAATACTAACCCTAATACTATCTCTGACCCTAATTAAAATCATAGGAACACCAACTCCAATCTTAATTGATCCCTAATGCTACCCTAACCCAAATTCAACTATAACTCTAACCTAAGTTTTATTTTAAAATGGAAACTTAATTTTTAACAACCCTTAACACTAACTTTAAACTAACCTTAATCCTAAACCTAACTAAAATTAAAAGATGATACATATTATTTAATTTTGGTATATATTACTTAATATTGACATTAGATTGAGGATTGTAATTCATTTCATAAAAGATAGTAGTCTACATATTGTAATAAAATGATTTCATAGTTTTTTTCATCAATTTGTATTGCAAAATAATTTTTTTAATCAATTAAATTTTCAATATTTTAAAAATTTGTAATAATTCATTTTTAATGTTATAATATTATTAAATACACAATAGAATTGTAACTACTATTTATATTTATTTATTTTAATTGAATTTTGTTGTTTATGTCAAGAGGAAATAATCTAAATCATTATTTATAAAAAATAAAATAGTAAGACAATTCAAATATCGTAAAGATGAACATAAAATAATTGTATTGAAAAAAAACATTATATATTTTTAAAATATAAAATATTTGTACATTATTATTAATTTTAGATGGAAAATTAGTAAGCCATTGTTATAATAATGAAAACTAAAAAATTATTGTTTTTTATATTTTAATTATATTAGTTAATTTAAATTTGAACAACACTAACTCTAACTCAAATCGAACCATAATACTAACTCTAACCCAAGCTTTATCTTTGAATGGAAACCTTAATTTTAACCAACCTCTAACTGTGACCTTAAGCTAAGGTTAACCTTAGCCCTAACTACAACTAAAAGATGGTATACATTATTTAATTTTGGTATATATTATTTAATATTTACATTAGATTAACGATTGTAATTCAAATCACAAAAGATGGTAATCTACATTTGTAATAAAAATAATTTTATAAATATCATTTAAATTTTCAAAAAATTTAAAGGCTTTGATAATTATTATAATATGATAATATTATTAAATATATTTTTTTCTAAATTGACAACAAATAATATAATATCTTACAAAATATAATTGAATCAAAATTTAAAATTAGACAAAGTTCATTACAATAGAATTACAACAAATAGCAAGACAATTAAAAATATTATAATGCATATCTACCAATTACATATTATATTTGAACAGTACTATTATATTATTGTTATGATATTATTATATTTTAATTTATATTACATTATTATTATATCATGATATATTATTAATATTTTTTTTATAGTATTATGATGATGAGATAATTTTATTATAGCTAATTACGTCGAAGGTGTCTCTTATATGAAATGGACGACCTTTAAAAACGCATCCACCGCTGACAGGACACCTTTGTCAATGCAAGACGATTGAGAAGACTGCAACCATCGATCAATTTTGTTGTTTCTCTTCATAGTATTTCCCATCATTTCCCACTTTCGATTTTTCTTCTTGCCATGATTCATGATTCGCGATAATTGCATTTAATAGAAATAATACTATGGCATCGTTTGAAATATGATTTTAAATGAATGACAATTGTGTTCCATTAACAAATGCATTTCAAGTTTAAGTCATGTTTGCCTCTTTTTCAAGCACCACAAATGGAATGGCCTGCTATTAATTAAAGATTTGTAAAAATAATTGTTTAATTGAATTCATGAAGTTTCCATAGTCCATAATGATACGATTGTTATTCTTTTGGATTTGTAAAAATACGCACACGGTCGAATCCAGAAGAATAACAATCAAATGATTGTTTAGTTTGGAATGTATATGTGTCATTTTGTCGTTATTAATTACTTCAGTTCACCCTTTCATCTTGTCTCCATTTATTAGAATTATATCAAAATTCAAGTTTATTTTTTAAATTTTATTTTATATTAATATTTTATATAATTAAAATTATAATTAATTAAATATTTATAAAAAATATTAAAATAAAATAAATTATAATTATTTATATTATTATAATTATTTTGTTTAAAATTGATAAATTTAATTTAAGTTTAAAATAATATTATATTTACAATAAATTTAATGGTGAGTTATAACTAATATCATATAAATTTAATTAAAATAATATAATTTAAAGATAATAATAGTAAAGAATTAGATTTAAAATTAAATTTTCATTATATTTTATTACTAAAATTTTAATTATGTAGATTAAAGCTATGAGATTTCCCTAATCTATTTTGTATTCTAATGTATTTTTCTGGATTCGATTGTGTGTATTTTTTTCCCATCCAAAAAAATACATTAGAATATGTAGATTAAGTTATTTTTGTATAATTTTTTAGTTAGATTAGAATTAATTAGAATATGTTTAATTACTTTAAGCAAGAATTAATTTTAGAATATGTCTAATTACTTTAAGTAAGATTTAATTTTATCAGTTTTTATTTCTAAATTCAAAATAATTACAAAATAATTCAAAACATTTGCTAAAAATGGGGTAGCAAGCTAAGTGGGTTTAACCTTGGAGGGAACTTTGTGGTTAAGTGTGCTTGAGTTGGAGTAGTACTGGGATGAGTGACCTCCCGGGAAGTCCCAATGCTTCACCCCTATGAGCATCATCACCTAGATGCAATGAGTGCTAAGTGGACCATTCATTCTCATGAGAGATGGGTTCTTGTGAACCACTACTCATGAAACATGGGTCAATGAGTTTGACTCAAAAACTACACAGTTGAACCCTGATAGCAATATAATAGTTTGACTTGCTGTGAAAAATACCTCCTACTTATCTACTTATAAATATTTTAATCAATTATTATATTATTGTCTTAATTAATAATTATTTCAATTTTTTTAATTGAATAATTTTTCATTAAACTTAGCCAGTTAATGAAACTTGATATTAATGTTTCCATTGGATCACATCAATATCTACAAAATAATTGATATGAAATTTATACATATAATTTTAATTTTTAAATAAATTAATTATTTATCTCTCTCTCTCTCTCTCTCTCTCTCTCTCTCTCTCTCTCCACATCTATTCCTCTCTCAATCTCTCTTTTCTAATATATCTTTATCTCTCTCCCTCTTTTCCCATATATCTCTATCTCTTCCTATTTCTCTCTCCCTCTCTATCTCTCCCTATTTCTCTCTCTTTCTATCTCCCTATTTTTCTCTCTTTCTATCTTTCCCTCTCTCAATCTCTATTTGCCTTCTCTACTTCTCTCCCTATCTCCCTAGATTTATCTCTCCCAATACCTCTCTCTATCTATTTCTTCCTTTCTCTCTCTATATATCTTCCTCTCTCCATATTTCTTCTCAAACTCTTGATCCTCTCCCCCCACTCCCGCCCCTCTCTCTCTCCCTATTCCTATTGTTAATGAGGCTTATTATCTTCCTAATTTAGAGGTTTTCTATTCCTATTGGTAATGGAGGCTTATTATCTTCCCAATTTAGAGGTTTTCTTTCAATCATGTTTGGACTCCTATACATGAATGCATAGTTGACAACATCACTTATCCATTTCGACCTTTGTTGCATAGACAACATCACTTACTAAATGCCCTATTGATTTATCTCATGTACTACACAAATGTATGCAAGAAATAGACCAAAAAATTTCCTTATCCATGCCTTATCAGCATACTCATTACACACTAAGGTGCAGTTGCTAGTATTATCTTTTCTTTTTTTTTGTTCGATAAATGTTCTATTATATTGATTCATCAAAACAAGTATTACATATTACTGCAAAAGATTAAAGTTTGAAATTCAAACGACCTTAAAAGGAAGTTTCTAAACCTAGCTTCCCCGTCCATTTTATCTATCTTGCCACCCCATACCTATGTACATAATATGTATCAAAAGAAAATATCTACACAGTTGACATTAAAAGATGATAAACAAGAAATCCAACTATTTGTCTTTCCGCTATCACCATCTCCTTGCGTCTGTTCTGAAAAGAGGTAGCTTGCTCGCCAGCTTGAGAATTTCCAGCAGCCGCATGGTGATCCTGGGGGAAGCAAATCCACAAGATCCTAGCCTTTTTCTTCGAACCCTTTGGTCTTCCAAGTTCCCGTCGAGAAGTAGATGCCTCTAGTGCCATTGGAGAGTGTTCTCTGTATGGCCCCCACCTCTGCACCTCCCAACGAAGAGACCGTGCCTCCAAACTCTTCAGATAGAACTTAACTCTTGTCATTCCAATCCGAGCTAAAATCTTGTGGGCCTCCTTATCTCTTGTTGCGTTCCAAATGAGAATGGGGCGTAATGGGGGTGTGAATTCGCTCACTTGGAGCCATGCACCACCCGGGCTTACAAAGCCTTTCATTTCTAGGGCCACAGCCATGAGGGATTCGAAACCACCTCGCCATTTCTCCTTGATATAGCTTTCCACCAACCATCTGATGTTCACCTTTGTCTCGAGCTCAAAACACCATGCGGTGAACATAGATGCAATATCTGCATTGCATCTGTATTTGAAGGGAACGTTCATAAACTCTTCGCCAAGAACTATGTTGACGCGGGTCAAGAAATCTTTTGTTTCAAAGTTGAAAACGTTGGCCAACCTCTCGTCTGAAATCCCACCCCAAAAAGACATCATTGGCTTCGCGATAATTAATGAGAAGTTCGCCTCCATGTTCCCTTGTGATGAGCTGCACCTGCTCTCAAGTGCAACCCAGATTGTTTGGTGTTACAAACGGAAGCCGACATTGAAGTCCGCTTCTTGAGTATGCCAAGTTTCGCCTACTCACCTATTAAGGCATTCAATGCCAAGCGTGTTACGATTAAAATCCATCTTGGTGTTTCTCCAAAATTCCAGCTTGCCAAGTCTAATAAATTAAAATGACATCCCATGGCATTCATTCTTCACGCTGGACTTCCATGTATCCATGACACTAGCTACTCAGTACCATGCCCGAAGATTGTACCACTCTGGTTGCTTGAAAAATGAGGTGGACCCGTTTATTTTACCTTCAAAACGGTAGTACGGATTGACTAACATGCATGCGCGTTTTACACTGTTCATTTTGTAATAAACGATTACAATTGACTAACACATCGGTATCGCGCTATACGAAAAACCCTTTTTGAAGCCAAAATAACCGTAGCCAAATGAAGCTCCTCTTCTTTGCACGTATATCGTCAGTTTGGAGGAGATATACTCTTCTTAAAAAACGTCTGCCACCTACTCTGCATTTATGAAGCCGTCCCTTTCCATCCCCAATTGTCATTTCAAAGAGTGAACCGTTTAACTTGTTAGTCCAATTACATCTCCTTCTTTCTATATAGTTGACAATTTGATCTATCTACTGACCGTTGGAGCCAAAAATTTGAACTTGTGTAATTCCTACTTGTAGACCGAAGGCATAATTGGCACATTCATCTGCTTCTTTGTTTCCCTCTCTTTTGATGTGAGATACTTTGAAGTTTTGAAAGGACGAGAGAAGCCACCTAATGATTTGGATATCTTGTTCTATTTTCCAATTGTCTGCACTACCCTTAGCTAGTGAGTGAACAATGATTTGGGAGTCACCTTGCAAATGAAGATTAACAACATTTAACCCGTTAGTCAGTTATCCTCAACCTCCATATTTGTCTAGAAGATGCCGCTTTTCATTTGAATAATCCCTTTTTGCCAAATTGCCTGAAGCTTATGCGATTTTCGATCTAATTGTTAATGTAATGCCAGTTATCCCTCTGTTCTTTTTTTTATTAGCCTTTGCTTGGCAAGCTGCGATAAGTTTTCGATAACGAAAATCTTCCAGGTTTAAGCTGTTAAATCACTATACCGGGTTAGGCCTCTCTACCCTGAAACCTCCATGTTGAGCCACTATGCTCCAGGGCATGCTAACCTCAGTATCAAACAAAGCAAAAAGGCAACTACATTTCATTGGATGGCCAGCTAATACACCCACCCTCGGATTTTCAGTTAACCTTCCTAATGTCGACTTTCTTTAACTCCCTTCCTTCCCCGACGAGGAGCAATACAACATATGCTAGAGGGGTACCTTCCCACAACAGCTTATTGCCTCCCATGCTGAAAACATTCTGAACGTATGACTGGAAAACCGACCCCATAGTAATTTTAGCATAGTAGGGGCCCAACGTTAGGCTATCCGGGGGGCCAAAGAAACGTTCAGGTTGCCTAGTTCCAGCGGGTGCTCAACGGAATCAACTGCTTCGTCCTCGAGTTCCCATACAATTATAATAGTTGTTTCAATCGGTCGGAAGGTCCAAACAAAATAGAAGATAGTGAGCTAAAGTAGTTACGATTTCTCGCTCAAACTGTATTCAGTTTCTCAGTTGAAGCAGTTTGTCAAATGCATGGCATCACTCTCCTCATGCGACCACGAACCGGGGGTGAATCTCTACTCTGTCTCCATATTCTTTTCCAACCGGGGCCTCCATCCTTTGTACCTTACAGCTTCAATCCCTCGGTAAGACCTTCCAGACACCAGAAACAAAGGATTGATCCTCCCTCCGACCAGCAGCGAGAAGTTCCTTCTGTCACTCGGCATTATAGAACCCTATAACGAAGTTGGGAGCCTTGTTTTTGTTAACGAGCATTGTTCTTGAAGCAGGCAGGGTTGAACTCCTTTCCGTGTTGCAGGGTTGTTCCGTTACCACCCCACCGGTTTCACTCCTTACTTACCAAATAATAGCTCGATTATAGTTCTTTGAGCATTGCAACTTCTCGAGAGGACAAGCTGATGTTACCGGAGCATGCTATCCATGTGTCGTGTTATCATCCTTATGCGTAATCCCAAAAATGAAGGGGCCAACAAGCCCCGACCACAGCTGTTGACTCACCTTCGAGTAAACTCCGCTACTTTGTAGCATCTTTCTCTCTTCCTACCCCGAAAATGAAGAGGCCAAATCTAGAACTAACGCCAATGCATGAGTGTTAAATTGACTGAAGGTGTAAAGCTCCTTAGTCCATTTCCCTAAAAAAAATTGATGCCTAGGAAAGGAAGGTTTGTGCCTGATCATTGTCTGGTTTGGGGGGCTACATTTTGATACTAATTACCATTCCGCATCTGAAAAATATTCCAACTGCATGAACTAAAAATATGTTTTTCTTTAGTAGGCTGAAAGTGCTTGAAGGTCATTTTATCCACGAGTGTCTCATCATGCATAGCAGCAAGCTTATCATCTGCAACCAGGATCTCCTTAAACTTATCCGATCAAGAGGGTTGGGGATTGCACGTGCCTCAACATTAATTTGTTGAATCTTATCCCACCACTCTTTAATTGGTCACTCGCACTTATTCAGAAGCCCCATCCAATCCTAGACCATAGTATAGATTAGTTGGCTCTCCTCCACAGCCTTCTTCAATCATGCTCGAATATCCCGACCTTGAACCAGGACAACATGGACATTATCCATGAGCTCCTTCAGATGTTTCTCTTCCTGACTGTACCCCGAATCCAACTCTAATTGCTATGAAATGGCATGCTAGTGCAGCTATCTCCAACCCAAGTAGATGGTGTCTAATGTTGTGGTAGGTAGATAAGCATGGGCAAAATCTGCTAGCTCTGAATCAACCTACTTCAATTAAGGCTAAAGATTCTCCAGATGAACCCTAACCATCTCTAGCTCATTTTTTGCATGCTACCTTGCTTGTACCTACAAGTCTATATCAGATGTGATCTCTGCAAGTTGAATGCATAACTGCTGATGGGCCTGCTAGAGGTCTTCGTGAGTCTTAACCACCTGAGTCACTCTGTGGACGACTTCTTCAGTAGTGAGTTGAGCCATCCTAAAACAACTTTTTCAAAGAAAACAGATAAATTGTTTGTCCTTACTAGCCACGCTGAGATCCTCCAGGTGGGAACCAGTTCAATGGTAACCCACTGTCAATAGAGTGCGAAGAGTGCGGCTTTTACCTCTGCCATATTGTTTGTATTTTGGTCGATGTTTTTAAAGCCAATATGTCGTCTTTCTCATCCTGTGCAATGCAACCCGCACTTCAGGTCCAGGGTTACCACGCGCTGCATCATCAAAATTTATCTTGATTCAATTTGGTTCAAGAGGAGACCAAATTATCTTATCTTTTATTGGTAAAGGATTAACCCTTGATAGCCTATTAACGAGCCTTGCTAGTATTATCTTATTATTATAGTTTTTATACTCATTAATTATGCGAGTTGAATATAATTCTAAAAGTTAAGTACCTTATTTCTAAATAACATTTTAATTTTCCAATATTATAAAATTATAATTTTATTTAAAAGCCTTCTTGTAAATTTGTAACTCAAAAGATTAATGAAATAGATTTAAGTTGATTTTGTGCAAGTGTTATGTATTTATCAGAAACTCTCTTGTATTTAATTTTAAAATCTTATATAAAATTAAATAATATTATATTTTAATAATCAAAAGATATTAATTAGAAAATTAAAAATTAATTTTAATTATACTCTATATTGAAATCAAGAATCAAATTAATAAATTATGATTAAAGAATTAATATATGTATTGAAATAGTCTTCAGACATGTAGTGTTGCAGTTAAAACACTTCCTTGGTGAAGCGACCACCAAGGTTCAAATCCCTGTTAGGTCTTTGTACTTGCAAGGCCTTGTGCCTTCGCTGGGCCGTTGTGCTCACGGATTTGAACAAGTGAAGTGTGGGGATGAGGTCCCCCGATTGTGGCCTCACTGATTCATAGCTCCAAGTCAAAAGTGTTTACCCCTTAAATAAAAAAAATATATGTATTGAAATAAAATCTAAAGCAATGATCAAAATATAAACTATTTAATGTAGATTTAAATTCCTTTATAAACTCTTGAATGAAGTTAGAAGGAGCCACCTCCACAAAACACTTGTATAAAGGAAGAGCCTGGATCACTGACTTAAGAAGAATCTTCCTTCCAATAGCGGAAAGCCACCTGTAGGTCCAATGAGTGACCTTTGTATGAAATTTATCTAAGAATTCCTACCAAAACCTTCTTGGTAAAGTGCCATAGAAATAAGGATACCAAGATACACCAGATGAAGAGTACCAATCTGGAATCTACAAATATGAGCAATCCTAGTTTGAATAGACATGGGAGTAAAATATTGTTTGATATTATTGAGATGGATGCCTGACATCTTCTTTTTGGGAGACCATGGCAATATGACCTCAAGGCCCGTCATGATGGACACAAGAACACCTACTCCATCACCAAAGATGAAAAGGTGATTGAATTGATACCCCTTCCTAATAACAGTGAGGATCAGAAGGAGAAGGAAGCCAAGATCATGATCATGAAAGGAAAAGAGTTCCTCAAGGCAATCAAGGAAGAGGGAACACCTTGTTTTGTAGTGATGTCAGTACCAAGGCCAGAAGAAGAGCCCATTGCATATGGCAAGGTAGAAAAGAAAAGGGTGATAGTCCCTGAGGAGGTGAAGGAAATGTTGAGCAAATACAAGGACAGAGTTGTTGAAGAGTTTCCAAGAACCCTACCACCAATAAGGGAGATAAGTCATTGCATTGACTTCATTCCTGGTAGTGCTACCTTACCAAACAAGCTAGCCTACAAAATGACTCCCCAACAAAATGAGGAAGTTGCAAGGCAGATCCAAGAGTTGCTTGATAAATGTTTGATAGGGAAGAGCTTGAGCCCTTGTGCAGTCCCAGTTGTCTTAGCACCAAATAAGGAGGGAACATGGAGATTATGCACTGATTCCCAAGCCATTAACAAGATAACCATCGGGCATATATTCTCTATGCCTAGAATAGAAGATTTGCTTAATTGTTTAGGAGATGCAAGATATTATTCCAAGATTGATTTAAAAAGTGGTTATCACCAAATAAGGATTAGAGCTAGTGATGAATGGAAAATTGCTTTTAAAACAAACAAAGGATTGTATGAATGGAGGGTGATGCCATTTGGGTTGTCAAATGCCCCTAGCACTTTCATGAGACTCATGAATGAGGTGTTGAAGGAGTTCATTGGTAAGTTTGTCATAGTGTATCTAGATGGCATCCTAGTGTTTAGCAAGACAAAGGAGCACCTAAAAAATTTGGATATGGTTTTGAGAAGGTTGAATGAAGAGAAACTAATGATAAACATGGAAAAGTGTGTGTTTTTGCAAGAAGAACTGACTTACCTTGGGTTTGTGATTTCTAGAGGAAATCTGAAAAATGGATGCTAATAAAGTGAATGTCATTCTCACATGGCCAACTCCTAGAACAATTGGTGATGTAAGGAGTTTTCATGGCCTAGCTACCTTTTATAGGAATTTTATTAGGAATTTTAGCCAGATTTGTGCTCCCATGTTAGAGACCATCAGGGGTGGACAGAAGTGCAAATTTTCATGGACTAAGGAGGCGAATGAAGCATTTAAAATGTTGAAGAAAAAGGTATCACATCAACCGATTATTACCTTACCTAATTTTGACAAAATCTTTTAGATTGAATGTGATGCAAGTCATTCGGCAATAGGTGCAGTACTTAGCCAGGAAGGTAGACCAATTGCATTTTTTAGTGAAAAATTGAATGATGCTAAAAAAAAATATTCTTCCTATGATTTGGAGATGTATGCATTAGTTCAAGCACTAAAGAAGTGGAGGAATTATTTTCTTCCCAAAGAGTTTGTTGTGTATACAGATAATTAGGCACTAAGCTTCCTAAATAGTCAGGAGAAATTGAACCATAGGCATATGAAGTGGGTTGAGTTCATTCAGGCCTACAGCTTTACAATAAAAAACAAGAAAGGTCTCTCAAACAAAGTTGCAGATGCTCTTAGCAGGAGGGCACTAATAATTTTAGAAACCCAGTTGGAGAGTGTAGGAGTTGATTCCCTCAATGGTATGTATGTTGCAAATGAAGATTTCAAAGACATCTACAAGGTATGCACTGAGTTTGGTAGCCAGTGTCATTTAGAGTATTCTGATTATTTGATTCAAGATGGTCATCTTTTCAAAGGATGCCAATTATGCATTCCTAATTGTTCAATGAGGGATAACACAATTAAGGAGAAGCATAGTGGTTGTATGGGGGGACACTTTGGATTTGGATTAGACAAAACTCTTGAGTTGGTGAGAAGATTATATCACTGGCCTAAATTGCAAACAGATGTTAGAAAATTTGTGGATTCATGTGTGGTGTGTCAAAAGGCCAAAGGGACAACAACAAACGCATGACTATACCAGCCATTGCCCATTCCTTCAAGACCTTGAGAAAGTGTGAGCATGGACTTTGTGATGGGTTTTCCAAGAACTCAAAAAGGTTTTGACATTGTTTTTCTCGTTGTTGATAGGTTTAGCAAGATGGCACATTTCTTTCCATGCAAGAGCACAAGTGATGCTACATATGTTACAAACCTTTTCTTTAATGAAGTTGTGAGAATACATGGTTTACCCTTGAACATTGTGTCCGACAGAGATGTGAAATTTGTAGGAAATTTTTGGAGGACTTTATCGAGGAAGTTAGGCACAAACTTGTCTTTTAGTTCAACTTATCATCCCCAAATGGATGGCCAAATAGAAGTGGTCAATAAGTCACTCGGAAAGTTGTTAAGGTGCCTCACCAAGAAGCATGGTGAAAAGTGGGTTCCATCATCTCCCAAGCAGGATATACTTATAATGATTCTGTCAATAGGAGTACTGGAAGAAGCCCTTTCCAAATTGTCTATGGATTGAATCCAAGAGGGGTGCTGGAATTGAGATATCTACCCTCAAATGAACATATCAATGCTTGTGGAGAAGAATCTGCTGGAGGGATAAAGGAGATTCATGACCAATTCACGATGCAATTGAAGTATAGAGAAGTACAAGGAGCAGGTTGACAGAAGAAAGAGAGGTGTGCAGTTCCAAGTTGGAGACATGGTATGGACAAATCTGAAAAAGGAGAGATCGCCAAAAGGGAAACACGCAAAGCTCATGATGAGAAAGGCTGGACCTTGTCAAATACTCAAGAAGTTTGGGAATAATGCATATGAAATCCAATTTCCTTTAGATATAGGTATATCCCCAATCTTTCATGTTGCAGATCTAACATCATTCAAAGGTATAGTGCAAGAAGATGGTACATTCCCAGTGGAAGATGTTGTAGACATATTGAAAGACTTTCCAAGTCAAGGGCCACCAAAACTTGAAATGATATTGGAAACCAAGATTGTGAAGAAAAATAGGAATAAGGTCTACAAACAACACCTTGTCAAGTGGCAAGGACACCCTGAGGCAGATGCAGTATGGATGGATGAAGACCAAATGAATAAACATGGGACTACATTATAGGAACTCATTTCAAATGGACTTGAGATTCAATCACCCGGGAGTATAGTGCAGGAGCACCCAAAGACATAAATGAAGACACAAAATGAAGCCTAAAAGAGCCTAATATTACCCATGAGGGGAAAATGATCATTTGTAATAGGTTTATAGGTTTGTGAGTCAATAAGACCCAATTGATGTAAGGCATTGTCATGGTTGCATTTTATAAGCCACCATGGACAAATGACCATGTGGGTCAGTAGGATTCTAGGAATGAGTCAGGAAAATAAATATTGGTCTTAGAAACATCAGAACAATCCTTGGAATAGGTCTAATACACCTTGGAGTCGCCAAATTTGAAAAGTGCAAGTTGACAACTTTTGTTGTCATTGCAAAATGTTGTAAAAAGGGATAACTAATCCTCCAACAATTCCAAAGTTTGAAAAGTGGTTGGAAACCGTTAGCAAGGCTATATTATGCCCACTTGGATCAATTCCAAGTTTTTTGTTGATGTTGTTGTTAAAGTTGTTGAAATTGATGATGTTTTGGAGTTTGGAGCAATACAATATATTTGGAGTTTTTTGAAATCCTGTGTTTTTGCTATTCATTTTTTACCAGTATGGATTGGTGGATGCCTAAAACAAATTGGATGAGTTAGGAAAGTCTCTTACCTTTTATTTGAATCAATTTTTAGGTCTTGTAACAATCAGGTTGTAGAGATCCATCAAAAACTAACCGAACTAGTCACAAACCCTACCAATACCTAGGGTAAATCACCGTAAAGATGTCCTTAATCTGACATTTTTACTAGAGAACCAAATAACCTATGGGAAAATTTTAGAGTCGTCATTGTTCCATAAAATTTTGGTTTTTGTTTGCAAGGAGGCTCCAAGACCGAAGAGATTGAATTGACCCTAGGCGGGCATCTCTATGTGACCACCTGAATTGAAGAAGTGGAAATCACTTGCAGAAAACAAAGAAGATGTGATCAAGTCCTGAAACCTCATATTTGGTGGTTTTACACCTTACCCCACCTTACAGAAGTGTTGGTTTAGTCGGGAGACTAATACAAGGGGTACTTGCTTTGTGAATTAGGCCTAAGTGGCTTAATTAGTTCGGAAAGGACAGTAAGGGTATAGACCTTTCAACTTGTGGTTAGAGTCTAAGCCTTTGGGGAATTGTGTAACTTGATAAAGGGTGTCTGAATCTACCATTAGTTTGTATTGTCCTTTGGAATTTTGTTAAGTTGTATTTGGAGAACTCAACTGGTAGGGCTACTAAGCTACCAGTAGGGCTACTAGACAAATAGGACAGTTGTGAGACAAGTATCCCCTAACACATTTGATAGTCAGATCTTATGGGTGTTTTGCGTTTGTTGGACCACCAATAGACAAATCCAATAGGTTTCCATCCCACGAGTATCGGAAGATTGTATATCATTCACACAAGGGTAGAGTGTTTTCATCCTACCAGTATCGAAAGATACTAAACCGGTATGGATTCGGTCACACAAATTGTTGTGTGAGTTGATTATTTGATAGGTGTGTTGTTTACACCTTGAACAAATAACATTACTTGGTTTGGACATAGTAGTTGTGGGTGAGAGAAGTTTTTCACCTAGTTGTTGCGTGGCTCTGCATCAATCATGTTGCTCCAAAGTCATATTTTAAGACCTTCATGATTTCGTTGTTATTAGGGTCCTCATATAATTCCATAATGAAGTAAAATATGTGGTGTTATGTCATGAGAAAAAGTTGATGTTATATTTAGCAATAATTTGGTAATTTATCTATTGTTCTTCCTTTCCTTAAATAAAGGCAACCAACTGCCACAAAGAATCAACCTTCCCATAATTTATTTATTACCTAGGGGACAAATAATACCATCTTATAGTGTGTGAGAATTAATTGTCAAATATACACTATCACCATGGAAAGATATTTTTTTCTCTTTACTATGTTTGGATTCTTGCACATTCACACACTCAATTGGGTGACTTCTTCAAGCTCATCCTCTTGAATATACTCATTACATTCATCCAACAACCATCTTAGCTTATGAAATGTATTTTTATCAACTGCATAAAGATGTATCACTCGTATTTGAATGTTGTGTGTGACTCCTAAAAACACTTATGAACAAACAACTGCAACAGAGAATGAGAATATTAACAAGATGGTTAAGGTGAGCTAGAGGAATAGTATGAGCAATGGGGTTATTGCCATATTGTATCTATTCCAAGGGTTGCATCATATTGGAGAATCCTAGTGTAGTACTCGCAACTAATTTACTATAAATGTATGCTACCAACTACAATTTTATTAAAATATTTGTCGATTTCGAATGAGAAATTAGAAATCAATTTAATCTTATTTCATTTCTTGTTGTTTTGAAAAAAAATTGCCTCTCAAGAGCTCAAATTAGAAATCAATGTAATCTTATTTTGTTTCATCCTCAAATTTATCTTCTTCTTTTTTAAGATTAATTTATACATGAGTTAGACATAAATTTTTGTAGTTGCATCAAAGGCATTTAGAATAAAGAAAACTAAAATAAACTTAAAAAATAGTATTTTGTTGGGTTTTTGGAGGATTTATTTTAAGGTATAGGAATCTATAAAATAAAATAACATAATTAGTTGCAATCTCTTTACTTCAACTTTTTTTGTTTGGAATTTAGCCAAGTTTATACATTCCACTTCATGAGCATTCAATTCATTCAAAGGAATATGTGAATTTTAAGTCCTTTTAATTTGAGCCAAATGATCTAAAACATAGATTTCCACCAACTATACAACAATCAACCAAATCAAAACAAACACAAGCAAATATTTAATTGAAAGGTCAATCATGCATTTAAATTAATATGAAACATTGAAAAAAATAACCTCTAGAGTATTCAAGTATTCACATCTCTTATCTCATTCTTACACCTAGCATTTCACACCTTATCTCTAAGCACACAAGGAATATTGGAGGAATTAAGAGAATAAGTCTTCCTTGAACTTAATGAGGAGGAACAAGCATGATCTATACATTAGGACAGCAAATAGAATGACCATTTACTTGATATTAAACTAGCATATCTTAGAGCATTTATTTGAGATAAAATATATTTGCCTTAATAACTTCCTAAAGAATGCTAGTCAAGAACTTACCACCATACAAGCCACCATTATAGGAGTCCACATAATACCAAATGTAATAACAGTCCCTCCAACAAATATCATTACCACATTCAAGGCACATTTCCCTCATGAGGAAGGTAGTCTTCCACTTTCTTTATGCATAGCCACATGTGCTTAATACATATGCTCTCCACCTTCAACTTATTGATGGAAGTGATGAGTTATAGTTGGAGTAAATAATAAGTATGCTCTTAATTTGTCATAGTGATTTACAAGATTCTATGTTGTAAAGTTTCACTTGATACAGTCTTTTGCTTTACCTTTTTAAAAAGATTGTAGATACCTTGGTAAGGTTGTTGAACAACTATTTTATGAGGCAAATGCACCTTGATCAACCCCTTAAAATTGAATAATATTGAAAACAATATCCGAGCACATATGATGCTGAAAATTTACTCTTTGGTCACACCTAAATAAAGTGTCTCTATTGATTTTATTTCTAGAAATATTTGTACTATTGGATGATTTGTCTATGATTAGAATTAATGCATTTAGTTCTATAATTTCTAGCACATAAGCCAAATCACACCAAAAGTGTGTTTATCTCATCTAAGGGAGAAGTGTAAATGGGTCTGATTATCCAAATTTGAACTTCATTTTAAATTGAAAAAGGACAAGTCTATGACCACAAGGTTACCCCTACATGTATAGACTTGTTATGGAATGGAATAATGGTAAGATCTAGATGTGAATTACTAAATAGAGGTAGGTGCATAGATAAATGTGATACGTAAGAAAATGAGAAGAATGTATAAGAGTTTGTGTGCAAATCATATGATAGGTCTAATTATATAGGGATATATGCATATGTGTAATTGAATAATGAGGCTAGCGGAACAAGCCCAACTTCACACAATATCATGTTATTTAATATTATATATGCATTAAGATATTACCTCAAAATAGACACAAAATTAAATAGAACATGTCATGGATATGCAAAATTTTACCATTGAAGTTTGTCCCCACAATGTATGTAGCACTCAAACGTGTATGCAAAAATAAAAATTTAGAGACTAAAATAATATTGCCATAAGATCCATAAAAACTAGTGGTTCTTGCAAGAATTTGAGCATGCATATTCACCTTTTGTGTGCGTTTAAAGGATTATGACTATATATTTTAATAAATATTTTATTTATAATCTTTTTAGAAAAAGAGAAATAATATCTTATTAATAGATATGTGTCTTTCAATTAAAAAATGAAAAAAATAAGTAAAAAAATGGCCATATATTGAAGAAAATATCCCACGTGCAATCTACCCCACTTTGTCAATCAAAATTTTGAGGATAATAATTATTTTAGTTGCTCTGACTTTTGAAAACATATATTTGAATATCAAGGATGTGTTTCTCTCATCAACAATAATTCACTCTATTAATCCTAATAAATATGATTATATTGAATGAATGGATGATGCTTTTGATAATATCCAAAAGACCAAAAAATCTATGGGGCTCAACGATAATAAATTTCTTTGCATGAAAAATCCTTGATGCATGCTTCCCAAATCATGCTTGAATGATATCCATTTTATTTTTAGTCTTGAATCTTTTGCTATGAATCTTGATTTAAAAAATGTTACTTTTGTTAATCTCTTCTATTGAAATAGGGTAATCAAGGAGGAAACCTTTAAGATACCATTGTATTTGATTTAGATGAACTCTCATAATAAATTTACATTATGTGTTGTAAATTCACTTCCATAATTATTAAATATAAAATGGCATATTTAATATTCTCAAAAATAAAAATTGTTTACTCTTTGTCTAGTTTGCAATCTTACACCTAAAAAAAATTGTGCTAATCCTTACCAAGTTTTCAACATTTTTTACTTTCCATCTTATTCATTCTCTCATATATGTTTTTTCTTGTGATCTCAAAGTTGGATTGAATTGTCAAACATATTGTTCTCTCTTTCACCTAAGTTACTATGTCCACATGGTTGTCTTATCCCTTTCTCTCACATATGTTTTGATTTCCTCATTAGCATTTATATATTCTTCCATGCTAATGTCCCATTTACTTATCTGTTATTAGTATTATGTTTCAATAATGTGCTCTTTTTTCTATCTAAGCTTTTACTTGTTACCATTTTGGGCTATCAATGAGAATCCATGCTCTTTTCTCGTTAAATATTTTATCATTCTATAAAAGATGATGCCTCTAATAGGAAAGAACCTACTTCAACTAATTTCATGTGAAACCAATGTTTTATTTAGGAGACTAATTATAATTTAAATGTTTTTTAATCCTATATGTTGTGATTAGATGTTTTTATTGTGACTATACGTGTATGCATAACTATTATTCAAGTAAATTGCTTATGGTGCTAAATCAAAATCCATCATGGAATAATGTTTCATAACAATATTATGTGAAAAGGAGGATAAATAAAGTTCATCACTCAAAACATTTTTCATTAATTTCCTCACTTAGAAAACTAATAAATTATGAGCTGGTCGATATAGATGAAGACCTATCATTAGTTGTGTTAGCAAGAAATTTGGGGGACACAAATCAAAGTTCTAAACATCAATGAATTTCTTAGTGTTGTAGTTTATACCCTGGACTTAGTCCTATTAAGGGAATAGGGAATTGAATTTAGAAGAGAGATTAACTCAAAAAAATATCAGGAATATACATAACACATTATATTAGAACCCAAAAGTATTTGTAGCATTTTTATTTATTTAATACATCATATACATCCTTATAGATCCTTATATCCTTTTATAAATTCATATCAAATCAATTTTCTATTGCATTATTATTCTATTCTATCTCTCTCTATACATCCTCATACTGGTGATTACATCTTACAATATATCTATATGTAGGAGATGGGATGTGACTCATACATTGTATCCCTAGTCTATATGCTATTTTTTTTAAATGAGGCTTTGATGGCTTGATGCTGCAAGATGTGCTACATTTTCTAGAACTCTATTTGCCTACTCTTTTCCCTGCCAACATCATCCCCCCTTCATAACCTTGACTTATCCTCATTTCAATTCTATTGTGTTGGACGGATGTCCTTATATATCTCTTTAAGGACCTCAAAATTGTTTTCCTATTGATTTTTTGCCAACATATGTTTTTGTATGTGGACTTTGATCAACAACGACAATATTTTTGTTTTCTAATTGTAGTGGGTAGTTGGATATTTTGAGTTAAGTATTGTGCCTGATGAAGGATGCCAATAATATGGACCAGCCTTGGATAGACAACTTCTCTCAACTAATAAAATCAATGTCGATTTATGTCCCTTTGATCTTGTAGCTACTATTATTAGCCATGTAATGCTTCTATGCCTACTTGATCTTGGCCATCTAAATCTTGTAATTCATTATAGTTAGTTGATCGTTGGATTATCTGAAGTTCCAATTGATCCATCTCGGCTTTTTATGGTGCAACTATAATCAACCATTGTAAGAAAAATTGATACATGGTGTTCAAATATCTCTCGACACTCTTCATCATATTGAATTGGTTCTTTAACGTAGAGTGGGCAACAACAAATTTCTTGCTTTCTTCATCTATTTTTTCTTTTTGAAGCTTTGTGGCAATTTGTCGTCTCATAATAGCTTTCTATAGTATGGTGTCTTTAGCTACTTCATCCTTCAAAATTTATCAACTAGACTAGTAGTGGTTGTTATGATTCCCCTTTGATGTGAGGGAACTTGTTCTATATTTCCTTCACCAAATCTTCTAGTTGATCTAAGCTCTCTCCATGTTGCTTTAAGATTTCCTCCTAGGTTGTTTGGTGTCCCAACTAAAATTTGTGCAATTGTGAGATGCTACCTAAATCAACTTGTGAGCCAACTAGAGGTAACTAGAAGAATTACAGAGAGGCCACTAATTGTATCTACTTTTGCTTGGCCAAAAAGTCCTTAATGGAGTGCATAGGAGATGTTGTAGAGGATGAGGGTGTGTCAGACCATGGTTACTTAGAGGTTTATTCTAAAGATGTTTCTATATATTTTTCTTCTTCCTTGTGCAAATTTTGATAAGCTTTAGTAGTTGATTCCTGTATGTCTACCTTAATTGCCTATGTAACCTTTGACTTTTGCAACACCATTTTTTTCAATGTTTGCTTGGATCATAGTCTTTTGTATGTATTTATATTACTCCTTTCTTTTGCGGTGGTGTAATGTCAAGTGCCACCTGTCCAATTGCTAACGCCTTCAAATTTTCTTCCTCTACTACTTTTTTCTTTGCAACTTGAGTGTAGTGTTTAGGGACTCCAGGTACTGTTTCATTGAATTTTCTGAAGTTTTGATCAAAGCAACCATATATCTAATTAGTGGTCTCTTAGTGAGGAAATTATTTTCTAATGTTAACTTTGGGTATATTTTTATTGTTTTCTCCATGGTATCTCAATTGAATAGTCCATTTTATAAGTTCTCCTCATCAATCAATTTGGGTTATTTTGATGCTTATGTTTACTTTGAGGCAAAGGTATTCTTTGGGCCTTGTTCTACATCTTCCCTAATTTCAATTGTTTGCAAAGAGACCTTTCTTTGTGATTTATTTTCTCTACTTTTGTGCCTCTTTTTTGCACTAATATTTAAGAGAGCCTCCAAATCTTCCTCCTCAATGGGATCCTTCATGAAAGTGTAGTAGGAAGTGAGATCTCTCTATGTTGGCTACTTTTATCTTGTGTAGTTTCTCCAGAAGTTATTCCCATTGTAAGGAAGTTAAGTCGCAGAACAACTTCCTACACTAACCTTGAGAGGAGGGTAATGCAAAAAAATTTACCGATCGTTACAACAGTTACAAAAACTTAATAGATTTATAAGAAAAATATCTTGCATACTACAACGCAACAACACAGTAATTTACATGGGGAAAACCCTTTCAAGAGAAAAACCCATCTCTAAAAGCAGCTCAATATATTATTCAACAATCAATAATAGATTACAATATACTTGCAAAGCAATCTCTTCATATGAGTACCACTAATCAAAGACTCAGAGGTAACTCAATCTCCATAAGACTCTTACACACAACCTCTATCTCATGCACCTCATATATAGGAGATACAATACAAGAAACTGTCAAACAGTATTATAAAACCATGGGCTAAAACCACTTAATAAAGTAGAGTCAACCTTATCTCCATTTTGGATGCCTTATGATGTGTCGAAACACACATCAACACATGTTCCTCCCTTTTACAACTCATTTATGTGTTTGATGTATTTTATATTTCCTATTTCAAGAGTATAAACTTTTAGAGGTCATAACGTGTGAACCGTGTGTCCGATTGACGAATCATTTGAAGTGTCGGAAAGATCGTGAAGTGTTTTATCACCTCGTAAATGCTACATCATCTATACCCACTTTTCATGGTAATTTGGAGCCTATAAAGTCCTCAAAATTAAATTTAAACCTTTCATCGCACCCTTCAAAAATAGAAACTTCAATATCTTCAAAACTAGCTATGATCTTGTGACAAAAAATTTACCGGCATGCTTATCTAGCCAACAGAAGCTTCAAGGGGAATTTTGCACCATTTTGTGCTCAAAAGAAAAATTACTATAAATAGTAACCTCATATAAATGCAATGTTCAGACACCATTTTCCCAACATTCTCCCACTTGTCAAACACCTTGCAAGAGAAAAGGGAGTATCAACACTATAAATTAATTTCTAGGGGCCATGACGCCCATAGACTCCAAACAACATATGAACTTCTCTGTGCTCATAGCCTTAGTTAAATAATCTAGAATATTCATCAAAGTCTCCACCTTAACCAGCTTCACCATGTCATCTTCAACCATATCTCTGAAAAAATGATACTGAACATCAATGTACTTGGTCCGGACATGAAATGTTGGGTTCTTAGCTAGGCAGATCACACTCTAACTGTCACTACACATTGTTTTATTCCAATATCTGAACACAGTATCTTAAGCCAAATGGATTCTTTATAAGAATGAGTATCTTCCATATACCCTACTTCTATAATAGACAAAGCAACCACAACCTGCCACTTACTCATCCAACTAATTGCACCACCAAATAAAGTAAACACATAAGCATTGGTGGATCTTGTGCTATCATTTTCACCTCCCCAATCTGAATCCACATAACAATGAATATCAAGGGAAGTCATGTATCCAACCAAATTACCATGATAACACAAATAATACTCTGAGGTACCCTTCAAATATCTAAAGACTCTTTTGGCTACGTCCCAACGAACTCTACCAGGATTAGACATATATCTGGAAAGAACTCCCACTGCTTAGGAAATGTTTGGTCTAATACACACCATAGCATACATCAAACTTCCAACCATACTCTGGTAAAGCACTCTACTCATGTCTTTCATCTCTGATAGAGATGCAGGACGATATGAAACATATAATTTTGTTCCAACTATGAAAAGAACACATAATGGTCTACAATCCTGCATGTTGAACCTTTATAATACTAAATTCACATACTTACTTTGGCCTAGCCATAACTTTCTATTCACTCCATCTCTTCTAATTTCCATCCAAGAATGTGTTTCGATGCACCAAGATCTTTCATTTCAAATTTAGTAGCAAACTGAGACTTTAGTTCTGAAACCATACCTTTTTCTTTACCAATGAATAACATATCATCAACATATAATTCAATGTACATGAAATGATCACCATCAAATTTATAATAAACATAGTGATCTGATTCCGAACGTTCAAATCCCAAACTCAACACATATGTATCAAATTTCTAGTGCCACATCTTAGGACTCTGTTTGAGGTCATACAAAGATTTCTTCAATTTACAAACCAAATTACTTTTACCTTTCACCACATAGTTCTTTGGTTGTATTTTATAAATATCCTCCTCTGAATCACCATGAAGGAAAGTAGTTTTCACATCTATTTGCTCAACCTCTAAATCATAAGTAGCAACAATAGAAAACAAAAATCTAATGGATTTCATTTTTGCAACAAGAGAAAATATCTTACCATAATCAACACCCTCAACCTAAGAGTAGCCTTTCGCAATAAACCTTGCTTTATACTTATCAATGCTTCCATCTGAACCAATATTTTTCTTGAACACCCATTTACAACCTACATGCTTTCGTCTTTCAAACAAAGGTACAAGATCCCATGTATCATTGTTTTTCAAAGATGTCATTTCTTCTTCCATAGCAATCTTCCGGGATTCTACATCATTCATACCTAATGCATCTTCTATAGATCTAGGTCCATCCATATTAGTATTCAAAGAAAAAATACATCTCCAATCATCAGGTGAATACCTTTCAAGTGGTCGTCTATGTCTTGTAGAGCTTCAAACAAGCTGAGTTGGAGGTTCTTCCTCCTCTTCTAGAGATTCAGAGCTAGATGAGCTCTCCTCAATTTCTTGCCTATCAAGTGGTCTCCATTCAACTCTTTCAGGCATAGAACGGAATTGAATCATATCTTCCTATTTGGTTCATTATAGTTGCAATGTAATAGAAGGAGACTCAATTTCTTTAAAAATAACACTTTTACTATGAATTACCTTTTGTGCAACAGGGTCTCAAATATTGTATTATTCCACACAAAAATTGTAACCGATGAAGATACATTTCACAACCTTGTTCTCCAACTTTGTTCGCTTCTCCTTTGGCACATGTTCATATGCCTCACAACCAAAAACTCTAAGATGTATAAATGAAGGCTTGTGGCCTGACCATGCTTCCATAGGCATTTTATCAACAAGAGTTGATGTAGGAGACCTATTAACCAGGTAGCAAGTAGTGGCAATAGCTTCAACCCAAAAGTTTTTTTCTAGACTAGCACTACTCAGCATACTCCTAGCCTTCTCCATCAGTACCTTGTTCATTATTTTTGCAACTCCATTCTATTGTGGAGAATACAAAGTTGTCTTTTGTCTGTTAATGCCAAAGTCTTTACAAAATCTATCAAAATAATTAGAGCAAAATTCACCACCATTATTAGTCCTCAAACATTTAATTTTTTTTCCAATCTGCAATTCAACCATTGCTTTAAATTCTTTAAAATGACTAAAAATTTCATATTTACTTTTTACAAAGTATACCCATGTCCTTCTACTAAAGTCATCAATAAATGAAACATTATATGTGGATTTTCCAATTGAAGGAACATCTACAAGACCAAACACATCAGAATGAATAAGATCCAAAACACCACAAGATTTATGAGAAATCGAGTAAAACTAAATGCGGTTTTGTTTTCCATGAATGCAATGCTCACAAAAATCAAAGTCAAGATTACAATCATTCAAACCTTCAACAAGGTTTTTATTTTTCAACGTCCTTAGATCCTTTTCTCCAATGTGGCCAAGCCTCTGGTACCATAACATGGTCTTCTCTATAGGTAAATTTTCTTCAGAAGAAAGAGCACCCTTAAGTACCCAAAAGCTATGTCCATTTGCTGAAGGTGAAACCCTCAAATCTTCTGACAGAGTATCCACAAATTTACATTTTACAGAAGTTCTATTACACTCGATATTATATACCTCTAGCTTATACAAAGTGCCAAACCTAACACCTGTAGAAATCACCATAGCACCCTTAATCATCTTACATCTTGCATCAGAAAAGATTACCTACACACCTACATCTATTAGTTTGCTCATAGATAATAAATGTCATTGTAAATCAGGGATATGCAACACACCACTAATCCTTTTTATTCTACCATTAAGAAACTTGATTCTAACTTTACCTCAACCAACAATGTCTAAATGTGAATCATCACCCAACTACACCTTACCTCCATTAAATTATTCATATTCAGAAAACTAATCTTAATTGGAATTCATATGAAAAGATGTACCTGAGACAATTAACCATACATCATTACCTGCATGAGTAGCCAAAGTTGCAATAACTGCATCACCACCTTCCTTCTCGGACTCAGAATTAGAGTCAAACTTCTTATTTTTCTTCTTCTTTTGTTCTTTGCAATCCTTATGAATGTGACCTGAATTACCACAATTCCAACAAATGACTTTGGGCTTTCTAGAAGATTTTGATCTCCCTTTGGATTTGGACTTATTGCACTTCTCATTCTTCTTGCCTTTTTCCTTAGGTCTTCCACAAATAGTTAGGGCTTCCTTCAAACTGATGGATACCTTCATTCGCATCTCTTCACCAAGCAGGGCACCCACCACATCTTCATATTTCAAAATAATAAAATTACTACCAATAGTCATAACAAGAGAATCCCACAAATCAGGAAAAGAACAAAGCAAGATCTCGCATTTCTCCACTTTGTCCATTTTAACACCAATAGATACCAATCAAGCCACCAACATATTAAATTCTTCCAGGTGTTCTACAATTCATCCACCCTCTTCCATTTTCAAGGAATACAACTTATTCCTCAAGAAAATCTAATTTAATAAAGATTTGGCTTGATACTTCTCACCAAGCTTAGTCCATAACTTCTTTGTAGTGTTCTTTTCATGAACATTGATCAAAACAGGGTCTTCCAAGAACAATCTAATTAGACCCTTAGCTTTTAAGTCCATAACATCATACTGAGCAGCCAAAGTAGGATCTGTAGGTTTTAAGACATTCACATCAACAACATCACAGAGGTCTCGATCTATTAGCAAATCTTCCATCTTCAACTTCCGCATCTCAAAATTACTTTCATTAAATTTATCCACCTCTATTCTCCTTGACGAACTTGCCATCTGAAAATTCCTTCAAAAAGATCAAAAAGTGTCTTCTGCACAAGCTCGCACTCAAAATTGGATTAGTTCAAAAAAACCAACAACCCACAACTAAAACAAAAGGTGATTAGGCTCTGATACCACTTGTAAGGAAGTTAAGTAGCGGAAGAACTTCCTAGACTAACCTTGAGAGGAGGGTAATGCAAAAACTTTTACACATCATTACAGCAGTTACAGAAACCTAACAAAAAGAAACAAATATCATGTATACCACAACACAATAACACGGTGATTTACGTGGGGAAAACCCTTTCGTGAGAAAAAAACCCACACTCCAAAAGAAGCTCAATATATTATTTAGCAATCAATAACGAATTACAATATACTTGCAAAAAAACATCTTCATAGGAGTACCACTAATTAGAGACTTAGAGGTAACTCAGTCACCATAAGGCTCTTACACATAACCTCTATCTCACACACCTCATATATATGAGATACAACACAAGAAACCGTCAAACAATATTACAAAACCATGGGCTAAAACAACCCAATAAAGTAGAGCTAACCTTATCTTCATTCTAGATGCCCTATGACATGTCAAAACACACATCAACATGTGTTCCTCCCTTTTAAAGCTCATTTATGTGTCTGATGCATTTTATATTTCCTATTTCAAAAGTCCAAACTTTTGAAGGCCATAACTTGTGAACCGTATGTTCAATTGATGAACCGTCTGAAGCGTCGAAAAGCTCACAAAGTTCTTTATAACCTCGTAAACCCTATGCCATTTACGCCCACTTTTTAGGGCATTTTGGAGCCTCTAAATTCCTCAAAATTAAATTTAAACTTTTCATCGTACCCTCCAAAACTTGAAACTTTAATATCTTCAAAGCTAGCTATGATCTTGCAACGAAAATTTACCAACATGCTTACCTAGCAAACCAAAAGCTTCGAGGACAATTTCACACCATTTCATCCTCAAACGAAAACTTAATACAAATAGTAACCTCATATAAATGCAAGGTTGAGACACCATTTTCCCAACACCCATATGTCTTCGAAACCTTTGGGGGTATATTCACTTTCTTCTTCTAGATATTTCTTAGGAAAGCCCCATTTTGCATGTGTTTATCTTATTTTTTATCCATGTGCTCCTTCATTTTCTCCTTCTTATTGAATCCATGAATTCATGGTATATGGGTTGTCTCTCTGTTGTGGAGTCCTCAGTGAGGATTAGTAGGGTGGTTGTATAGGACTCTATTTCTATATCAGTTACCTCATATGGCAATTGTGCTATTTGTGATGTTCAGGGTTCTATTGCCTCCATCATAGTACAGACCTTGTCCACAAGAGAAATATTAAGTTATCTATATACTTCTATACTATATCATTTGAAAATTCTCTCCCTTTTTTGCATTTTCTTTTTAAAATATTTAAATAACCCTCAATATGTGCCTATAAAGGAGGTGGCATCTTTGAAATTCTTCACATGGTCTTGGATTTGTGTCGCAATCAACCTAGTGGTGTCCCATACTTTTCCTGCAACATCTAGTAATTTTTAATAAAGTAGAATGTTAAACAAATAATTAGGGTTCCATACCAGAAGTGATAGTGTGATTGTTTGGTGCAAGTTGTGCTATCTAAAAACTCCATTTGTGAGACCTTGCAAAGGCCTATGCCTTCCCCTACTATCATAATTTGGTATGGAGTGTGTATAGAAGTGACCTTGTAGAACCCTCTCTGTTAGTGTAATAAACCAAATATGATATCCCCATCATTGTATAGTTCACTGTCAAATTCATGATTTTAGGCACATCAAGACTTCTCCCATCATACATTGCTTTAGTAAGATTTGTGAATTTTTCATTTTGTTTGGTGGTACCTCCCCTTATGTCTATAGTCGGGTGACCCCTTGAAAGGATTTCTTGTTGATCCTGTAGGGTTTTCCTAGGTATAGATATTCATCATGGAGCCAAATCAAGACCATGTAGACCCAGTCCTCATGTGATACAAAGTTTGCAAACTCCCTTTATATGTCCAACTTCCTCTCTGTTATTTGTTTGTGTTGTGGTAAATAGTGGCATGCGCTAAGCTGCAACAAGGTAATTGGAGCTCTTAAAACTTTGTGTGATCAATTCAACTTGAGCATGAATATACCCCTTGATATCATCTATGTATATAATGTCTTTGGGTACCTTAGTGAATGCATTACCCAAATTGACCTCCATTTCTTTATAAGGGAACTTGTATTTAGGGTGGGGCTTCTATGAATAATCAATGGGAATATGTGTGATCATGTTAGCAATGAAAAAGTACAATAGTCAAACCAAGCTATTGCTAGGGTTTGAGCTGTTGGAATCAAGGATCACTGAGAGGGGGGGTGAATCAATGATCTATCGGTTGACAGATTTTCAAACTTAACTTTTAACCACCAGAAGCATACACTTAAAACTAAAATGTAGAAACAAATAACAAACAACTACAAGATCATAACTTTGGTATTTTTACATGGAAACCCAAATGGGAAAAACCATAGTGGGATTTGAACCCACAATATTATTTCACTATGGCCAGTAGCAAAACAATATTACAAATGGGAATGCACAGGCATTCAGGCACACTGCTTAGAGCTCACTGCTCAATTACAATAACTCGCAAGGCTACAACCCTCAGGGAAGTATCATTGACTTACATAGTTGTTACAATGATGAATTACAATGTATGAACTCTGAAATAGCAACTATTAATCTTGGATGAGTTCTGGTTAAGCACAATTTGACAAACTGGATCACCTTCTTTGTTATGCTCTGTAATGCCCTGTACATTGTCTTAGTCAGCTACCAAAACCGACTCTGTATCACCTCTTGCTCGCATATATTTGCATTATACACCAAAAAGATCACCCACACCAAACTTATATACCAGCACCCAAAAATAGCTCATACATCATATCGGCCTAAAGGTGTAACATGTAGATACATGTCGGCTTGACCAAATCCAAAAAGATAAATGTGGATCACCAAAATGATGATAAAATGATGTATCTAAATTGACCCAATTAACAAGAACATGATTCAATGCACCACAATCACCGGAAAGCATCGGGACCCAAAAATGCTCTATTCTTCCTAGAATACCGGTTAACACATACTTGTGGATAGGAAGAATCACGACCATCGAAATGAATCTCCATGAAGAGTTTCCATCAATGACAACCCTAAACCAAAAATCAGTCAACAAAAACCACCATAAATCATCAGATGAGTGTCAATTTCCAACAATCTCCCCCCTTGGCATTGATGGCAACACTCATGAAAAAATGACTAAGTGTTGAGAATTGAACACCGGTTCAAAAGAATCATAAGAATCTCTAAGGCCCCCCCTTAGACAAAGAATTCCACTCTCTAATATTATACATTATTCACCTTTCCTCTCCCCCTTTGACAGCAATGCCAAAGATGGGGTGCAGTCCGAAATTTATATACAAATGACAAATACTTGAAGAGGTCAGCATAAATAGACTTAAAAAATCCTAGGTGAGTATCTCACCCACCCTTCAAGTTGTCCAAAATTGTGATAAATGCATTAAATACAGTAGCATGAATTTCTAGTTCTCTCAAATATGATGATATAGGTCAAGCCATCTCCTTCATACAATCCACCTTATTACTTAGCATAGTGTCTAACCGGGTGGCAATCAGGTTCTAGAGTTCACCTACTTTCCTCAAAATTTGCTCCATATCTGCTTGAAGGCTTGAGATCTAATAATTTAAGGCTATAATCTATCTTTCAGTACTTCTGGTTAATGTTACATTAGGATCAAAGGACTGAGAGATGCCAACAAGCTTTCCCTGGCAAACACCTATCTGCTTATCAATACCAACAATGAACTTAGGCAAAATGAGACAAGATTTATAGAATTTACTGGCTTCTGACAATGTGTCAGAAATAATTGGTAATCTCTTATTCAGTGTCACCCTATCATTTTCAATCATCTTCCAGAATGTTTGTTTTTTAACCTCGTTAAACTTATCCAAAACTTTTTGTGTAGTCGTCTTCTCCAAAGGATCAAAACTGGTATTTACACAGTTAATTAATTGCAATAATATACCGAAGGGGCTGCTATTTGAATCTATTTGTACACTAGGAGCCACCTTCTGCAAAACATCTATAGACATCAAAATTATCTTTTTATCTTCCATCTATGATTTCACCAGAACTTGGCTAGCTTGGGCTTGCACAGAAGCTGCGAGCATAAGCTTCTTAGTAGGGGACATCTTCCCAAGATCAATAGAACCATCAAGATTAATCAGAATTTGAGTCGAGGTCCCTATGACTGGAGGAGTGGCAATTGTCATATCAATTATGCCTTTGCCTTTATCAGCCTCAACAACCTTAACCTCTGTTGTCTCAGCATCTTTCTTCTCTCCCTTATCCCCTTTATCTATTGCACTGGTGATGCCACTTGGTGCAATATCAACCTGTTGAATCTCAGGGGTTCCAGAGCTATCTACCACCAGAGGGGCATCACTGATATCAACATTAAGTGTGGTATTACCTTGGTCTTCTAGATGATCTTCAGACTGAGTCTCAACCTTCTAACTTCCAGAAACACCTTGCTTATCTTCTAGCTGATATGGTTTAAGTGCATCTTTGTACAAAAGGTCATTTGCAATTATCTTCCTCCATATCTCCTCTGTTTATTTCCTCACTTCCTCTACATTCCCAATCATCAATCGGTTAATCTTGTGTTTACTTCTAAATTCATTTGTGTTTGCCTCTTCAGTCAATCTTTTAGCTTCACTTTGTGAAATACAGGTGCAAACATTTATTAATTCTCTCTCCTTTATCTCCCTATCAATCTTGCTTGCAATCATCCTTCTAGAATCTATCAAACTATGCAAATACTTTTTGTGCACTAGACTCAAGATGAGTCTTGACTTGCCTTCCTCTTTGAGGCCTTGTGGTAGGAGCAGGATCTGATTTTTCCTTTTTGCTTTGTTGGGCTCTACCGAATTGTGGCTTCCTTACCACTCTAATAAATTGTCCCTTCTTGTTTTCCTTCCTTGTTTTCTCCTCAGACACAGTTACTGAGGCCAATGGAGATACTGCAACATAGGTTCTCTTAGGCTTCTCCTTCTACTTCAACACACCTTTTCTAGATGGGCTAGATTTTGTTGGTTGTGCCACCAGATCAAGAGAAGACTTAGTCTTCTTCTGCGCATATTTCTCCCTTGCTTTTTTCACTTCCTCCTTGGCGAAAGCCATCTAAGAAGATACTTCTTCTGCCATCCTAGAGACTTTTCTCTTCCTAATAGGAGCAGTGAATTTCATATGCATACTGAGGTCTTTCTCCTTGAATGTGTCGAACTTCCCTTCCTTGTGATCCACCGGTTGACTTAGAAGATGTTGAGCATATGCCTCAAGTGTGACAGAGTCAATTTCATACCTCATGGGCATGATCCATACTATCTGGGGCTCCACTTCTACCATTAGACATTGATCCTTGTCTACCATAAAGAAAATGGTTTGCTCATATTTTTCAACTACCTCCTTAGGAATCCTTTCCTCACTCTCCATTGCATCTTGGAAGGTTTTGAAGTATCCCAAGAGGGAAGATATCCTCATGGTAGCATCTCCAACTACCCATAGTCCTTCCTTGATCTGCATGGCCACTGGTCTATCATAGGCCCATTGGACCTTACCTTTGATATCAGGTATCTCATTTAGAAAGTACAATTCCAGGCAAATAAGGAGTGTACAATATTTAAATGTATGCTTCTTATCCTACTTGATCTTCTTTAGATTACTCAACAATTCATTCAGAAATGCAGCACACAGATCATACATGTTATCTTCCTTGAGCATCTGATACGTCGAGTAAATAGTAGTACCAATACAGAGTTGTGTCAGCTGGACTGGTAAACCTTATATCTGACTACCATTGATGCAAACTTCACATCATTCTCCAAAATATCGATAACAGTCATGGCTCTGCTGTCAAATTTGGATCCTATGGTGGCTATGATGGTGTCATTTGACACTTTCCTCAAACTGGGCACATCATCGGTTTCTACTAAACTAGTTACAACATGGATCGCCTGCTTGGTGTTTTTATGCGGTCTGTCAAGACATATGAACTCATCATGCACATAGCTATGAATGTAGTGGATCCATTATGCCTCGTCAAACAACGAAAAATGCACCAATTGTGAGTAACCCTTATCTTGAAGCACCTAGAATTCAGATTTGAGATTTCTCAAACCATCAGCGAAATGCTTGTTGTATAAGTCCAACATGTATGTGTTTCCAAGTTCTTCAAGGTCACAGTGAATATAAGCCCTGATATCCTTGTTGTGCATCACATCATAGGGAACCGATGAGAATGCACCTTCTGGATCATCCTCAACAAACTTAAAAGGGTGCATCTTGAAGATTGGATGACCCCTATCCTTAATCTCAACCACCAAAGGAGTCACAATACCATAAACTGAAGCCATTTCAAATGCTAGGGTTTGGAGAAAACTGAAAGTCTGAACAAATAAATACCCTGCTTCACAACTGGGCATTGAAATTCGCTTTGGAGTCGCTGAAATCATTGTAGAAATCACCAAATTGCTTTTCTCTCTTCTCTACTCTATTCGCTTGATCAAATTGTGACAAATGAAGTCTCAAAATTCACTTTTATCCTTTGAAAACCTAATTTTCCACTTTAATAAATGCAACAACCGGTTATCATGATCATGAAATTGCATACCGGAGCACCAGATCTTTCTGAAACTTCTGGATATCATCATTATATGTGATTCAATCCTTCTACAACCTTCTGAAATCAATTGCAGACCACCGAAGAGGGGATTCTTAGAATTTGCATGATGAATATCCTACACCGGATTCGAGTGTAGACCCGTTGTCAATGCTGGATTCATCCTTTTTAACCCGCATCTTCTCATGCTTCTCCTTGATCTCTTCTACTTTCACTTTTCCTTTCTCGTCTGATTTATTCTTGTCTACCAGAACACTCATCTTTCCTCTGCAGTACTTTGCAATGTGACCGATTTTGTTGCATGCTCGGCAAACAACATTATTTTGCATAGGTCTGAAGTTCATCTAATTTGGTCTTGTTCTACACTGATTACAGATATGTCCAAACATTCCACAAGCATAGAATCTTTTGTTCTCAAAATTATTCATTACTGCTCTACACATATTTGACTTGTGACCAAAATTATTGCATATGAAACATTGACCGGTAAAAGTGGGAACATTATTCATTTTATTCTCCATTATTCATTTTACTTCTGTATTCATTCACCATATGACCAAACTTATTGCAAGTAAAGCATATACCATTGAATTTATGAGCATTAGGTTGTCTTATCGAAGGATTCTTGATTTTCTTCTAATCAGGTTTTGCATTTCCTTGTCCAGATCCGGAGGATTCACCTTTCTCAAATCCAATTCCTCGCATGTCCTTTCCATGTCTCTGACTATTCAACATCTCATCAATCCTTGTTGAGCTATCTTTGAATTTGTCTTTGTATTCATTAGCAGTAGCAAGTTCATCTCTCAAAGTAGCAACATGTCTTTTGAGTTCTTGAACATTTTTTCTTGACTGCGTCAATTCAAGATTCAATTGATCATTCTCATAGGTTAGCCTCAAGCATTCATATGCTCTTTCCTTCAATGATTGTGCAAGATTCTCTTCATTCTTCTTTCAGTCCTCAATTTCCTTAGTTAGCCTCATCACAATGGATTGCATCTCATTCTTCAAAGCAGCATTCTCTCTTTCAAGATTGTTCACTTCATTAGCTTCATCCCGGTATCCCATGATCTAATCTTCTTTCTCCTTCAACTTGTCCATTAATTCCTTCCTCTTCTCTCTAGATACATTTTCTTGATCCTTCAGGTCATTAATAAAATCATCAACAACATTCAGGTTCTCCTTCAAGGTACAAATCTCATTTCTAGGTGCATCAAGATCCTCAAGTGCCACACTGAGTTGTCTCTGAAAACCGGAATCCATTAAATCAATCTCCCAGATCTTCCTCAAGTGGTTAGGGTTCTTTAGAGGAACTAGGCTCTAATACCAATTGTTGGAATCAGTGATCACTGGGAGGGGGGGGTGAATCAGTGATCTACCGATTGACAGATTTTCAAACTTAACTTTTAACCACCCGAAGCATACCCATTAAAATTGAAATGCAGAAACAAATAACAAACAACCACAAGATCATAACACTAGTATTTTTACATGGAAACCCAAATGGGAAAAACCATGGTGGGATTTGAACCAACAATATTATTTCACTTTAGCCAATAGCAAAACAATATTACAAATGGGAATGCACAGGCATTCAAACACACTGCCTAGAGCTCACTGCTCAATTACAATAACCCAGAAGGCTACAACCCTTAGGGAAGTCTCACTGACTTACAGAGTTGTTACAGTGATGAATTACAATGTATGAACTCTGAAATAGCAACTATTGTGCTTGGATGAGTTCCGGTTAAGCACAAATTGACTGACTAGATCACCTTCTTTGTTCTGCTTTGTTCTACCTTGTACATTGTCTCAATCAGCTACCAGATCAAGAATGTTCACATGAAATTGTGCCAAAATTGATTCTTGATCACCTCTTGCTCGCATATATTTGTATTATACACCAAAAACATCACCCACACCAAACTTATATATCGGCATCCAAAAATAGCTCATACATCATGTCGGCCTGAAGGTGTAATCTGTAGATACATCTCGGCTTGACTGGATCCAAAAAGATAAATTCAAATACCAAAATAATGATAAAATGATGTATCTAAGTCGACCCAATCAACAAGAGCACAATTCAATGCACGACAATCACCGTAAAGCATCTGAACCCAAAAATGCGTTGTTCTTTCTAGAATACTAGTTAGCACGCTACCGGTTAACACCTACTTCCGGATAGGAAGAATCACGACCACCAGAATGAATCTCCATGAAGAGTTACCATCAATGACAACCCTAAACCAAAAATCAGTCAACAGAAACCACCAAAAAATCACCGGATGAGTGTCAATTACCAACATGAGTGGGGAGAGCTTTGTTCATGAGAGTAACATAATCATGACAATAGTGAGAAAAAGTGAGAAGTAATAGTATGATAGTGATGAGGGATATTTATAGAATTACATAAAGGGTTTGCATTTATTACTCTAGTTGTTTATTTATTTTTCTCATTTTTTTCAGCCTAATATCTTCTACAACTCTATTTTTTCAGCCACATTAATTTTTTATATCTACTCTTTAGTATAATGTAATATAAGTATATGCATTTATAACTTAAGTTATATTATGTTTAGCAAACTTATTTCCTATGCGACATCTAATCTTGTTAGGATTAGTGTGTGGAAATAGGGTTTTGTTCTCTAGTATTTTTTGTTCTTGTTGGTATTATAGCCTTGCTACATAATGTTTGTATCTACTCATCCCTTGGTGATTAAGAGTGACCTTTTCCAAAGCTTATGTCTTATTATAAATCCTAATGGTCTAGTTAGGGATGTATTTTGAAATATTTGCCATATACATTTTATAAGTTGTAGTCAAGTGATAGGTTAGTTGGGTGATGATTTGGTATTATGTTTCTTGATTCCCAATACCTTATAGTGTTTTGTATTGTATTGTGGAGGCCTAATTTCTTTACTATGTACTATACATTTTTTTTTGGAAACCATAGACCTTCTATGATGTTAACTCTTGTCCTTCTTGCATCCAAGCATCAAGAACTTCCTGATTATCTATGCTTTCATTGTCATTATGATGTCCAATCTCTTTGGAGCAATTGGGAATTTATTCTTATCTCGCACAGTTTATTCTACATATGTCCTTTATTTTGACGACTCTAGTGGAATGTGAACTATTATATTATCATCTACAAGGGAGATGTTTTCTTTTCAAGAATCAACAATACCATTTACATTGACAAACCCTCTTAACCCCAATTGAGATCTAAAGGTTTTGAATGGTTCTTTCATCTCTACGACTTCAATTTATCAACATTTTTTTATAATTTTATTGTTAAAGTTAACATTTTTACATCTACCTAATAATTCTATACCAGACACATCCACTAGGATTATGTTCACAGGTGCTTTTACAAGGTTTGGTATTCCTAATCTCTCCCATGTGGTGGCTAGTATTATATTCAAATTAGCTGATAAATAAACTATCACACACTTCACTTTGTTACCATTTAGATATACATTAATGAACAGGGGACCATTATTTCGGTTCAGGTCCTTAGATAGTTAGTTTATTGGTTACTTTTTTTACTTATTCTAATATTTCTCCAACTGCTTCAACATCACCACTAGGCCTTTTATTTTGGCGAAAGAGGTCAAATCCTTGAACATTATTACTTTTTCTTCAGTGAAACTTGCTACTTATTCCTCCTTTGTTGAATGACATTCTATTTACCCTTCTATACTACCTTCTCATGTTGATTTTTTTTGTTGGAAGTACTCCTAATCTTCTTTTTCTAGACTAGATTCTTTGTACTCCTTGTCAGTTTTTGTGTCTTTATTTTTTGATATCAGTCCTTGCCTCGTGAGGATTGTGGTCTTATTCTTCTTGGATTATAACTTCTTTTTCTTTGCTTCTATCAATTGCTTCTCTTTGAAATATTTATTGGATGTGTCACAAGACTATATGTCCATCACTTGGTAGTCTCACACACCTTATAGTGGCACTCTCCTTATAACCCTAGCCCCTCTTTGTAATTCATCATCCTCGATGGTGTTCCTAAATTTTGAAAAAATTATTTTGCATTCTCACATTTATATAAGTCACTGGACTCATCTTCATGAAAGGGGAATTTCCTTTATTGTTCAACCTAGCACTCAATTGCATAATTGCCTACTCTTATATTATTAATATATATGGCATCATTTCTCCTTTGGTTGTTTATGCCTCAACCTCTACCTCTTCTATAATTGGATTTTTTTATTATCGTCAATAAAATCCTTCTGTGAGTTATTATGCATAGCATTGGTATTCTAGTTGTCTCTCCGAGGGGATTGTTTTTAACCTCCATCATTCATGTTTCTTTCATCTATGATACAATTATGGCATTGGAATCCTTGCATGCAATTATTTCCTCCACTAGAAACAGGGCATTGATAGTAAGGACAATCCCTAGTAAGGTGGGTGTCCCATTCTTTCCAAATGGCACAATTTAATGAATATAGTCTTTTATTATTTTCACTTCTACATGTAATGCAACAAATGTCCTTTCTCCTTGTGCTCTTGGTCATTTGTTCCAAACTTGTCCCTCCGAGGAGTAGTATGTGTACCATATATGTTTTGCATTCCTTGTTTCTCCTTTTGCTATAATTTTATTTTGAACGGTCAATTTTTGTATTTCCAATTGTATTTCCTTAAGAGATTATTTTGTTTCATGATTCTCCAATTTTTGCTAAGCTTGTTCTTCAATCTAGTAATCCATTGTAATGAGATCTATATAGGATTCAAATACACTTTCATCAAAATCCACCCTTATTTTTTTACAATTCAAAATTAAACCATTCAATCTTTTAGTTATCTTATAGTGGTTCTTCTATCTTGCGACAAACCTCCTTAAATATTTTATCATAGGTCTTTACTAATTCATTCTCCCTTTGTACCATATCTCTCCTTTTACTGACACTTTTAGTGGGAATGATTGGAGTATCAAAATTTACCATTAAATCATGTTTAACGTTATCCCAATTGCTTCCATGTTGAGGATAGATCTTCATATACCAATCTAATTCATATTTTCTTAATAAGGACGCAAAGTTCAATAGTTTTTTTCTATCTTATTCTACTCATTTTCTTTCCCAATAGGAAAACATGATATTTAGCCTTGGTGGTATCCTAATCAAAGACTGGTATCTTGATTTAACCTATCATCTTGTGTGCCTTTCTTTTCGGTTTGGGTTTGTGAATCCATGGACTCTTCTTTTCTTCTTTTTTCACACTTTGAATTATTTGGGGCTTTTCCTCTCTACCCTTAGTTCACCTTAACTTGATGCCAAATTATTCTCTTCCAAGTATTTCATCCTAGGAAACATCTTGCTCTTGTTTCTCTTCTCACTTTTCTTCTTCTCTTTTCTATGGAATCTCTTCTATCAAAATTATTCTACTCTTATATGGTTGAAGGGATGGATCCTAGTTAGGGGTTTGTGACTCTTCAAAAATAATTAATCTTTTTGTTTGTAAGTGATATTTCATTAGTCAACGATCTTAATTCTTTTCCCAAATGCATGCGCCAAATTTTATCTTCTTTCTCTATTTTCTCTCTTCTTACTTTTCTTGTACTCATATTAACTAACTCTTCTAGATATTCTTCATTTATAGGTAAGACCTTCTCTAGAGTTTTTAAAAATTTCATGAATCTATCATCTAATTTTATTATTATGTTTGGCATGTCCAATTTAGTTTTAGGGGTT